>NC_133820.1:79126056-79487931 GCF_047830755.1 Zonotrichia albicollis | reverse complement strand
GTATTTTATTCACTAAATGAACAGAAGTCAAGAGTTTCCCCTTTTTTTGAACTGTGGTTTCCCTTTTTTGAGCTTTGTACTACCCACCAACTTCAATATTAGTATTTTCTCATGAGTTTCCACTGAAGCGTGTGGGGAGCAGGAAACCTCAAACTGTTGTTAAATAAAACAGAGATTGGGTTGGGACAGGGTGTTAAACATTTGCAGTTTGGGAGTTTCATCACAGCATACACCCTTTCTTTAAACATGTCAGAATAAGCAGTGAGTTTGCTCCATGGTGAGAAGCAGGTACAGCAATTGCTGCTCCTCCACATGCATGTAAGGTGTGGGGAAATGTCATGGTATAATGCTTAGTTTCTGGCATGTAGTCTTTTTCATCTGAGTGTGCAGTCATTCAGTTTTGTTTAATTAATCTTGTGTTATTTTTGGCCTGTTCTTGAATCAAATGAGCTTTATATGCTTTTGCTGTCTGACTGTGCTTCTGAGGCTGAGACTGTGGTCACAGCTCTAACTGGCAGCTGGAACAGGGCCATTGAAAGAGCACTTGGTTTCACCACTTACTGCCTGTGGTATCTGTGACTTTGTACATGAACTGTGACAGATGGTTTCTGAGGCTCTGTGGGAACCTTCCTACGATACCTGGTGTTGGAAGGTGCAATGCACACACGGTGTCCTCCTCTTCCTCAAGGCTGCTGTTCCTGTCATGGGCAGCATGACAGGCTGAGCTGGAAATGAGCCACTGCTGGGGACAAGTTGTTCTCTTATGGGTGTCATATACTGCTCTATTTTTAATAGTAAGAAACCCCAAAAGTGTTTTAAAATTGCATTTGAACAAAGAAAATCTGAAATAAAAAATAAGTCTTAGCTGAAATTCCTGAATTTTGGTTGTTACAAAGACTGGCTTTTCCTTGCTTCGCTTTTTGTTCTGCCTCTGTGCTGGAGCTCCCAGATCAGTGAGAAACAAGGAATTACCTTTACTTACCTGCTGCATGGAAGCAGTGCCAGTTGCCTAACATTTCTGTGCCTCAGCTGCTAGAAGGCACTAGGTGTGTTTAACGTCGGCGTAAGCTTATATTGCTCTCGTCCAGAGGATACAGTTTGTAATGTCTGTGCTTTGTAAGAATCCAGATTTTGGCCCTGACCATCAGTTTATTGCCATGTTTTATTTTAGGAGAGTGATCATGGCAGCTGGAGGAGGACAAAAACCTCAGTTTGGTTTCTGAGCTGAAGAGTTGGGTATGATCCCATGCAGCAGTGGGACAGACAGTATTATTGGTAGTGTGTTTGTTTACTTCGAAACACAAATGGCAAGGGCTGGCTTAATTTCTGAAGCAAGTGATGATGCCCAGGCCTATGAAAGTGCTTACGTGGTTGTTTCACTGCTCCCTCTGGAGCTTTGCAGTTGTAGAGCTGAAGGTGCTGTTGCTTTGAGGTGATGATCTCTTTGGACTGCATGGAGTGATGGTGCCAAGCAGATACTGTAGAAAGCATTTATTCTTCTTGGCAAAGAGCCAACAATGTTTGGCCTGCCACATAACGTCTTGTGCACAAATTTTGGACTAAATTGTCTACTACTGCTACATGCTAAATGTTCTTTCTGTTCTCCAGCACACAGAATCCATGTTCTATCTGTCTTCATGGAAGCAGACTCTGCACAGTGGAAGATGAGGGAAATGTGCCAGCCAGCTCCCTGTGCTTTCAGCAGCTAATTTTCTGACCAGAGCAGGCCTAGTCAGAATTCAGAGTAAAATTGTAGTCACTGTGTATCTGCTGGCAAGCTCCTGGGCAATGCTATTTAATATTCATTTGCTCAGCAAGTACAAAATAGTCACAATTTAGACAACAGTGAAGGTAACCTTTAAGTAATATGTGCAAATTTGGTCAATGTAATACTAGAAAAATTATTCTGTTTCCTGTTCCAATTTTTTTTTGCCAGGTGGTGGTGAGGTTTGTTTTTAATTTTAAGTCTTATTCATCTTTAAACTCTTCTGTAAGCTCTTCTTCAGTTTTGAGGGCAGTTGACATACGGTATTAGAGCATTGCTCTGGAAATTGAGCAAGAGTTTTTAAAAAAACACTTGTCTTATAATAGTGGTCGAGGAGAAGGGATAATTTAATTCAATTACCAAGGTGGTGGTGGTGTTGTTGTTTTTGTTGGGTTTCTGGGAAAAAGTAGTGAGTTTTGGCTTGTTAGTAGTCTTTACTACTTGTCTGTACTTCAAAAAACCCAAAGGAGAAACTATCAAGAGTTTATTTTAGTATTACGTATCAAGTGTTCTAAAAAATGTCTTTTAGAATAATTCTTGTGAAAGATAAACGTAGTACATGCTTTCTGCACATGTACCCTTTCTTAAATATGTGCCACTCCTAAATGATGGCTCTTTTCCCTCTCTTTTTTTGATGGAGAGGTTGGGCTTTTTTCATTATGTGGGACTTCTAAGTGTAAGGTTAAGAAAATCCACAGATAATTAATCCATCGATATTCACAAAAATCAAATATTCTGTGCATGTTGTATTAGAAGGAAAACAATGAAGCCATTAATGTTGATGAAAGCTAAATGTGCGGCTTTGGTGTAAGTACTGTTGGTTGTCACCTATTCTCTCTGAATTCTGTACCACACGAAGGATCCATGGTTCTTTGTAGAAGCACTAAAACTGGTGGGACAGCAGAGCTGATGTAAAGGGATTTTAAGCCATCAAAGCTTAGGGTTGCATGCTGAGTTTGAGAAACAGCAGATTGGCCTCTAGTTGCCAATGCACTTGATGATCCTCTGTCACCTGGAAGCTGCTCACATCTCTTCAGTTCTATTTATATTCCCTAAAACTAACCTAAAGCTAATAAAAAAAGATTTTAGCAGCAAAATTTGACATCTCTGTTATCTTCACTGAATGTTGTCTGGACATGAAGTCTTTTCCTGGAGACAGATCTGTAAAAATATGTTGCAAATTACACCATAGCTACATCCTTAGGGATTTGAGTACTTCATAATTTTGAAAGTCAGCTGTTTGCAAAACTAGTAATATTTTCTTCAAGAGATCTAGGCAATGGGCTAGGAATTTGAGAAACTTGTTTTGCGTGTGCACATCTTTGTACTGGTATGAGTGGGATACAGCTGCTGGTCTGGTATTTCCAACAAGGATCTGAGCTTGGGAGCATGTGCTGAAGGCCAACTCTTTGCATGTGCCTCAGGCACTGACAGCATCAAGTCACAGCCGCTGTTGAGGTTTGGGCTCTATCTGGCAGGCACAGTTATAATAGGAGACCACACTCAGAATCCTTCCTAAAAAGCTTAGAGCTGTGATGCCTCCCTGTTCACTGGATGCCTGGCAGTCTGTGTCCCTTCTCACCAAAGAAAATTAATTTTGAATTGAAATGAACTAGAATCAACCCCACCCAGTTTCATATGAAAACAGTAAGAAGTCTAAAGCTGTACTTCACTTTTTTGCACACATTGTTTTGGCTTTCCTTGAAGCATCAGTAAAGGCAAACTGTAGTTTTCTGGTGAATTTGACTGAAAATCCAAGTTTGGAGTAAAATACAGAACTACCAGAATCTCTGCTTTCATTATGAACATTTCACACAGCTATGGATATAATTACATATGATGAAGATCTTATGGCAAGACATGGGCTGTTACCCCCAGTTCCCTGGCAGAACTCCCAGTTAAGTGATTCTCTTCTAGCCACATGAATATACTTTCTTTAACTGGTATGTTTCATCTTAGAGAGAACTGCATTAAAGTGAATAACAGATCTCATTGTATAGTGTATAAAGGTCTTAAGAAAACTAAGTTAGTTGACAGATTTCCTTGGCTTCCTTTGCCTATGATAAGAGATGCTAATCCTTCATTTTTCTATTATCCCTTGAAACTAAGAGAAAATAACAATTTCACATTTTGAAAAACTTAGCTAGTCACACCATTAAAAGGTTCTACTTTACCTTGAGTGGATCACTTCACATTTTTTTGTCTTGGTGTGTTATGCTGACTCTTGCTTTGATGAATAACTTTAGTGTAGTAATGTAAGCAAAGAGAATAATATAAATTTGGGTATACTTGTTGGGAAAAATTAACAAGGTAATCTTATTTATAGGGCATGTAACTGACATAGGTTACTTCATGGTTAGTTCAGAGATATTTCTAAGATGTCTGTATAAATAAGCAAGACTTAAAGCCCTGTGTTTGTCCACTGTCAAGAACATTGTTATAACAAAAATTGCCCCAAAAATATAATGATGAATTAGGAAATTATTGTAGATACAGAAAACTTGTGTAAAAAAACCTGAAGATGAGGCAAGGGAAGTTTTGTGTCATAGCTTTGGGTCAGAAGGACTGCCTGAAAACTGTTCATGGCTCTTAGCTGTTCAAAGGTACTCCCATTAAGCTTGAAACTTTTCACTGTAGCTTGAATGGTGAATTTGAGACTGCTCTTCTCTTACCTGTTACTTCATTTCTCAAAATCAAAGTGTGTCATGTTAAAAGTTAAGTTTGTACAGAAAAGTAAAGGAATATTTGGAATGAAGCTGGGCCTGGGCAGAAGGCAGCTGGGGGTGGAGGTGCTTAGTTTTAGCCTTTGTTTCTCACCATCCAACTCTATTTGCAATAAATTAATTTTCCTGAAATCAAGTCTATTTTGCCTGTGTCAGTACCTCATAAGTGATTTTCTTGTAATTATCTCATCTCCTGATCTTTTCTATATTCTGTTCTTCCCTTGTGCTATTGAGGGAGAGGAGGAATGTAGCAGTGGCTTGGATGGATATAGCCATGTTGTAGATGCCTAAGGTCAAGCCCACCAGAGTTTTAAAACTGAATTGTCAGCTGAACCTTTCAGGTCACCATGAAAAAAGCAGAACCATGAGTGTCTCTGTCTTACCAGTGCGCAGCTCTGTTCACACTTCAGTGACAACTAAGTTCTCTTCAGTGAGGAGAGTGAGACTAAGCCTTTCATTAGTGGCAGCAGTATCAAGCATCCTCTGCCTTGCCTCTGTATTGCTTGTGTGTTCAGGAGTGGAATGTGGAGACTTTCTTTCACAGGAATGTAAATGTTTGTCAATCCATGCAGGAAATGTGAGGTTTGAGTTCTGGGTGCTCTGAAGCCTGAGCTCAGTGCTTGCTTTCTGGGTTTACCAGGAGTAGGGCTTTAGTACTGAGCAGCTAGATGTGAAAATCTTGGAGAGGGAGAAAAAACTGTGATGTGGGGTGGGGATATCTGGTTTCTGTCATCTTATGCTTAGAAGAAATTATAAAGGGGGTTTCAGGGTGTCTTTGGTGGTATCTCAGAACAGGAGTCTAATGTGGCATCAGATACTCTCTGGTTGTTAAAAGTTTGCAGTGTGTCCCAAAGTGAAGAAGTTGCCTACAAAACCTTAGTACCTCTTGTGAATGGCAAATATCATAATATTGCAATTTATAATTAAATAAACACTATAGGATGATGAGGGAGTTTGCGTCAGGATGAAATAATGAGATTTTGGGGGATTTTTTGTTCCTATAAAGTAGTGAAAGATAATTTGATTAAAAGTTGCAATGGAAAGCTATCTTCATGAAGAAAATGCCAGCGATGGCTGTGGAGGTGCTGAAAATTCAGGCTTTTTAGGAGCGGCAGAGTCTGGTGCTGCCACAGCTTCTCAGAAGAGCTTGTAAGCTTGAAAGCTTATCTGTCTTGTGTAACAACTGCTCTAGTAGCAGTTGCCCATACAGACCTGGGTATGATTTGTGTTTTTAATTAATATTTCAAGGGAATAAATGTCCAAAAGTGATTAGTGGCAGGTTCCAGCGGATGGCACTGAGAAAGAGAGCATTATCTCTTTTAGGATGAGTTACTCATCTGAGAGAACAGATGTTTTGGTAAGGTCATGCAGTGTTTGGCTTGATTGTCTGCCTGGTTGAGGACCTACATCTGCTGTGCATTTTACGAAGGTGGTAAAGGAATCCACCAGGAGGGTTGAGGTGGGAGACTAGAAAAGGAAGGACTGTCACACAAATTAAGGTACCCTTCACCTGAGCGATTTTGGGGGCTGGAATTTAGCTACCACAGTTAATGAAGAAAATGACTTTGCCTGAATAATGCATTGGCTCAATACATCACGTCACCTATCTCTGCTGGTGGGTCTCATGAGTGTCATCAGTTAATGTGGGCACTGGAGCAGCCTGGCCTCACTCTGCTGTGGATGCTCCATCTGCTTGCCTGACCTTGAAGGCTCCTGGAAAAGCTCAATTCATATCTCCAGCCCCAGTGGGAGTAACTCAAGCCCCTTTGCCTTAGGTGATAGCCCACTCTTCGCAAACTTCAACAATTGTACCTGGTTTGCTGCATGGCTTTGAACATACTGTGGTGCAAGCACTGGTTATGGCAGGAGAGCACCGTTCGGAAGGATCAGCTCTCTGGGTGACTTTGGGCTGATTGTGTTGTCCCTGTGATCACACACAGACTGGATCTTCTCGGCAGGGGCCTCTCAGGATGTGTCACACAACGTACTTCTAGTTATAAATGCAGAAGAGATCAGATAGTTTGGAAATAATTTACTCCTGTGATTATTGCTCCTGTGAATTATAAATTACCTGAAAGGCAGAGCAGTTCGCAGCCAGAGTATTTGCTCTTTAGACCAGCACTCGAAAGGCTGCTTTTAAGAAATAAGACTTTTGGAGAACAAAAGGAGAAGAGAACACGATGAAAATTTAGTTAAATGTAAATGTGTTAAATGGTACATGAACTAGTCAGGTTTTCATGATTTATCAGTTTTAAACTTCAAAGGCTCTGTTTAGCTTGCATTTTTAAAACTAATGAGTTTATCACAGCCAGTGGGGAAAAAATGGTTCAAGTATATCAGCTGTAAATTGGTACAAAGCACTAAAAGGGACATTAGCCTCTAATCAGATTCTAACAGTTCATTAAACCTGCCTTTCCTCCGTGGCACTTTGTCTTCCCCCCTCCTTCTGCCTGTGCCTCCTGTGTAAGCCAGCCTCATCCCTTTGCTCAGATGGGTAGAACTTCCTCAGGGACACGGTGCAGCATCAGCTCATCCTTCTTTGTCTATGAGCTAAACAGCCTAAGGGGTGTTTGATGATGGTGTATTCCTGATCCTGCTGTAAAATTCAACTGTGCTGCCTATAAATCAAGAAAGCAGAGGGACCTCTCAACTTGCAGAATAGGCACTGGGGGAGCCAGGAATGCCACGCTGGCTTCTGCTCTTTATCCACCTCAAACCACAGCCAAACTGATGAGGCTCAGTGACACCTGAGGTCTGCTGCTAATAAGTAAACAGTGCAGGGCCCTTGCTGGGGAGAAAGATGTAAAGTCAGGTACAATTTCATCCAGCCTCTTTGAGGCATCAGACACTTCCTATGTTTTTTCCACCTTGTGCATCAAACACTGAATAAAGATCAAGGTGCACAAAATAATTTGCTCAGCAAACATAGGAAGAACTTGTTTTTCTTCCCCTTCTTGTGTCAGCTTTTAAAAGTACAGTAATTGCACAGCAGCACCATAGCATGGAGTGAGACATCTCAATAGCTTGATGGGTTTCCATTCTCACATGTTTGAATGCACAGGTGTCCTGCTGAAAATTAGTTGTTCAATCTGAAATTTTATAGCTCTAAGCCCTTAGAGCTTTTTGTGAATGATCTACATCTACTTATAAAGGAAAGAAATAGAGATTGCACTTGCTTATCTGCTTTACCATCAAGCTTCTTCCAGTCCTATAGTAAGTAACCACAGCTCTGGGTGCTAAAATACACAGGACTTAAAGTGAGGGTGACAGGGATTTTAAGCAGATAATTTGTTCTGCTTTTGGCAGCATGTTGGGCATATCAGTTTCCTTTTTCAGCACGTTCTTTAAATTGCAATAAAGGAGTGTGCAAAAAACAAACAGTTTCTGCAGTATTTATATCCTGAAAAGTGGAGGTCCTGGGATGAGATGTATCAATTGGAAAAAAGAAACTATTTAAAGTAGTTTAAGGTTTTAAAATGTAGTTTTGGAAGCTCCATTCTGATAGACCATTTTCCTTAAACTTCCACTGGAGCAACCATGATAAGAAATAGGCTATGAATACATTCCTTACGAATAATGGCACCATGCAGTGCTGAATGGATCTGCTGCCTGTGAAACACAGGGAGAATGTGTTTTTTTCCATTCTCATGCAGTTAGAGGACTATGAGGTACCAGAGCAGAGGTGAGTTTCCAGTCTAGAGTCTTCCAGACAGGGCTGCAGATTAATAATAATAACTGACTGTGAATGAGTCACTTGTAGGTGGCGTGTGCTCCAGTTACATTGTTTGAAAAAATGGTGTGATGTCTCCAGATTTCTGTAGCACTGACCAAGGTGTCTGCTCTCATTCTAACTTGAAGGATAAAATGGTTTTTATTCTCTCCGTGTTATCCAGGCTAAATGGCAGCTGAAGACACTTGCTTTCAAACACCAGCCTTGAGCCTTGGCTGGAGTAGAAAATTGATTCAGGTTGAGGTGCTGTTTGAATTGAAGGCACAAGAGGATTGTTTTGTATGTCCTCATAAACTGCTCTGGTAACAGCAGGAGTGTTGATTCAGAGAACCACAGTTCTGCAACTATTTTCCAGCTTGAAGCTCTCAGCATATAGTGCCCATAACTACATGGACAGTGCATGTTTTTAACTTGCTTTTTTATCTCTCTGAGGTAATTTCTTTTGTCTCAGAGGTGTGTAGAGATTTTCATTAGCAAATGCTGATAACTTTATAAGACAATGGTAAGAAATGTGAGCAATTGTGTATTAATTTGTAATATGTGTGGGTACAGGCCTTCACTGTAACTTCTCTCCATAAAAGCTTTCTCTATCAGAAGTACAAGTGTTTTGACTGAAATCAGCTATATCTAAGCATACTGCCAAAACCTTCAAACTGTTTGACACCACTGCTTTCCTTTTCAGTTCTAAAGCAAGGAATTAATATACGTGTACCTGTGTAATTAATTTCAAATTATGAAATAGTAATTGGAGATGATTTTTCCTTGTTGCTTACGAAGACTTAGTTCTCTTTTAAGGATAACTGAAAGAGTATTTACTGTTGTAGCAGAAGTAGTAACTTGGCAGCTACTCCTTGAAATTGCTATTACATCCTCCTCGTTAACTTCATTTCCGCTGAAAGAAACATACTTCTACAGTATTGTAGAACTTAAACCAGTGAATTGAAACAAGTGGTTTTTCCATAATTTTTTGATTAACCTTGTCCTTTTTTTGCCTTAGGACATCAGCGCCTTTGAGAACAGAATGTTAATGCTTGATGGGATGCCGGCAGTCAGAGTCAAAACAGAGCTGCTGGAATCTGAGCAAGGGGTAAGCAGAGGTTTGTGTGACCTCACTCTGGTAACCCTTCCCCAGCTTCTCTGTGGTTAGCTGTCCCTCCCATTTTCTTTTCTATGTTTTCCTTCATTTCTGCTGTTCTGGAACATATTTTCTCGGGACTTGTACTGGTGAGCATCTAGTCTGATCTGCTGGGAGCACAGAACACAACTCTGCAGAACACTTACTAAAGTCGTCTGGGATAGCTGGGATGCTGTTGGTGTAATTTTACACTAATAAAAAACGGCGCAGTTTAATTTTAAAAAAAAGGAAAAAAGAATAGATTTCAGTAAAGGAAACCACATGTCTGGGAAGTCCATGTATGTATGTATGTATGTGTCTTTGCTGTTCTGCCTTCTTGGGATATTTGCCTTACTGCAATTGTTTAATCCTTTTTATGCTCATCCTACTCCATTTTCTGTTTATGAAAACCTGCTCTCTCTCTGGTGAAATGCACTTTTTTATCATTAATATAAAGGACTAAAGCTGGTATCACATCAGCTGCTGAATGTGGTACAGATCACGAATTGGATTTCGATTTTTTATGCAGAACTTGGTGTTGGAGTGACAGCTTTTAGGAACATGGGAGGGTATTTTCTTGGAAATGTGGTATTGTAGATTACAATTGTAATTTACAATTTTACAATTGTAGATTACAGCAAGGGTATCTGTTCAAGTGAATTTTTTTTAATAATGAAACTTTGTTTCCTTCTGCACATGGTATGTAATTTCAAAGAGTCCAAGCCACTTTACTAATCTGAAGACAGATGCCTTCAACAAGCAGCCTAATAGAAGCAGCAATGCTATTGCCTTGTAGGAATGGGCTTTTACCTAATTCTGTTACTTGGCTTTTCCCCTTTCTGCTGTTTTTTCAGTTATTTAATTGAGAATTTGAATGATATAGAAAAGAGAGAATTAACTTTCAGGATGACTTAATTTGAAATACTTGCAAGGAAATACCGGTTTTTCAGGGTGTTTTTGAGGCTTTAAGTTTCAGAGGAAGAAAAAGGTTGGCATTTAATCGAGTTCTTGCTCACCTCTGTCTTCTTGAGAGCAAGAACCCTCAGAAATTACTCCAGTATCAATGTAGTTTGTGAGAATGTAAAAATTGAACTATTGTGTGAGCTGAGATGATGAGAAGAGAGATACATTCATTTTTAATACCTTCTGGATGCTTTGCATTATGTCTTTTTATGTAACAGAGACGTTTCTGTGTAGTGTTCAGAAGACAAAGGTTCCATTGCCATTTGCCTTTGTTCAGTATAAAATGAATTCTGTGCATGATACATATTGCTGGGTCCTTTATGAAGAGTACTTCTTTAGCAAACTGTGAGTTGTTTCTGGAAGACCTGCTTGGTGTCTTAGGAGCTGGAAGGAAATGAATAATCTATATAATTTTTTAATTTCCTTAGAGCTTTTAAATAAAATTTTATGGACTTCTGTATAAGCAGAAAATTATGTCACTTTTTCCCCCAGTGACTGAGCCATTGGACAAAGAGCTTGTTTGATTTTGAATTTTATGCACTTTAGTACTAATTAAGTAGTGTCTGGTCAAGAGTCTCTGGCACCTTTATGATTCTTCATTAGGGAACAATCAATAAATACAAAATGAATTCTGCAGTTCACTGGCAGAGGAGCTGGCCATTAGGATGGCAATTTTCCAGCAAACAGCTTAAACTCTGAAGAGAGCTGGTTGAAACAGATGTTTGGCATGTACTTCGGAGACTGCTTTGAATGTAGATGTTGGTGTACATAACAGGGACAAGTGTTTGAAGGATGTGATTACCAAAATCAGCACGTGGAGCTATTTGGGAAGATGAATATCATAACTGGGAAGCATGGAGTGGGAACTAAAGTGTGATCCAAGTAGTAGGAGTTAGAAATTGTGGTGTCTGTGTTGTTATAGCGCCCCAAGTCCCTAGATTTGCACCTCCATCGCAGCATATGTGTGTACAGGGAGATGCAACTTCTTGAAACTTTGGGAGCTAGGATGGCATTTTGAGTCTTCTGAGCATAACGGCCAAAGCTTCATCACTTAAGAGCTGAACACCAGACAAACTCTTCCAAAATTCAGAGGAAGACATTTGGGTTTTTGCTGTTTTGGCTTGGTATCAGCTGTTGGCTCTAGGTTTGCAAGGACAAAAGTGAGACATGGGTTAAGGATTATGTAAAAATGGTTTCATCTGTGATTGGAGAATCATGAAGGCAAATATCAGTTGTGGAGGATGAAAACCAACAGGGTCGGGAGCACCAGTAGCCCTTGACCAGGATGGTGGGCATTGTCTATGAGACCAGAAAACATTGAGTTGTCATGCTTGCCCATGAGGCTTTGGGGGCCTGTTGTCTTAGAAGTGGTACAGGACCACTTTGAGTTGTCGCCTGTTTAAGTCTGAGCCCATATTTCAAATAAGCATCTTCTTAATTTTAAAGAATTTTTTTAAGGATACGTTGTTTTTAAGGATACGTGCCTGTTCCTTGTAGGTATGTTGAATGCTTTTCTGCAGGACACGTGAATATGTCATCCAGAAAAGGTGTTTTCTCTGTGGTTGTGCCTTGGATAACTCTACCTTGTGATTCATAGCTTCCAAGGTGGGCTTCACACACAGAACCTTGCTGGGGGATTTTGGGTGTTGTCTGGCCATTTATGAATGCAGGACTGTGTTGCACACCCAGCTGGTCCTCCCTTGACCTATTTACTAAAGAAATATAAAATAACCCAGCTTAGAATTCTTGGTAAAATGAAAAAGGATCATTCCAGTAACTGGACAACGTTGAAGTAAAAAAAACTCAGAAGGAGCATTCCCCCCTGCAGCACCAAAATCAAAGTTTTTATAGAAATAACACCAGCTTTTAACCTTGAGTTACTTTCTCACTTACTTTTTGTGACATACGGTTGTGAAAAGTGTGCCATGTGGCCATGCACATTTCATTCATAAGAAATTCATCTTCCTTGTACTGCTCTGGGCAACTTGGCCTTCACCAGGTTGTCTCGACTGTGTATGGTGGTAGCAGAAGTCATGTATGATGTAGATGAGAACCAGGACAGAGCAGATACTAGCAAGGCAATCAATCCGTTATATTCCCTTGTTTCCTGTTTTAATTTGGAGACTTCAGTCCTTTTGCAAAAGAGGTTAAGTATAATATAAGATTCTTCTCTGCCATTTGTGCATGAGCTCCAAGATCTTTTAACTTCTGTGTTATGTGTTTTGTTTTGTTTCATGATTGCTCTTTTGCTGTATTTGGGTGCTCAGTCCAAGCTTGGTCTGATATCACTGAAAAGTTTAAGTAGTTTTCTTAAAAAAGTAGTCCCAGCCATTACACTGCACAAGTGTTACTTATTTAGAGCAAGTGAAGGTGAATTTGTAATGCAATACTACAGAAGGAGTAAGCAAAGAAACTGTAGCCCTGGGAGAATGAAACGGCGTGAGGTACTCCTGGCTGCAAAGCAGCCCAGCCTCTAGCTGAGTCTGAAAGGAAATTGGAGCTGGCATTTCAGCTATGCCCCATGCACTAGGTCCTTGGAGCCTGTGACTGGAGAAGAGGTGAGCAGGACTCTGGAACTGCAGCCTGTGTTGGTGTAGTGAAGACAAACCTTTACCAGCCCTGGTTTAAGACACTGAGTTGAAGTTAGGTCATTGTGGGAGGCTAGGGTTTAGGCAGTCTATAAGGAAGACATGCCTTTTGAGGTAGAGGTTACTAGTCAGATTTGGAACAAAGAGGTATTTACAAGGGAAATAGATTTTTTCTTTGCTTTGGAAAAACTTAAACCAGTTCTGCATTGTTTTATTGTCACCAATTTACAGTAGTTTAATGCTTTTTAGAAGGCCATCAGCATTAGCAAGTGCACATGCTTATTTTTCCAGTGAGCTACTGTCCTTAATTTTGCACAGGAGATTTAATGCAGTCTATTGTTTGAGGCTTCAGGAAGACACAGTGCTGCTTTAATGATTTTATCACAAATGAAAAAAAGACATTACATAAAAGATATTGCATCGCCCTTTAACAAGGCTTCATTATTATCTCCCCTACTGTGGAACAGGAGCTAGCATTGCTAATAAATTGGGAGAATTACTTTAGAAATATGAATTTGCTTATCATTTAATATCCTCCAGTGACCTGCAACTTTAGATCTTTTTGGCTGAAGTGAAATCTTTCTCAGTTACCAGCTTCAAAAAAGGACATGAAGAAGAAGGTGGTCCTTCTCCATGAGGCTGAAGGTGGGGTACTTGAGCAGGAAAAAAAAAAAAAATCTTCATTCTTTGTGTCAAAAACTATTCTGGGAGTAATACTTCTTATTGCAAAAATGTGTGGAAGCTGGATTAATGTATTGGTAATAAAGACTGGGCTGAGAATTTAATAGCTGGTGGCTATTATTAAGAATTTAGGGTGTATAAAGCCAGTGTTGACTGGCTTTAGTGTTGAGTCTGCTAGTCATTGGAGAATGTGGCCCATTTTCTAAAAATTGGTAAATGTGTGCAACTTGGTGTTCAGTTGCACTTTTTCAAGTATTTGCTGAGTTGGCCTGTAAGCTGTTGTTAAAAGGAGATATAAATGTGGGACTTAGATCCCACAATCAATCTTCAAATACAGAGAATGATGAACTGCTAATTTTCATCAGTCTTTTTGTTTCCAGATCTGCAGTCTCATCTGTTCCTTTGCCTACATTATGTTCTCTCAAATAATCACTGGAGGATTATATATCTTACTCTGAAGTCTCCTCCTAATTCTTCTTGATCCGTCTACATTCAAATGACTTATCATGACTGAATTATGGAAAGAAATTATTAAAATGACAAAACCCTTTAATAAGCCAATATTGTTCCATGTCTTTCATAGCCAGCCAAATTATCTTCTTGTCTCATATCTGAAAAATGCCATCCATCCTTACGTTGTTCTATTCATAAACATGTTTTACCTCAGCCTGGGTAATACTGACATACATCTCTTATTTTTAAAGATTTCCAAAAATACCAATACCTATTCACATTCAGTTGAGAATAGTCTCAGTAACAAAGCTTGTTCCATGACTATATGGGGAACTGTTTTGCAGTGATTCATTCAGCTTTGGTACAGTCTTTGTATTGGTAGAAGAAAGAGCACTTCTGATATTTGCTATTGTTGTTTGTGAGTTTCTGCTTCATTCAATTACTTGTTTTCTGAATTACTTAATGTTTAGCATGACTGATTTGGGGAAACATGTTGCGTGTGGACAGTGTGCATCTATCAATCTCTTCTGCAAAGAAAGCCCCTCTTGCTTTCTGTTGGTTTTCTTCATCTTGCAGTTGGCATCACTCAACGAGTTAAGAGGTGTTAGAACCACAGCTGGTACAATTCATTGGTTGCTTTACAGTGCCATAAATGTAGAACAGTCTTCAGAAAGAGGTCAAGATTTGACTCCAGATCCAGTAAGGACCTAACCTACAGGGCAGGATGCAAAGCCCTGTGAGAGGTACTTAAGGAGATGCACTGTATTTCCTGAGCACTGCTGAAGGTTGTGCTCACAGCCCAGAAAGGGTGCAGGTCACATTCCAGAAGGGTTATGTCACTTGGATTTATTAGGTCAAATCAAGCATCACAAGCTGATGAATACTGTTTCTTGTTGAGTGGAAGCTTGCATGATGAGAAAAGGTAGCCAACTCCTGCATCTTTGCTGTCTTCCTGGCATTCTTGCTCAATCCATTGCCAGTGACTCAATGACATTGGGGAATGTAGGGTCAACTGATCACTGGTCCAAGAAAAACCTACCCAAAGGGAGGAAGGGAATGGTGTTTTATGTCCTGCAAGTCATACTTGCATGTGAAATCACGGATATCCTCTATTAAATGGAGATGGGGAGAGTGGGAAAAAGATCCTGGGTGCTGCTTTTGATTACAACTGGTGACCTGTATCTGGAACTGCATCCTGAGACATTTTTACTACTTCTGGGACCCCAGCTGCCCACTTCAGGCATGTTTCTGCAGTGCTGCATTATCAAACACTGAACCTTTTCAGTGTTTCATGTTTCTGATTCCTTTTGAAGTCAGCTCATGTGCAAGGAGCCAAGGGTTTTCTTCATGGATGTTGGTGTGGTTGTTTTTTTGTTTTTTCTCTCCAGGAATCATACCCAGAAATGCAATAGGAAGGTAATAGATTTAAAACTAACAGGAAATGATAGCTTAACCAGCTCAGCACACTTGCCAGACAGACTTTTTGCCAAGTTAACCAAGACTGCAGACTAAAAATGCAGGTGGGGTTGTAAGGTGTATGATGCTGTCTGAAATTTGCACTAAGTGAAGTATCCCAGATCCTCTGAGACTTAATTTACTGACCATTGTCTGACATTGCTTTCCTTTCCTAGGCAGCTAAGCTGGCTGTTACAGAGCACAGCAGGGAATGTGCTCCTTACTCTGTCTGGTATTGTTTGTTGTGTGTATGTTAGGAACAGGGGGATTTTCACTTGTGGGTGAAAACTTAATTGTGTGTGGCATTGTACTGATAACGGGTCCCAGGGTATCTAGGTTTAATTAATCAGAAGTTTAGACAGTCTTTTAATGGTGTTCTTTAGATATTAGTGGCTGTGCTTATTAGGAATTCAGCAGCAAGTGTAAAGGAATGAAGCAGAGGAAGATCTCTGCTCCAAACAATGTATGTTTAGCCACAGTGCCATGCCCAAGAAATTTCCTATGTCTATAGTAATAGTAATAGTAATAGAAGGGCAGCAATAATATGGTTTCAATTACAAGAAATTTAGATTTTTTATGAAGAACCATTCAATTTGTCTGCCAACACTGGAGAAAGTTTCATAGAGAATGTGGGATGTTAGTCAGAATGTGGGATGTTAGTCAGAAACTAGCATAGCTTAATATTGTTACAGTTCCATAGCAAAAACACAGTTACAGAATATATCATGTTAGATACATAAATTGGTATGTTTTATGTGCTTGTATGGATTAGAAAAGTAAGATTGCCTTTGAGAGAAGAAAAGCTGACCCTTTGATTGGAGTGTAGTGCTGAAGTTCATTGCAGTATTACAGTTTGGTTGCCTTCTATCCCCAGTCAACTATTTTGTGAGCTCACCTTCGAGCCAGTCTGCCTTTTTGGTGATGTATGACCTCTCAGCTTGCACTGCTACCGGAGCTTATGATGGGAATCTCCTGAAAGATTCATTCAGCTGAGAAACTGGGAATGAAGAAAAACAAGCATGATATACACAAGCTGTATGTCTGTGGTTACTGTGAATTCCTAAATCTACGTTTGGTTAAAAATAGATTCTTTTTTCAAGATGTGAAAGGTCAACATTTCCATTACTGCACTAAAGAAGTCATTGAGAATGGTTTAAAAAAATAAAACAAAACCATCCACATATCTACAATTAATGTAATTATAGATATATCTCAAGGTCCCGTGACACTGGTGTGTGCTCCATTTCTTTCTCTTTGGGGACTCCAATATTGACAATTTAGGTGTAATTGTGATTGAACTTGGAATCCTAGTTGAGAAACCAGTGAGGTACAGATTTTTGCTTCTATGCATTGTGCCAGAAGAGTATTAACACTTAGTCATGGGTACTCAGAGCATGCCATATATCAGCTGGTATACAGCACTGTGTTCTAAAATCCTGTTGCACCTCTACTTGAAACTCATCACAGGTCTGTGTTGTTTCACGTCACAGTGCAGTGGAATTCTAAGATGTAGCAATGAGCATTTTAGACTTAATGTGTGAAACTATTATTGGCATATAAAAAGCAGTTACTCTTCTTGTCTGGTCACTCACCTGGTTGGGCATCTGAAGTTTAATTCAGACTGCAATGGCAGTGAAATTCAATAGGTTATAAGTGTACATAACCCCTCTGTTCATATTAGGAAACTAAAGAAGGTGAGTTAGGTAATCCTGCTTTTCTTAAAAGAAAGCTACCTTGAATTACCTCTTGTTTACCTCTTTCTATGATTATATATATGCAAGGATAGTGCAGGCCTGCTGATGCGTGCTCTGGACCACAAAAATTAGCTCTTGATTAAAAATGTTTTCTATTGAAACATCTCTGTGAAATAATTGTTATTCACAAAATCTTTAAGTTATTTAGCAAGGAGAAAAGTTAGTCATTAGGTTTCATTTTGTTCTACTCACAGATGAGTGAGTAATGGAATTTTTTTGTTTGTTTTAGTGCTCATTAGAGTAGCCAGTTCATTATGACAGTCTATATTTTGCTCACTATAGCACGTTGGTTTGTTCAAAGTAGAAATGAGATGGAAGTGAGTGGGCTCTTGTCCTTTCCCTTTGACTTCAGTAAAATGAAATAATCTCTCTTCATGGCTCTCAGTTTGGTAATTGCTATACTCTATTTCTTCAAGGACTCTTGAAGTGAGAAGTATTGTGTAAGTGTGCATTGTTACTATATTATATAGTGGTTAGCCTGAGAAAAATAAGCATAAGCCAATATAACTCAATAATTTACAATATCACGAACACTTCAGCATCATGAGACAAATGCCATTATGTTATGAAAGTACCAAAATTATTTTAATCCTTGCTGTTCATTATGAGAAAGGATTACTTCTACTTTTGTCTTGTTCATTGATGTTTTGTTAGCTTTTCTTTTCTGTTGGAGGTTGTACTCTTTTTGATGTATATTTTACTCTTGTTCTGTATCCTGCTGGGGAAGTACTGAAAGAGCTGTATATATTTTTTAGCATCATTGGCTTTTTTCCTTATTTCTCCCTGTGGAGATGAGTCCTTACATAAATTACTGTAAGGTTTCTGTTTTCTTTAATTTTTTGTTGGTTTGCTTATTTTGAGGGTTTTTTGTTTTTCTTTCTTTTTGTTTTTAAATTCCCTTCACAATCTCCTCACTCTCTCCTCTCCCCACCCCCATTCTATTTCATATTGTGAGGATGAGTATCATTTATTTAGGCGGGCATCTGCTTTCAGACATCCTTTTACAGATGTTGTTATTGCTTGGTTTCATCCCTTAAACATACCAGGAAACCATAGGAGTTGAAGGCAGAAAAATCCAGCAGCAACCAAAGGTGGTTTGTCTTCCCCTGCTGGCACAGGCCGCTGCTCATGCTTCCCATTGCCCAAGGATGGAGCCCAAGCAGACACTATGGTAACACCCAGCTCATTGGGGCAGACAGGGAACAAGGGAAGAGGAGGAGAGGTGCTGAGGATGAAGTGGAGGGAGGACAGGTGATCTGCCCAGGCAAGGCTTGTTCAGGGAAAGGATTGTGTTAAATTAGCCCACTCAGCCCTGTCTCTTCCAAATTGCTTCCATTCCCCTGGTGCCTGGAGGGAACACCAACCACACAGCTGTCACATGCACCCTGCCTCCTTTGCCTCTGTTGCTGTTTGTAGCTTGTTTCCTACTTTCATGATATACACTAGGGATTGATACTGATGCTGAGACACTGACTTTGATCTTCCTCTCTGATGCTCTGTGTGGAACTTATGTCATTGCAGTGAGGGAGTTACTGGAAATTCTGTAGCAGTCATATCAGTTTGTCCTTGGAAGACAGCGGCATCACCCTCTCCTGTCTGGGTTACAGATATGCTTGATTATGTTTTCAATATTGCAGGTGCCCTTCCATGACATTTTCCACTTTCCTTGATAGCTTTTCGCCAATTTCTAACATCTTTCACACGTGGTAGAGGAAGGTGCTGCAAGGATATCAGCGAGCTGTCCCCTGTTTCAGCCACGAACCCACATTCTCTTTGTTCATCCTTGTATTGCTGATGTAATGGTAGAACTTCTTGTTGCCTTTGATATTCCCTGCAAGTCTGAACTCCAGCTGGCCTTTGGCTTTCCCAATGCTACCCATGTGTTCCTGTGTGATATTTGTGTGTTCATCCTTTTCTTGCTCCTCCTGCTATGCTGCCTTTTTGTATTGGAGCTGCTTCATGTGTTTCTTGTCTCCCAAACTGGCGTCCTAATGCTTCTTGCTTTTCTGAGTGGTTACATATACTAGTGTTCTACTTTGATCTCCTTAAAACCTTCTAGTACTCCTGTGCTGTTTGAACCTTTTAGAGGTATCTCGCATGAGACCCCACTTAATTCCCCTGACACTTCTACTCTCCTCTAGTTGAGAGTCTAGATTGACCCGGACTGAGTGTTTGTTAGTACCATTCTTTCTTCACTCTCCTCTAAAACTCCATTACTTAGAGGTCATCACACCCACTAATTACCACAGCTCCACTTATTCTTTTTTCTGCAGTGGTCATTTTGGTTTTGTCCATATGGGATGTCATGAGAATGGAGGAGGGATCACAGTGAACCTAATGAGAGGTTCTTTTTACACATACAATGACAGCTGTTATATCATGTACCTCCAGAAAGCCCAGGCAAAAAGGAAGCATACAGCAAGAGTGCCCTGGTACACCCTCCTGTACCTGTCAGTGTGCAGCTGGGAACCACATGAGCAGAAGGTGATGTTTAGTATTGCAGGTTTTCACTGCTCTTTGAGCTCCATGGAGATTCTCCTGCTAACCAGAGGCTGTGGGGTAGGTTTTGATGTGTAAACCTTGTCGTGCACCTGCCTACTGCCATCCTTAGACTGCAGTAGGAGTTTAAGATGTAGTGCTATAAACAGTGGTGGCAATGAGAGCATTTCCTGTGACACTCTTGATTTATTTTCCCATTACTTATAGTAGAACAGAATTATGGATTTCTGGGGAGTCCATATGATGAGGTGTCTGGGGAGGACAGAAGCTATGCTTTTGAGAACAAAAGACTTTAGTTTTTTTTCTTTCAGCTGCTGGGTATTGTGGAACAATGCTCGGTGAAAACTTCATGGTACTATAAAGGTTATGTTTAATAGAGTACTTAGGGCTTTTATACTGATATGTTGTTCTGTTGTTGAGTAACAAGCAGTAAAAAGTAGTAATGTTTTTGACAGCTGTCAACAAAAAAAAAGTCCCCTGTGGAAGTAGAAGTGGTCTGGTCCATGATTTATATGGCAGAACATCAATTTGGAAGGTCCTGTCCACTGTTTACTCCTCTGAGGTTTTCCAGTGCAGAGATATGCTCTAAGCTAGGAAAAAAAAAAGGGGGGAAAAAAGTGAAACACCTTTAAGAGTTTTCCCTCTCTCAATTCAGGTTATTTTACAGATCCAAGTTAAGGTGTAGGTATAGACTGATAAGGTGTTAGATTTGCAGCATCCACAGTTCTGTGTGATCTGCAGGTTAAAACATGCTGTGCAAACATGGTGCAGAAAACATTATTGATTTTCATTATAGAAAACTCATGAAATAGAATAGAGAAATAGAAGCCAAAACAGTCTTGTTGTCTTCTGAATAATACTAATTTTACAGAATAAGCTAAAAATATCAAGTGAAAAGGTAAACATTATTTATGTCTGGTCTTGGAAAACAGTTTATACTTTGGTTTATTGAAGCTTGAGTTTCTTTCCTTTGTTGCTGTACATGTTAGTTTTCATGAATGGATTTAGACTGAATTAATTGAAATATGTTTTTCACTGAATAACCATTCATAGTATTGATGAGATAAGGAGTCAGTTTAAGACAACATAAAATAAGTATGTACGTTAGTGTTGAATACTCAAGTATTAATTGATTCTTATGTTAAAATTCCATAAATACTTCTAGTCTCAAAAGAGGTTGTCTTGAGTTTCATAACAGTTTTACTGTGTAGATTGTGACCTTACTGTTTTCAGAAAGAAGAACAAGTATTTCTCAAAGGCTAAACAATAAAACAACTGCTTGCTGTAGAAATTTGGTAGCTTTAAATGGATTGTGGAGAGATACTTGGAGCTTCTGTTGAATTGGTATTTGCAAGTTTGTCTGCAAACCCCAAGCTGAAAAGGAACAAAATTATGTTCAAAGTATCATAGAGTCATTAAGGTTGGAAAAGATCTCCATGGTCAAATCCAGTCTTTGACCTAATACCACCAAGTGCACTAAACCATTTCTCAAGGTGCCACATTTACTTGTTTTTTGAACAGTTCCAGGAATGGTGACTCCACCAATTCCTTGGGGATCCTGTCCCAATGCTTAACCAGTTTCAGTGTACAATTTTGTCCTGATATTCAGCCTGAAAAAGTAAATCCAGATCACACATGCAGAGTATGAATTATCTGGTCTGCATGCTGTGGGCTTGTTTTTGAAAGATACTGAATATTAAGCATTCAGCAGAGAATATAAGTATCTGCTTGACTTTTAAGAACTGGGGGAGATCTGTTACTTACTCATGACACTGACTCAGGGCCAGGGTGTACCATGCAGGAACCTTGAATCTATAAAAACTGCTACCATAATCTCTAGAAGTCTTTAACAGTCTTTAAAATAATTGGAAGAAATCAATTGGATTAAATATCCTTGCATTTTCAGGCAGAGTAATACATGACACGTTAGGTAATACATTAGTAACATGATGCTCATTCTTAGATTTGTTTAAACCCTGCTGTTAAGCTAATATGCAGTTCATCTACAATAAGGAAAGTTTTTGTGAAGAAGTGAACTTTAAATATTCTTCATGGACTAATTTTATTCATATCAAATGCTGGGATGAAGTGTATATGAGAGAGTTTATTTTTGATTATGTACCCTGATTTTTTAATATGTTCATTGCCTTCACTCAAATGATTCCTAAAACCATATAATCTCTAAAAAGATAAATGTTTTTTGTTATCCATGAGTTAGTGGTGAGTAGAAATTATATCAGCAAATGTAGTTGGAGTGCATCCTCTGTTAAGCTAGATTTCTGTTTAAAAATTCCATAATAACATTAGATGAAGTTGCCTTACTCATTTTAAAATAAGGGAAAATATCTTTTACCATCTAAAAGATGAATGACGTAGGTCAGTAACTTAGCCATGACCATGTCTCTGGTGTGTTTAGGAGTTGCTGTTTACATTGAGTGTGTTCCTGAACTGCAGCTCCTCTACATAATGTCATTGCCAGAGAACACAATGACTGTGCACACCCATGGGTGCCAGATGCAATTTAAATAAAAGCCTGTGTGAAGGAGTGTGGTATAGAGGGTAATGGCATGAAAGGGTGAAGAGGGATCAGTGAAGCTCTCAGTCCTTGGGAACTGAAAGTAGGCAGAGGGATAGAAATTCGTGGTGGGAATAAGTTGCCATGCCAACCAAGTAATTTCTCTAACAGGAGGAAACTGGTAATGAATAACTGCTGAGTGGGAACTTTAAGAGAAAAACATGCTCTGTGGAAAACCAAAAGGTTACGTTTTTGATAATCGACCTTCACCATTCCCCCTATGAAATTCTGCACTGGCAATCTGTCTGTCAGAGCTTCCTGCTGTCCTGTACCAGACCCTGCTGTGCCCATCTGCTAATCTGGGAAGTGTCTGCCTGCGGTGTGGTGATGGGTACCAGTCCTGAGCCCCTGCTGCAGGCTGACCGGAGCCCTTTGTGAATCGTTTCTCAAGCAGCTGTGAAAGCCAGATGCGGGTTTCACCAGTCTGTCTCCCTTAGTAGCTGTTTTGGGTGTTCCCTTAAATCATTGACTAGCATATTTACTTTTTGTCTCCCCTATTTCTTCTAACACAATGTGAAAACTCTGCAGAGAACTGACATCTTTAAAAAAATACTTCTTTCTAAACCTTGATAAGCCGTGTGTTCTGGAACTTGGGCATGTAACACATGTTCATATTTTGTCTGTAGCTCTTTATAGGCTTCTGATTTTATAAAAGGAGGAACAAAAAAAGACATTGAAACTTTATCTAAAATGTTGGTTTTTCCTTTTGTTTGTCTTGAGTTGTTGCAGGAGGGTTTAGTAGTGCAAGGCACTTGCATTGCTTTGCCTCCAGTGCCCTTAAAGCAGAGTTCAGCTTGTGCTGTGGTCTGTGTTTGGGTGAGTACTCTCACTGTGACGGTTTGTGCGCTTAGGGTGGTGTGAGCCACCTCTGGGATCAGGAGAAGCCAGACATGTGAGTAAGGACTGTCTGGATAAATTTGCTCCTGCTGAGATCTGAGCTGCTGCAGCTAGGCTGCTGCTGGTCCCTGGCATGGCCAGGGATCATGGAATCGTAGTATGGTTTGGGTTGGAAGGTACTTAAAAGACCCCTAAAAAGCCTCAAAGGTTCCTCAAAGCTTTGTGCAGCATGGCCTGGGAAGATAGCTGTGCTGTCCACCTTGTGTGGATGGCTTGTGCTTCTCTGCTGCCTTCTCTCAATTCCCTTCTCTTTCTGTTGTGTACGCACAAATCTCCACTTTCTGTGCTTTTTTTTTTTTAAATTATGACCTCTGCTTTTTTGGGCAGGATGCAAGGACTGCTTACCAGCCTTAACAAGATTTAATACTCCTTGCAGTAGTAGTCTTACTATTAGTTGTAGTGAAGTCTGGGTCAGACATTTGAAGAAGTTGTCCCATTCCTGTGTTCTTCCCACCTCTTTCCTTCCCCAACTCCTCAGCTGCCATCCCTGAACTGATGCTGGTGTAACTGCAGGATTGCTCAGTGAGCCAGTTCAGCCTGACAATCTGACATAAAAGTAGCTTAGAGGGAGGGGGTGAAAAACCCAACAAAATTTTGGCTTTCTTAGGAGTCAGGCAAATGCCAAAGTAGTCTCAAAGCAGAAGGAATGTGCAGGGAAGGGGAAGAGTGACAACACATGCTTGGATATGTGCTACCCTAATTCATGGCTCGTGCTCTTAGTCATGCCATGTGGATGAAATGCTGTTAGGGCTTTGCTTTTGCAGTTTGCAGGTGCTAAGTGACTGAACAAGAAGGGCATTTTGACTCCAGCAAAAGACAGCTAAGTGACACTGCATGAAAGAATGGAGCTGCCTGACAGCACAGCCTGTGCTTATTGGGGTGATACGGAGATTTCTTTACAATTCTGTTTTTTTCTCATGGAATCTTCTGCTGGTTTTTTTTTTGTTTTGTTTTTGAGTCTGTTTTTCTGAGCATGAGAGATTGCATGTGTAAAAGAGTAGCAGTTCTCAGACACCATGGAGAGCTGTGGCTGAGGCTCATTGTTCATAGCACTCTGTGTAACCTGTGCTGTTGCTGGTAATGGAGTATATCAGCATTTGCAGCCACATAAGGATCAAGGCCTTTATGAGGGTGATGTATCTGTATGCTAGAAGTCTTGGGAGCATGTCATTAAAAAAAAAAAAAATAATTAAAATGCAGTGGCAGAGATCTCTTAAGATTTATTGCATCATTAGCTCACATGAAACAGTAAGTGTGTCCTGGCATGACTGAACAAAAACAATACTGTGAGAGTATCATTATTTATTTTGTTGACCTGCTGATTTATCCCTAGACATTTCCAGAAGCAAAGGCATCCTCAGCAGTGAGGTCTTTTGTTTCACATAGTTTCAAAACAGTCATTTCAAGGAGGGCAGCTGGATCTACAGCACATTTTCTTCTTCAGTGTGTTCCATAGATGGGATGTGTTCATCTCTGAGTTACTGAGACTCGTAAGTGGGTATGGTTTCTCCTCCTGGGTTCTGTTTGCTTCTATAAAACCTGGGAGATAAGCCCCTGAGCAGTTGACTTGGAAGTTTACACTGAAGAAATATAAAGACTGATCCCTTTCCTTATTGACCTGGAGGAAGAATAAGCTCCATACAAAATATACCCTCTCTTCTCAGTGTAATGAATCAGCAATTACAGCTGTCCATAGAACCTGGAGACTGCACAGCTCAAGATCCAGGCCATGACATAATGCTGTTTCATCTACAGTCATAGGTTTATTTTTTGGGGATCATTACTAAGGCGTAAAAATAAAGTGCTAATATAATTCAAGAGCTGTCTGAACACTGCTTGAGTAGGGAGGTTGGACCAAATGACCCACTGTGTCCTTCCAACCTGACCCATTATGTGATTCTGTAATCTTAATATGTATCCCAGGAAAGGAACTTGAAATTAATGAATTCCCCATTTTTGTGAGATGAGCTTCGTAACCTGTAAGTGGT
Organism: Zonotrichia albicollis; assembly: GCF_047830755.1. Lineage (NCBI taxonomy): Eukaryota > Metazoa > Chordata > Aves > Passeriformes > Passerellidae > Zonotrichia > Zonotrichia albicollis. Next base: position 79,462,746 of record NC_133820.1, on the reverse strand, counting down.
GCATCAAACATGAAATTTCAATGTTTTGGCATGGATAGAGCCTATTGCTAGTGGAATGTCTTAACAATGAAGGTCACTGGCAAATAGTAGAAGGTACTTTTTCAGAACGGCATTCAACATTCAGTGATCAGCAGAGATAGGATAATACTGTTACTGCTTGGACATCTTTACTGTAACAGCATAAAGATTTTGAAACAGTTGCAACACCAAGTTTTCAGTATGTGCCCAAGACTGTTCTCATTTTGGATTTCCTGTTCTCAGTATTTTATCTATAGCACTTTGTATATTTCTAGAGATGTTTCTTAAAATTCACTTATCAGTTTGCTCTAGGGAAAAAGTGGCTAAATTGAAGCTTTCAAAATAGCCCTCTTCGTATGAGATACAGATAAATGTATTCATTTTGGTTGAGCTTCAGTTAAAGGCTTGGTCTAATTTTAAATTCAGAGTGCATCTCCTCCCAAGTAAATCATCTACTTTACAGCTACCCACCACTTCAAGTCTGACCTTGAGGAAGTCAAAGAACTTTTCATCATTCTCATAAAGCTTGGGGAGGGGAAGAAAAAAGAAGGTTGGACTCCGCTAGGCCAAGGGAAGCACTCTTGTCAGAAATGCCCAGAACATATTAATCTGGTCAGATGTTAGGTGGAGAACCTTATCTGAGTTCACTTGTCAGGGAAGAATATATGGAGGAGAGTTTATCTGGGTAACCAGCCTCTAAGTCAGAAAGGAATTAATAGATGAAAAACAACTGCTTCCATTGCATCCTGATAAGAACAGTAAGTCTGTGCCTTTCTCAAAACCCAGGTATTGCTTTTGTTGTTCTTTGGGTAGTGAGGTGAAGGCTGCTCGAGATGATGTCCAAATAGACCTTGTGTCCCTAATGGGAAAAGAGAGCTTTTCATCCAATATGTCTGATTTCCTCTTTACTATGTTACACTAACCATGTGTCATGTTTCCCCAGTCTAAAAACCATGGCTAAAATATGGTCATCAACCTGTGTGTTTCACTGCTCTTCTGAAATCGAAGTGCAGCTCTTTTTTAAAATGCTTGACAACCTGTTCTTTATACTGGTATCCAAATGGCATCTGACTGAGTACACAGCATGACATCATGTGGTAATATCCACTAAGGAGCTTAGCTGACACTTAACCTTTGTTACATGGGCATGTGGTGAAACATACTGTGCATTAAAGCAGTGTATGGTTGCAGTCTGGTTGTGTGGAGTGAGGTGGGAGCAGTAGCAGGCTGATTTATTTAGAATCCTCATAAGCACCACGGTGAGTCAAGCCAAAGGTCCATTTGACCACACACTGCATCAGGATCCCCAACAAGTGAAGAAAACAGGGAAGATGGAAAAGATCCATGTTATGTGATCCTTCCTTGGACATAACCTTGATCAGCATTTTTGGGTGATTTAAAGCCCATTGCTATACTTGAGTAATTGTATTTAATAGCAGCTGATGAACTCTTCCCAGTAAAACTGTTTAATCCATTTTTTAACTTTTTATCTTTCTGAGTTCTGGGATACTGGTGGCAATGTGGTGGCAAATGTAGGCTGCTTCTTTTCAGTTATGTTGCAGCTATTGTCTGCCAATTGCATTAGGTTTTATGTTGTGAAGAGCAGTTTCCATATCAATTGTTATTTGGATGTTTATCATAGGACTTCAGTCATCATTTTCCAAAACCTAAAAGTATTATCTGCTTTATATATTCTTGAAAGTTCATGTCTCACATCAACCTTGTAAATGTATGCTAACCTACATTTTTAAATATCAAGTTCAGGGTTCTTCTTCAGTCAGTTAAGTATTTAAATGTTAAATAGCAGGGTCTGAGCTAATCATCCTTAATCTCTAGAACTGGCAAGACAAAAATCCTCCGGCCTCTTGATTTTTCTCCACTGGGTAGAATGGGTACAATAACCAGTGCAGGTTAAGGTGTCAAACACATCAATGACATCAATGGATGTGCCACTGGCCCTAGCTGGTGCAAATTAGAAATGGTGGTAATGCCTCTGTTAAGATTTAAGAAAGGAAAAAAAAAGTTATTGCACAGATATATTTGTAGTGAGAGAAGAATAGGGTGAGAATATTTGAGAGGAACAGCCCTGCAGAGAGCAGGTCAGTGGAGGAGGAGTGGGAGGAGGTGCTCCAGGTGCCAGAGCTGGGATTTCTCTGCAGACCATGGTGAAGCAGCTGCCCTCCTGCAGCCTGTGGAGGTCCATGGGGATGTAGAGATCCACCTGCAGCCCATGGAGGACACCAACACCACAGCAGGTGGATGCCTTGAAGGCAGCTACAATCGTATGGGAGGCTCATGCTGGAGAAGCATTCTAGCAGGGACCTGTGGACCCATGGATGGAGGAGCCCATGCTGGAGCAGGTTTCCTGGTATGACTTGTGACCCTCTGGGGGACCCGTGTTGGAGCAGACTGTGCCTGAAGGATTGCAGCTTGTGGAAGAGTGACCCATATTGGAACAATTGGTGGAGAACTGTTGGCTGTGTGTGGTGGTTTGACCAGGAAGGAGTGGGAATTCTGGGATGCTGTGGTCAAACCAATGGATGTTCTGAGTTTGATACTGACACCTGGTGTAGCCAGTGGGGTTTGGACACACCTCCGAGAATACACAGGGGTTAAAAAGCAGAGCTCTGCCCCTGGCAGGCTCTCTTGGGACGTCGAGGCGAAGAGGTCAGATCTTCCCCCCCCGTCCAGCCGCTGCTGCTGGGTGGGGGAGGGGCTGCCATGCGGTAGGCCCTGGGCCTGGACAGAGATGGGAGGTGAGGAGGCCCCTCGAGGATGGAAGGGTGGAAGATCCCAGGGAGTCAGCCCTCGGGCAGCCATCCCCCCCCCCCCCCCCCAGGAGGGAGAGAGAGAGAGAGCTGGCGACACCGAATGTGATAGCAGCCGGCCCAGGAGGAGAAGGGGGGGGGAAGAGTGCCCGGCCGGAGCGGCAGCGTGTGTGGGAGTGCCGCAGCTCCGGGACAGAGACTGAAAGTTTTAACCCCTTTCTTTCATGATTGGGGCCTTGCAAAAATGCTAATCCTCCTTGAAGCTGAATAAGAAGGGAGATAAGAGATGAGACAAGGACCTGGCCCGAAGAACGTGGAGATGATTGAATGGGGAGAGACGATTTGGAGTGGCCTTTTGGCTGGACTTTTCTTGTGGCCATGGACTCTGTTCCTGTGACACAGAGACTGCACTTAGGGGGAAGCAGTGGCTCAGAACCAGGAGGGTTCATCGTGAGGACCCCCCGGCCCCAGGGGGTTGGAAAAATATGGGGGGGACAGATGTCCCAAAGCAGAGACTGTGCCTTTTTGGAGTGAGACAAGGCATCCTTGAAAGACAACCCTAAAAGCAGCTCTGGCCATGCGCAGTGGTGAGAGCACTGGGCATGGAAGGAAGATGTCACAAGCAGCAAAAGGACTTTTTTTCCGGGCGGTGCCGAAGTGACAGAGAAGCACACGAGGTTTCAGTGTGTTTCCAGGGGAAGCCTATGGAACAAGAAGGACTCCTTTCCTCTTCATGAAGTTTGAGTATACTAAAGTGTGGTGCCAGGCTGGGCAGTTGGTAATTTGGGAGAATGTATCGGATTGGGAAAGTCAGGTAGTGGGGAGGAGGAAAGTGGTTTTTGTAAGGTTTTCAATTTTTTTTCTTTTCCTTATAGTTTTTCCCTATTTCCTGTAGTTTAGGTAATAAAGTGTTCTTTATGTTTAAGCTAAAGCCTGTTTTGCTTATTCACATCTCACAGCAGACACCAGGGTGAGGGCATTTTCATGGGGGGCACTGGCTCTGTGCCAGGCTCAAACCATGACACTGTGGGATGGACCCAGTGAAGAAGTTTGTGGAGGACTGTGACCTCTGGAAGGAGCCCCATGCTGAAGGAGGGGAAGGTCTCTTCTCCCTGAGCAGCAGCAGGAAAAATGCGTGATGAACTGATTGTAACTCACATCCTCAGTCTCCCTGTGCCACTGCAGGGGAGGAAGTAGAGCTGAGGAACGGGTGGAGGAAAGGGGTTTTTTAGATTTATTTTGCATCTTGTTATCCTACTCTGATTTTTTTAGTAGGAAGTTCAGTTAATATCCACAGTTTGCGTCTGTTTTGCCTGTGATGGTATTTGGTGAGTGTCCTTATCTCAACATGATCCCTTCCTTGTATTGCTTTTCTCTGTCCTGTCCACTTGTAGAGGATAGTGATAGAGTGACTTTGGGGGGTGCCTGGCATCCAGCCAGGCTCAACCCACTACAGATTTCCAGTGAGTTTTTATGCTTTAGGTTTTGTTTGGCCTAAAACAAAACTGTTACCAAAAATGCCCCTGCCAAAACCAGGAAAGTCCTAAATGAGTTCATTCTTGAAAGATATGAGGTTAATATTATCATTTTGCCCATGTCTGTCTTCCATGCAGCATTTAGAAGAATGGGTTACACTTTGTATACCATAATGCGGCATTGTTTTGAGGGAAATGTTTTCTTTCCTGAGAGAAAACCCATTATATATATTCCCAGTATAACCCATTGCCACCAAGACAGTTAGATTTACATGTCCAGTTTATGGGTCATCCTTGTACAGGCACAGTAAGGGTTAGTTCTTAGCACTCTGTGTCACTCACTACCTTGTCACTCAGTTTTTCAAGTTCATTCTGCATGTCTTTGTAGTTGGATATTGAATATGAATATAAGGAAAGTCTCTGAAAAGTGACTTGAAAGCCAGAAATGCCATATGTTAAGTGTTCTTTAAAGGGCCAGGAATACTGCATATTAAGTAACATGACCTTTAGTGCCAATCTATTGATGTAATTAGCACCGGTCTTCTCACTTAAACAACTTCTGTATGTCAAGTGGCAAGTTCTTTCCTGGCACGGTGCTGCTGAGTGTGAAGCCCTCTTGCCTAGGCAGTGTAACTGTGCATGTCGTGCTCTGGCCATTACTCACTTCACTTTCTCATGGATTCTAGGCTTGATTGAATGGAAAGTATATATTTTTTTAAATCCTTTCTGTGTTTACTTTGAAATGTAAAAAAGTACCCCTGAGAAGTCACAGGATTGTATGTTTTATATCTGCAAAGTACTAATGAGTTTTTTGGTTATTTCTTTAAGTAGATACACTGTTCTTTGCAAATACATTGTTTGCAAAGTCCATGACATGACCAAAGACCATTTTCTATACAGCTAAATGCTGCTTGATTGTTTGTCACCATCTCATTGTTCTTAACTGGAACTAAATTGAATTTAGGATCTGCAGAGATCTTAGTTTGTCTTTTAATTTAAAAATTATTCTACCTTTTTTGATCTGCTTACCTCTGCCTGCTATTCATAAGGGATCATTTGGATATAATACAGCTTGAATCAAATCTAGTGAGTTTCCACTCTTATTCAGCTGTTTGTCTTCTTCAGTTTCTGAAGTGTAGCCCTCCTTTTCTTCCACATATTTGGTCCTTGGCTTTATTGCCCCATCTTTGGGTACATTTAGTTCGATGGGTGTATTTTTCACGTCCATGGAGCCTCATCCCTGTGGTACTTCCATGTGAAGGAGGATTTCTGGAGAGGTAGGATAGCAGAATAAGCAGCACATTTCCTGCACCCTGCTGAGAACAGAAGTGGAGCTTCTGGAGGCAGTGATTCCTATACACTCCAGGGTCTTGGCTTCCCGTGGTGTTGAGGCCCAGCTGGTATGTGTGTATGGCAGTGGGGAATTCAGTAAACCTTGAACTTGGATTGACTATTTCCTCTTTGACATGAACAAGAAAGATTCAGTATTGCTTGGAGTGTTTGAGTGCATCTTCCAGAGGAAATGCAGCATTGAGCAGTCACCGGTGATGGTGGAATAACGAGTACAAACTTTTGTCTTGTTCATTGAGGGTTGTTTGTCATGAACACTGAATGAATGGAGAGCTTTGCACAAGTGATAGTGTGCATGACGTAAATGAAACACAGGGAAAACCTTTTGGGAACAGCGGTACAATGAAGTCATCCGTGCGTGGTCCCTTAATCCCAGCAGGGTTACTGACAGAAGCCACCACTGAATGTGAGTTGGTGATACAGGAATCTGGCTGCTCAGGCACATGTCAGTGCCCCATTTGTGTTGCCCTCAGACCTCCACTTCATTTCACTGTCACCATCCCATGGTATATGACAGTACTGCTGCCAGCACACAGCAGTGCACTCCTACCTTGTTGTCTTGGCTGCACATGGTTGACCTCAAACTCCTTCCTTATTCCTAGTGCATCATATTGAGGAATGGATATACAATAAAAATGATTAATTTTTTGGGAGAAGGGGGTGATTTTCAGTCCACCAGTTCCCTAGTGCTGGTGTGCAAGTCCCTATGGCAGCATGAGGGAGGAGGCAAGTTGGGGGCAGGAGGGCAGTGGGGTTACTGCCTCTTGTATTATCAGCTTTTAATATCATTTTGTACTGATGGGGTGCACATGCTACTCTTGATTAAAAAGACCAAGATGATGAGTTAAGTCCTTACTTGCTGGTAGCTAGGCCCTTTGATATTATATGAAGATTTTCAGCCTGAAGGCCTGTTCTCCAGCATGTATAATTTTAAAGTTTGTATTAAAAACATATCCCTTTGCTTACTAAGAGTGGGTTTTTTTCCACTGGAGGGAATAAGACCAAGAAACAAAAGAAAGATGTTAAAAAAAAATGAGAAAAGGTTGCCTTTTGTTCTGAAAATAGATGGTTTTAATTGTTGACTGAACTCAGTGTCGCTTCTGGACAACAATCACAGATTTTCTAGGGTCTCTAAAGAGATTTCCACATATTTATTTGAGTCAGCAGTTCAAAAATAGAACCTGAATTGCTGTTCACACTCTGGACAGCCTGATGAAATTACTTTTTTTTTTATTTTGAGGTTACAAGGTATTAGAAAAATACAGAAAAAATATAGAAAATATTTTTGTTATGATTTTCTTTATCTGAGAAGCTCTCTTAGAGCCTTTTTGCTAACAGATATAGTTCATACTGGGTAAGAACCAGCAGCAATAGCTTTGTAGTTCCTGGACTTCTTTTTAAGTCCATTTATCTACAAGTTTCAAGTTTAGTTCATGCTAAAGAGGTTGCCTTTGCTTCTTTGAGCAGCACTCTTAATGGTTCCCTTCAAAGTCTATCATCAAATACTTGGTGACAAAAATGAATGTTGCAATGGAAGCCATTAGGGAGAACTTCTGATTGATCTTCTGTTCACAAGTTATTGGCAGTATGAGATATTGTCAGAGTAAGGAACATTTTCAGTTATGTCCTGTGCAATTTTGGTGAAGCAGTGAAAATGCTGTTGTTAACTGTGAACGATAGCGCTTGGATCCCTCACTCTTCTGGAGCCCAGGGGTTCATACATACCTTAGCAGAGGTTAATTTCTTCTTCATTTATATGAAATAAGTAAATTGAATACACTTGGCTGTGTGGGTGGGTTTTGGATGAGATCTTAAAAACTGAGATCCTGTTTATTCTGTGTGGGTGTTAAAGATGCCCCTGTTATGCTATAAGTTACTTAGTACCATCTACCCTTTGAGATGACTGCATTTCAGCAGTGTTAAGTGTACATAGTTGCAAGATGTTTTGGGATCCTTCAAAGCAGTATTCCACGTGAGACTGTCTGTTGCACACATTTATTGTGGTTGTTGCTGTAGTGTTCCACACCATTTGTCATGATTGTTTATGGCATTTGTGATGGTTACTGTGTTAATCACATAGTTTCAGAAAGTAATCATCCATTTAATATTTTGAGCTGGCATGGTTGAAGTTTCATCCAGACTTTTATAATGATGTGAAAAAATGTGGCTGTGAATTGCTCCCTGGCCTTCAGAAAGTGCATTAGTGATTGCTAGGAGCCTTGACCTATCCCTGTTACTGAAGCAAGCTGCAGATATGCAAGACTTCATGGAATAAAAGCCATGCAACATTGGGCCAATATTCAGTTTTCTGAAAGTCCAGGATTTTACCGTTTTATGTAGCATTTGTGACTCCTCCTTTGGAATCCCTCAAAGTCAGACAAAATTATCATTTATAATAATCATATTGGGGTGAGTTAGTGCGTAATTTGTATTAATACTCAAAGAAAAGCATAATAATAGGTTAATACAGAGGTAATCTGTGGAGCTAAAGACAGCTTGGCCTGCAGATATTTCCATGGCAACAGAAAGGTCCCTACAGATGTATTCTTTCTAAACCTGATGCTGTTTATTAAAGGCTGTCCGTAGTACAATCTGTAATTATCATTAGCTAAAGAAAGGTTGTGAACGTGGGTGTACTGCTTCTCTGACTGATTTGTTTAGCACAGCTTTGAAATACAGTTACAAAAGAATATTAAAAACCTGAGATCATTTAGCAGTTTCTCTCTGCAGGTAAGCTGAGACTTCATTTGAGACTGTTGGCTAATCCGAGTGAAGTATCCAAACAGCAATACAAGGATGATAGCTTGAAATGCTGACAAACTCTTTTGGCACTGTGATTATTAAAGATAAAAGAACATGAGAAGCATGCTGGACAAATGAAAAAATGCAGAGCTGCAGATAGTAAGTGATGTAGTGCACAACAAAATATTGTTTTCTCAATAGCAAAAAGCTTCTGTAAGTAAAGGGAGACAAAGAAAATTATAAGACTGTTATCTGGAGGAGAAACTGAGAAAATAATTTAAGACAGAAGAAGTTGGAATAGTAATCTACCTGTGTTCTGTCTTTACAAAGGAGATAGGGTAACTTAGCATGCTTGAAGCTAACAGCAAGGTGGAAGGAACACAGGCTGGAAAAAGGAAAGAACAGGCTGAAGAACACTTTAGAGTTACGAGTATCCAGGTTCATAAGCTTAAGGTGGATTTCATTCTTTTCTAACCAAACAACTAATTGAAGCAGTTTTGAGTAAAAGAACAATTACCTTGTAAGAACCACAAAGGACAGATGGGATCCCAAAAGAGGGCACTTAGAGAGTGTGTTCTTAAAAGAGACAAAGAAGGAAGATGTGTTTGCAGACCATTCAAACAAATTTGGCAACCTGAAAGATGTTCAGACACATAACTCTTCAAAAGCATGTGGTCATGAGTAAGTGTAAGCTGATGTTTTATGACAGTTTTGTAATAAAGTACATAGACTTTAGGTCTTCTAGTTGGTTACAGTACCGAGGACAAAAATGTAATAATGGAATGTAGTGAGCTTGTGAAATGAGCTTTATGAAATTTCTCCCTGAGATAGAATGACTTGGTGGCACTGTACCTCAGCTAGGGTGGAAGAACAGTCCAAGAGTTTCTTCTCAACTTCAGTAAGGCTCTAATTGGAGTCATATGTGACATCTCAGAAACAATCTGGAAGATTTACAGTGTATATGAAATTATTACTATGTGGACGACTGCAAACGTACAGAAGCATGTGATGGGGATGACTGCAAACATTAAATGGTGGGGGTAGTCTGTCTAACAGAGGGATATGTATCTGGTGGGGTTATCAAATTATGGATGGTAGGATGCAGTTGAACATGGTCACAGGATAGTTGGGACAGGAAGGCACTTCAGAAGCAGGACCACCCAGAACAGGTTGCTCAAGGCTGTATCCAATCCCTGTGTGCATATCCAAGCATATCCAAGGTCTCTATCTCTGGAGCCTCCAAGGATGGAGGCTCCACAACCTTTCCCGGCAACTTCTTCAATCATCCTGATAGAACAGAAGTTTTTTTTCTTATGTTTAAATGGAGTTTTCTGTGCTTCAGTTTATGCTGTTGCTTCTCGTCCTGCTGGGCACCACTGGGAAAGGTCTGGCTCCATCTTCTCTTCTCTCCCTGATAGGTATATGTTATAAACATTAAGATCCTTCCAAATACTCTCTCCAGCTCAGAACCAGTTACCCAGCTGTTCCCTCTGGCTTGGAAGTGATGTTATCCAACCATTCCCTCCAGCTGGGAACTGACTGGAAGGAATTCCTTCTTCCTAGAAGAGACTCCCTTCTTCTCCCCTTGTCCCTGGCAATGACATGAGGTGGTATAGAATAAAATTCCAGGTCCTGGCTGTGCCCTTTCCCTGCTACTGCAGAAATTAACCCCGTCCTGGCCATAACCAAGACAACAAAGCCTGTGAACTTGCAGCTGGACTGCAAGCATTATAGAAGACCAGATTAAAATTGGTAAGGTGGAGGTGAGATCTAGAATCATTTAAGAGGAAGATCAATACAGAAAAATAATAAATAATTTTACACTGGGAAATGAAGTCAGTAAATGCATAGAATAAACTAATGGGATAGAAGAAGTTTGATGGGTAAACATTCATTTAGTCTAGAAAGGAGAAAAAAGGGCAGCATCCAAAATTTTTTAAAGGCTGTTTATAGGCAGCAAAATAAATATTTCATATTCTCTGAGAGTATGATTAGAAAGTTTCGTTTTCCCAGGAAAAGCCGTGTAGCTTTGATGATAGCTAAGCACTCTTAACAGGTTCTGAGGTTGTAAAACCTTAGTTCTCAAAGTTTTGACATTCAGTTGAACAAACCTTTCTAAACCTATCTGATTCAATGTCTAGGACAACAAAAGTCATAGTTTCTACCTTATTATCATGTGCAATCTTCCATTTCTATGATGCTGTGATCTTCTACAAAGGGATTTTTCACTGTTGTTAGGGGTGGGGTATCCTTTGAATGTGCTATAGAATGTGGTCTGTCACTGTTATGCTTGAATTTGGTTTTTTTTAATGTTTTGCTTGGTTTTAAGTTTGGAACTGAAGCAAATGTGAAAACCTGAGTCAGCAGTCAGAATTAGGGTGATCCTGTAACTCCTGGTGTTGTGTGATGTCTGATTCAGGGCCAGCTCTGTCATTACTAGAGGAAAACATTTAACAGCAGTGTTAATAAATTATGCCCTCATGAGTTTTGCTCACTTGTTTGCCTAGAACTGACATTTAAAATTGTAGCTCAGTCAGAAGATGTTAGTTGATATTCATGATAAGGGTCACATCTGCATTTGAAATTTAGTGATTTTGGCAGCTAGGTAAACAGCGAGTAAGAGCGGTGGAGAAATGCGGCAAATAGATTAGTGAAATTATTTTTTAATAATAAAATCTTGCATTAATAATATGATACAGTGCTCTTCTGTTCATATTGATATAGAGGCATTTTGCATATTACTGTATGGTACAAGATCTCAACTGATATGGGAGCAAGAATGCACCACCCCAATAACAGAAAATCTGCTAAAGACTAACGAAATCTGCTAAAGAGGGATGTCTCTGTGTACCTGAAGATGAGCACATCAACCTTTGATTTATTGCTAACCTGTCTCAGCAGAGCTTTGCTAGTGCCTAATCAATGTGTGAAACTTTCCAAAAATTTAAGAGAAATTCAGACTGCTTCTACACATTTAAAACAAAAAGAAAGTAACTCAAGCATAGAAGACAGAAGCTACCTACAGTTGAGCAAGTACTTTTGCCTTCCTCTTCTTTTTCTTTTTGGTCATCATTTTAGCATCTCCTGAAGATGACTTTACTTTATTGATTATTAAGTTAATCACAAATTATTTCTCGGTTAGTGTTCATGGGGAGAAGAGAAAAGCAGTGGTCTTGCAAACACAGGGCTGTTCCTTGAGCCTTGTGAACCAGAGCATTTTGATTCACTTATTTTCTCAGAGCCTTGCAACTATTTTGTGCTTAATTGCTGCTTGCCTTAATTGCAGGAAGATTCCTGGGGGGTTGTCTATTTTATTTGAATTAGACAGTGATGGTTGCACAGTTCTAGAAGTGTGAAAGCAGAGATCCTGATGTACTTGCTTGAGGCTAGTCAGTCTCTGAGTTGAATGATAAGCTGATGTATTTACTTCTTAACTGTGTCTCATGCTGAGTACACTTTCTTAATGTTGTAAGGGCTTAATCATCTACTAGTTTTTAATAAAAATGAAAACAAAACCCCAAGACTTTATTTGTAAAGCTTTTCTTTGTAAATTAAATAAAGGAGGCACTTGCCTCAGCCTCTGTGCTTTATGCAAGTGTAGAGAAAGTGACTGGTACAGCTGTAATCTCTGGCATCTGTAGATGAGGTGAGTAACATAATGCAATTAATACAGTCCTTCCTTCCCTAGTGGTGTTTGCTGTGGCAGTTTGGATTTTGTATTGCCTTGGGACGTAGAAAATTCTGTCACAGGACAGGAGCTCCTTCTTATAGGAGCTTGTCTTGTTTGTGGCTCCCTAAGCCTGAAAGAAATCCTGTCCTTGATTCTGTAGACTACTCAGTGCAAAGGCATGTCAGTTTATTTTCCAAGTGTTCTTCAGCACAAGAGTGGCTAAATCCATATTGATTTAAACTCCCCATAGCTTCCATCAAGTACAGACGGCTGCAGGAGGGCTTTTCTGAAGAATTTTGGTGTCTCAAAGTTGCACATGACCAAATCCAAGGCATTTGACTGCGACAATGTGTTACATTGCATGCTTGCTTGTACATCACAGGTGTCAGAGAAATACATGGGTTTGTATGTCCCAGTCATAATTATAATCAAACAAGGGCAGTGGTATATTTGGTGTGCATGTTAACATCAGTGTGAAGTTTGCATTTTGTGCTCTGTGAGAGTTACAAACATCTAGCAGTGCTACAGGGAGAGCAGTGCTGGAGTGAACTGGGGGGGTCTGGGACACTCTGGGTTTGTGGACACTTTTGAGTCTTTTCTTAAATAGTCTTTGGAAACAAAAATACCATGACAGGCATAATGTTTCAGCCAATTCTGATTTGCTATTATGTTTTAAATACTTAAAGCAATGTGGTCACTTCTTGCAACTCAAAACACAAACTAAAGCAATCCCAGCACTTTTCTTTCAATTGCTGCGTGCTGCTGTTTTGCACGCTGTGCATGTCCAAGTCAGAGAGCTGCTGCTTGGCATTTCACTCTTCCCTGGGTCATTTAAGGTGGCTACTTAGCTTCAAGTGTTGCAAAGAAAATTAGCTTCATGCACTTGCATTTAAAAGCTTAGATAATTTCAAAGTTGGTTGGAGACAAGCTTGATTTTGAGATACCTTCCTGTAGCAGTCATTGTAATAGGTTTCTGAATGGTGTCAAACTGCAAGGCAGCTGTTACCTGAAAGAACTGTGTTTATTGCTGCTGGAAAGTGGTAGTGAAAAGGACTTTGAAAGAAAATTGATAGTTAGCCAGCAAGGGATCAGAGTTGAAAGTGCCTGAACAGTGAGGGTGCTCTGGAAAATACGCCAGTTTTAGAGGAGCAGGGAGATAACACCTCAGTGGGCTTTGCTGTGCTGTGTGAGCCTGAGTTCACGGTCTAGTTTTTGCAAGCATGTCAACTCTACAGTGAGTGGGGCTCAAATGTCAAAACTCAAGATACTTCTGTCTGCAGGATTCTAGCTATACTACAATGAAAATTTAGCTTAAAAGTAGTAAAAAAACACCCCAAATGTTGCCTAATGGTAGGTATTAAAAAAATACTAAACTAGTGTGTTTCACTTACAAAGACTTCATATAAGCTTGCTGTTCTATGGCAGGGGGAGCAAGGGGAGAAAGAGGAGGAAAGCCCTAAAGAAGGAGTCTTTGTTGGAGTATCTGTCATGATACTGCTTTCTTTTTAAAAGAAACTCTACTTGCTACTGAGTAGAAAAAAGATGTCTGTGGGTTTGGTGTTTTCTTTGCTTGCTTACTTGTATTTTGTCAAACTTTCAAGATTGAATGGAGCAGCAGAGTACCACTTACTCCTCGTTTTCTAATATCACTTTTGACATAGAAAAGTTGAGAGACACTAAACAAGTGTAGCCTGTGGAAGTGTTTTGGGTTTAGATTGCCTTTACAGGCAAGTTTCTGGATTCTTGGGCTTCTGGACTGTTGGTGTTTATGTTTGGTTGAATCCACTCACCAGGGCACAGAGAATATCTGAAGGTGCCTCCTGTTGAATTTTCAGTATTTACATTGTAAATTTCCTGACTTCATAAATGAGCCTTGCTTGGTCTTATCCTATGCAAGCTGTTACAGCTCCAGAGCTCAGTCCCCAAGGGGACTGGGTGCCAGTAGCCAACTCACTCTCAGACCAAGGCCGCGGGTCAGCCCCTAGCAAGCAGGGAGTATTCAGCTCTTAGTGATTAGGCAGCTCTTGTGATTTCAGCTTTGCTTGCTAGGTAGCTTTTCCCTTGGCCTAAGGCTCCAGCAGACGGTAGAGAGAGGAGAAGCAGGAGAAGCAGAAGACGCTGGCTGTTCCACGAGTATGGCTTTATTGAGGGGTCCGTGAAGGGTCTCAGCTCTTCTTCTTCCGAGTTAGTCGGGGTACAGTATGCTACTTTATACCCTTGGCCCGGATCCAATCCTGACCAATGGCAAAGGTGTTAGAGTGACCATAAGTGACCAATAGTATGGTTAACAAGATATGGCCTTACATGGCTATAGGGATAGGGCGGATGTCCCTGGAGACAGGAAACTTCTTTGCCGCTGTGTCAGCATTCTATTCTCCAAGGGACCCTGGCTAAACCTGAGGGGTTTACTACAACTTCAGATATTGGAGTTCATAATCTTTGGCCCGTGGCTGTGGTTACAACATCTATTTAGGCATGCAAAAAAAATCCATCGAGAATGTAATCTAATTTTTGTGAAGTTTTCAGTTTCAGACTAACAGCTCTTTTTTTGAGATCAGAAAAAACCCTGTTGCCCACAGAGTGTTGGTAGTGATTGAAAACAGCTCCTCATTTAAAAATTGGCTTCTCCTTGATGCAGAACTTCTGGTATCAAATTTAATCTCTCTCCTGCTGTTCCAGTGGTTGGACCAGCATGTCTGGGAAAAAAGTCCAAGTAAATTTTGGAAGACGTTGCACAACAGCATGAATCAGTAATTCTGGACAAGAAGGTAGTTTCAGGGGCAGCAGTGGGGAGCTAGTGAGAAGACCATGCTTTTATTATGGTTTAAGTGTGGAGTGCAGGGTAGAGCAAGGAGAGGCTGTGCCGTGTGATCTCTGTGGGTGGCAAGAGATAATGTTTAATGTGTGGGAATGGCCTTTAGGGACATAGTCTTTATAATGGTATCTGATTTAAAACTAAAAATATGACTTGCTGCAGCCCTCTAAGATACCTTGTAATTCTGTGCCCTCATGTCTGCTCCAAGAGCCACATGATGATGTTTGATAGAAATGGATTTAGCTGCTGTTGTAACTGGCAATGCCATATCTGTTATTTCCCTCAGGTTTTCTTACTTCTTTGGCCTTTGTGTCCTCAGATGTCTTTCTGTGGCGTCTCCTGTAAATGCAATTCTTGTCCCTCTGTAACTGCAAATCAGAAGGAGTTGGCTGTAGCTACCACTGCTTCTCTCCAGTTCGGGTGAGAAGATAGGACTAATGTTCTTTCCAGAAATTTTGTTTTATTCCTCAGAACACATTAAGTATTTCAGTTACTTCTGAAATTTCTTCACTTGTCTTTTAATACCTAGTTGGGTAGTGTAGAAGAAATACAAAGCCAGTAAAAATAGGGTTAGGAAAGGAGGTATTCAGATAATATCAAGATCAGAAATGTGTGAAGAAAGAAAAATGTAGACCATGCTTCTCTCAGAAGGACTTGTGGATGACTACATGAAAGTGGTGATGGTTCCCTAGAGAGCTGCTGATGCTCCCAGTGCAGCTCAGGCCTTTGCCAAGGGATGTATCCTGTTGGACAAAACCACATATGTGGGCCGACTCCTAGGAAATAAACTTATGAACTTGCATTAATTACTGACACATTCTCTTTGAAGCCTACTGGAATGCCCAAAGGAACAAACTGATGTAAAATTCATGTCAGAGTTTTCTTTAAATGAATCCTTTCCTAATAACACTGTAAATTCAGTGAATTATGAATGCTGTGTGTGGGGGAGGCGCATGGATGTAGCACGGAGGGAACAGAGCTGAGGTGAGGGGATGTCCACATTTCTTACAAGTCCCTTTGGCCAGTAACATTAAAGAAGCACTACAGGAGTATTTAACTCATGTTTGAGATTGCCCTACAACCTCTATCTTTGCGAGTTTGGTAATTTTTACGTGTTTAGATTTGTTGCTTTATGCTTGCACCTTGTAAAAAGAATGATTAATGCAATTTGCAAATATAAAAAGCTTTTGGAATTGAGGATGGTTTTATTTCTGAGTGCTTTTTACCTCTTTAGTTGTGATAATTTCAATAACTGTCTGAAGATTAAACTTCTTTACTTTCTCTGGTGGATAAATCAATGACAGGATGAAAACACTGAAAAGCAGGATCAGGAACTGTTTGACCTTTCTTGAAGACAGAGACAGAACGAAGCTTCTTAGATTTCTTCTGCTTGCATACATTTTCCCTGTTACTTTTTGTGCACCTTTTGCTTTATTTCTCTGTTAGCAGAAATTCTTGTGCCTTGAGTACCAACTAGCTTTACAACTTGAAAACTCAGATTTTTCCTACAAACCCTATGAATTTTCTTTGGAAATGCAATCATTTGGTAATCTTGAGAAGATTTCTCAAAAATGGAACACATTTCAATACAGAAGCTTTGCAAAGCTGTGTTGTGTTTTGTTTCTTTTAAATCTTTGAAGAGTTTTGACAGTGCTGTACTTCTGAGTCTCAGCTGTGCCTGAGCTGAGATCATATTTGGGGATATCTGAAGATATCAGAAATAGAGTTGGTTTGAAGGACAGACTGTTTCAGTTGACTGCCATTTTCCTCAGTTTTAACAAGCACTGAATTTTCTCTGAGACATACCCATAGGTTCTGGTGAAGGCCATTTTACTCAGGTTAGTTCATTCACCCCCAGTGCAAAAATGATGCAGAGGGTTTCTTGGGAAGTTTGTGCCTCTGACTCTTTCCCCTTCTAGTAATCTGTGCTGCAGCAGTTGGGAGGCTGGAGCAGAATAACCTTCTGTGGTTAACTGACAGAGAAGAAAGGAATGGAAGGAACCATTATTTTCCTGTCAAGATTTCCTTGAAACAAAGAGGTGTGGAATTATGCATGCTGAGGGGTGTCTTTGGTCCTTTGATTAACAGCAGAGGCCCAATTTCGCCATCAAAAGCATTCTTAATTATAAGCCCCGTTGAAAAGGCTGCCTTGAACATTGAAGAAATGACATTACAGAGCAAGTCTGTCTCTGCTTAGGTGATCTGCAAGCATTTTGTGGGAGTGTTTTATTAAGAACATTGGAAGTACACTGAAAGTAAAAGAGGAAACCAGAAATATGTTATTTGTTTCACTTTAATCACAGCAGAAAGCGTTGCATCACTGAGAAACTCGAATAACTGTTCCTGGCTTGATTGTGAGAAAGCTTGCTGCTTTGCTGCCCTAGCAAAGCCTGATATTCTCCCCCTGCAGCTGGTGACATAATGTGTATCACAAGGTCTTCTCAAATAAAATACATCCATCTTGGTTATTTTATGAGTCTGCTGATTAAAGAGATTTTATTGTAATTACTATGACTAAAGGGCTACAGCAGAAGATGGAAATGTTAATTTACAATCTGCTTGCTGACCAAGTGTCATGTGATAATGGACTGGGACAGACTGTGGTTTGCAAATGGACCTGAATATTGGGAGGCACTAATTTGAGGTGGCAGATACGGTGCCATCATGCAGGTTTCCAAAGGGACACGTTTGATTAACCGGCTGTGGTGCAGCACTGGTTGTGTGACAGATTGGTTGAGAAATTACCATCTTTGGTTTTACACTGGTGGCAGCCATGCCCATGGTAGAGAAGGAGAGGGAAGAAGCAGAAAGACAGATGATCAGGGCTTGAAGGTAAATCTCTGCCTTATAGTGAGCTGTGCTCCAGACCCACAACAGCACTTGCATTTCCAATTTCCATTAAACAACGGGGATTTACATACCTATCTAAATAGATCAGCTCTTTAATTCTGTCCCTTAAATATGTACATATAGTCACAGATGTATTTTTCCAGCTGTAGCATCGGCCCTGCTCTTTTTTTCAGAGGCCTTATAACTCAGGATGCAAGAAAGCAGGCACCCACATTCTGATATTGTGCCAAAAAATTTGAACGTTTTATAGATGTGAGCTCAGGTGTTTTAGACAGTAATAGTGGTAGTAGCCTTATAGCAGTTTTAAATGGGTTTTACTGTTTCTATGGAAATTTTTAAATAGAATATTCCATAGCAGAGGGATAATACTTCCTGAAATCACCCTTCTTGGTCTACGTGTCCTTTTGAAAAGATTATCCTAATGTGTAAACTTACAAAACAATTTCTACATATTTTAGTTCTTTGTGTATGTTACTGAAACCTTAGTACAGGTTAATTTATTTGTGGTACTGTTAGTACATGACTGTACTGAAACTTTAATTGTAACTGCCTTGAACTAACAATAAACTACAAGAATATTGATTATTTAAGTTCTTATTTTGGAAGGTGATACTGTATTATGTAAAGAATAGCCTGCAGTGCAGAACACCTCGCTGTGTTCGTACGGTGCTTTTGAAACACAAATTTTCAATTGATCACTGTAAAATGTAGTGATGTATCCGATAGTATTATGAGGAACTTTCTGGGTTTAAAAAAAAATATTACTACTGTTGTGTATGATAATTTAGGATAGAACTTAGATACAGATTCAGGACAACTGATAAAGGGGTGTTTAGGTGGACATCATTGCTTTATAGAGCGATGTATGACGTGTTTCTGTGTTATCCTTTCAATTATTTATGAGTTGTAAATTATCAATTACAATTGTGCTCCAGTGGTGACAGTGGAAAAGAGGAGCAGCAATAAAAAAAAAAATTAGGTCTGTTCAACACACTGAAGGATTGTGCGCTGGAAGCAACAAGTGTGTATTGTATGTTAGAGATTTGTTTCTGGGAAATATGCACCACAATATATTGTATATTCAGTACAAAAATACTCCTTGCTGAATGTTGTGAGCGGCTACTGAATTTCTGAAGAAGATACAAAAAAAAAATAGGAAGCCAGAGCTGAAAAAGGCATCTTAGTGATTGGCCTCTAAGGAGCAGATTCATGAGCACAGCTTGAAATCTAATGGGATTAGAGCTGATGTTATTAGAATTCACTCTTTTCTCTTTTGATCTTCGACAATGTTAGGACAATATTAGGCTTTTGGTGATGTCATAAGCAGAAATGAGTTGGAAATTCCCAAACTAAAATATTTATTGTAATATTGACAGGAATGGTAATAAAAACAACTGGCTAAAAAGGAAGAAGGAGTGCTCTTTAGTCTTTCTTTGGTTGTTTTTTTTCTAAAGGGTTTGCAAGGGTGAAAAAAAGTGTGTCTCTATCTGAATAATAGCTGTTGTTCCACTCTTCTTGATGGATCCCAAAATGAGCGGATTTGGGTTGGACATTAATATAAATAGATGCATTCTCAGGCTTGAGCTTATATCAAAGTGTTGTTGATATCAGTTTAAAGTCAGAATGAAAAGGATGGAGTAATTTGGTAGGTGGTGGCAAGGCAAAAGCTTAAATTATGAGGTGCCTATTTTGGGGTGGCAAAAGTAATCTGCTGCATTTGTTAGGGGTTCTGGATTCCACCATAGTAAACACTAAAGCAAAAGCACTGATCTCACCCATTCACTACCCTGAAGCACATATGATGTGTTTATTGACTTTGTCACATCTCTTAATGCTGAGGCAAAAATGTCAGTGGATCTGTTATAATTTTATTAGGATGTCGTTTGTGATACAGCTGATATGCCACAGAAAATAGTTGCTGACCTATGTGTAATTATCATGTGACTGAGAGCGCTGCTGTGGTGGAAATTCGTGTTCAAGAGACCATGGAGGATGTACCATAAGCCTGGGTCAGTCCTTGAGCTAATGCCAGATTCTGAGTTGAGAGGCGAGGGGGGAGGAGGGCAGTAAATCTTGAGTTGACTCTTGAGCAGTGCTGAGGAGCACGTGCGCTGTAGTGCCCGTAAAGGTGCTGCCCTCAGTGCCACCGCTGTGGCTTTGGAAGGTGGCTGCAGTGCCGTTTCTGGTGCATGATGACATCGGGCAGGTCTCTGGCCCTGGGCCCAGGCAGCCTCTGGTGAGGCTGCCAAGGGCTTTGGGGGGAGCGGGATTTCGGAGATGTGCTTCAGCTGAGTGTATGAAAATGTTGTTCAGTCATTTTTTCCAATCTTCCAATTTTTGCACATTCATTCAAGTTTTTGACAGAACTTTGAAGTATTGTTTTGTGATGTTACTTGACTTCAATTTCAAGTGGCTCAAAAGGGAGGGGACCTAACTTTCTCCCTTGATACCATTGTTGACACCTTGCATGCCTTCATGGCATCCTCAGTCTTGTTTTCAGTAGGAAGGAAAACATGATCCTTTTCGACTATAAACAGGCTTTAGAGATCTCCTGGCAACTAGTCCCATATTCCCAGAGCTTGGTGTGTGGCTGGCAAATGATGGTGAGCAGTACTGCACGCAGCAGCCTTTGGCCATAAGATCTTTTGAACTCTCCAAAGCAATCTCTTGTCATGACTCTTCCAGGAGAGGTTCATTGTCCTGCCATCAGCCCCTTGCATAAAAGAGGTTTTCTGTGCAGTGAATGTACCAGCACTCTGTGGCTGGGATAAAAGCAGTGATTCATCACCCAAAAATAAGTGCTGTGCTGATTATAGCTGCCAAATACTCAGTCATCAGTTTCCTCTCCGTTAAGCATTTGCCACCTCTCTGACTGTGGTGTGAGCAGATGGAGGGCGGCGAGAGTTAACCATTGAGGAGGTCAGGCATTGCTGGAAAGAGTGGGGGTCCTGTAGCTGCCCCAAGGCTTTTGGGACAGGTGGGGCCAGGTCTGCAGTCCTCCCCTTTTTTTGGTAGTTTAAGCAAGCAAAAAGCAGCAGCATATTGCTCTTGGAGGAGAGTTAAATCTAGTTGCTATTAATGGCAATTAAATTTAGTTTTCATGTTTGCAGTCGTCTTCATCAGAAATTGTTATTCTGTAAGGAGGACCAACAGGCACCTGTGCTGTTCAGTAACCACACAAGTGTTGTATTGTCTTTCCATTTGTTTTATATCTGCAGTAATAGTATGTAAATCACAAATTGTATCAGGTTATATTGTGGCTTCAGTAATATAAACTTGGGCAATATTTTAGTTTTCAGTGCTCATTCTTTCTAATCATCCATGTATTTTTAATTTTCCTTTTCAAAGATGTCTCTGTCATGAATAAAAATAATGACTCTGCTCCATTTTATCAAAGTAATTCATTACTGTAGAGATATTTGTATTGTTCTGGTCACTTCAGAGTTTTCTGTTGAGAATAAATTGAAACACTTCACTGGTTTCAGGTATTAAATATGTTAATAACAGTAGTTCTCTTGATTGCCCTCAAGGTATTAATACCCTTCCTGGGAAAACCAAGCTGAAGTTAAAATTCAGGATTCTGAACATCCTTGACCTAATGCCTTCTAAAAGCCTATAAATGGTGCCTCATTTAAAGAAGAAGAAAAGAAGTCTTTCTGAAGCATCCTGTTGTCAGCTCTGTTTTAGTTTGGATGAGTAACATCGAGCTATTTGTGCTCCCTACTGTGCTTTTATTATTTTTACTGCAGCTTCATTCTGACCCATGTGTACCTTTGGCCAAAAGTTAATCTGGACAAAATGAAAGGGATATTGGCAGATGGAGGAAATCAGTTTTCTCAATGAGATTGTCCTTTTATAGAGATATTTTGCTTCCCTTCTTTATTACCTACCCACCCTGCAGCTTGAGGTCTACCGTTAGAAAGGAGATGATTATGCTGCTCTCAACGTGAAACCTTGCTTATCCTTTTGAATGTTTAATTAGGGTGAGAGATCTCTTTTTTCAACATACAGGTGGAATATTAGAAAAGTCACCAAGGGATGTGTTTTCTTACTTTAGTTTTAGCCCATTGCAATGCATGTATGTAAGCTGGTAGCTGGACCTGGTTAATGAGGGGAAGCTTTTTTAGATGGAAGCCCAGATCTCACACTTTGGGAGACAGCAGCCCCGCTCAGCCCAGGAGCCCTCTGGCCTCTCCTAGCTCTACTGATTGTAGGCAAAGATTACTTTCTCTGAGCTCACCTGTGAACAATTACATTGTAGATACAGGATCTATGTAGGATGATATATCCTACATAGATATGTAGGATAGATCCTACATAGATAAATGCAGGATCAGGGAATATTAGTCTACCTGAAACCTGTTTGTGGTACACCATTATGATGGCAGGTCCTAGTGGATTTTTTAAAATATTCAAAGTATACTCTCCCTAGATGTTCATACTTAAGTCTAACACATGTTATTGTAATAATAAAATCCATTTGACACACTCCTTTCACCATTAGTAAATTTTCTGGATTTTATCTTGTGTAATGTAGGTTATTCGTTTATTGACTTAAGCTGTAGTGTTTTTTGAGTTTATTTGGTTAATTTAAAGTGGACTAAAATTTAGTTCTTAAAACTCACAGCAAGGTTCCAAGAGGCATGTTGACCCATGAATGCCATAAGTAGAGTAATATTTGATAACTAAGTGCCTCTCAAATTTTCGTAAGCTACTTACCTGTTAAGGAAGGAAGTTTGTCTGGATTAATTCAATAGCAGTAACATACCAGAAATACCATATTATGATAATTTAAATACATAGTTTATTCTGGGGTTTAAGCCATTTTTTTCCTGGGGTTTGGTTTTGGTTTTTTTTTTATTTGCCTGTATAATTTTGATTGAGGAATGGAGTTCAGTGCTAGTTGTGGTTTTGAGATCATCTTGCCCAGAGATCTCTTTCCCTGTGGGTGCATTGAACACTCCTCTATAGGGCAAATGCAAGACCAGGAATTTTAAAAGGAGGGCTTGCTTTTCCTGATTTTCTTTCTTAGATCCTCCAGCTATGAGCTAGATGAACTAAATGAGTTAATCTATTCAAATTTCTCTCTGTTTCATGTAATTTTTAATTTTTTTATTCTCCCTTAGTTTTTACAGTGTTCTAAAATGCATCTGGAAGGAAAATGAGCGGCATACTTCCCACTATTTATATACCATGGATCTGACACTTCTGACAGATCTAAAATATTGAAGGTGAGACCCAGAAAATTCTGTTCCCCAGGAGGATTTGACTGCTCATTTGAGTATAGCCTGACTAGTTCTTTACTGGACAAGGCTAATCTGGAAGGGAAATACTGGAAAAAATGCCTCACATCATTCACAACCTCTCATGCAGGAGAGGCCCATTGAACTCAACATGAACTTAATGATAGCTTTCCAAGCACCACCAGTTACTGTATTTGTTGCCTTTGTTGTACACAATTGCTACTGCCAGTGCTGCATTATCATCCTAAGACTTACTTTGGTATCTTGAAAGAGTTATAAAGTAAACTAATTTTCCAGAGGTAACTGGTTTAGCCTCAGGTGATAAACATATCCCTGCATGGATGTAAGGAAGAGTTTATTTGAAATATCATAAATTGTGGTGTTTAATCGATATTTCTAAGATCAAATGTGTTAATATTGTACTGTATGTAGAAGTCTTTGGACACAGGTAGGATGAAGGCGAAGCATGAATTTTTACTTGCCCAGCTTCTCCTTTTCTTAGGTTTACATCTTATCTAATACTATAAAAAGATTGGTTGCTTTGTCTTATTGCTGTTTCTAAATCTTTCACAGTTAGGCACATCATCACCAGCATTTTGAAAGAGCACTGATGCCTGGAGCAGGGTACAGTCTGAAAATTCTGGCCTAAACAAATGTTCTCTCCTTTGGGATCCTCAGTATGAATAAATAACCAGAGATTTCCCTCAATAGTTTCACACATTAGGTTTTTTGAGGGTTTTTTTGGCAGACGGCCGGCTCTACTATTTTAACGATCAGCCCTGTTGGGATGTAATTTTAATGGTCAGTGTCATGGTTTGAGCCTGGCACAGAGCCAGTGCCCCCCATGAAAATGCCTCACCCTGGTGTCTGCTGTGAGATGTGACCAGGAATAAGCAAAACAGGCTCTAACTTAAACATAAAGACCACTTTATTACTTAAACTACAGGAAAATAGAGAAAGACTATAAGGAAAAGAAAGAAAAAAAAAAATTGAAAACCTTACAAAAAAGCCACTTTCCTCCTCCCCACTCCCTGACTTTCTCAATCCAATACATTCTCCCAAAACACCCGGTACGACACTTTAGTATACTCAAACATCAGTTCATGAAGAGGAAAGGAGTCCTTCTCGTTCCATAGGCTTCTCCTGGAAACACACTGAAACCTCGGATGCTTCCTTGTCACTTCGGCACCGCCCGGGAAAAAAAAAGTCCTTTTGCCGCTTGTGACATGTTCCTTCCATGCCCAGTGCTCTCACCACTGACGGCATGGACCAGAGCTGCTTTTAGGGTTGTCTTTCAAGGATGCCTTGTCTCACTCCAAAAAGGCACAGTCTCTGCTTTTGGGACATCTGTCCCCCCCATATTTTTCCAACCCCCTGGGGCCGGGGGGTCCTCACGAAGAACCTTCCTGGTTTTGAGGCACTGCCTCCCCCTAAATGCAGTCTGTGTCACAGGAACAACTGAGTCCATAGCCACGAGAAAAGTCCAGCCAAAAGGCCACTCCAAATCATCTCTCCCCATCCAATCATCTCCACATCTCATCTCTTATCTCCCTTCTCATTCAGCTTCGAGGAGGATTAGCATTTTTGCAAGGCCCCAATCATGCAAGAAAGGGTTAAAAGTTTTCAGTCTCTGCTGTCGGTCCCGGAGCGACTCCCACGCACGCTGCCCACACGCTGCCGCTCCGGCCGGGCAGTCTTCCTCCCTCCTTCTCCTTCAGTGGCCTGCTCTCCTGGGGGGGGGGGGGGGGGGGGGGGGCTGGCTGCCCGAGGGCTGACTCTCTGGGACCTTCCACCCTTCCATCCTCGAAGCCCCCCCGAAGCCCCCTCAACCCCATCTCTGTCCAGGCCCTGGGCCTACCGCATGGCCGGCCCCTCCCCCGCCCAGCAGCAACAGGCTGGGCGGGGGAGAGAGATCTGAACTCTTCGCCGCGATGTCCAAAAGAGGAAGTGCCAAGGGCAGTGCCTTGCTTTTAACCCCTGTGTATTCTCGGAGGTGTGTCCAAACCCCACTGGCCACACCAGACGCCAGTCTCAAACCCAAAACCTTCATTGGTTTGACCACAGCTTCCCAGAATTCCCACTCCTTCCTGGTCAAACCATGACAGTCAGAGTGGATCAGTTGGTAAGCTGCCTTTCTTGGCCATTTGAAAAGTGCTTCCCTCAGAACAGGAGTCATTAGTTGGTTCAGCAGCAGCCCTGGTCCCTCTAAGCAATGCCTGTGTCCGACAGGACTGGTAACTAGGCTGATTCACCATCTGATGTTATGCTGAACACACTATACATCATAAAATGAAATTAGCTTCCTTTAATCTAGAAGTGTATCAGCTTTGTTGTATTCCTTCATGTAGCATAGTCACTGTAGTAAAGTCTTTGGGCTTGTACAGCTGGCTTTGTAAAGACCAACTGAAGACCTTTCAGTATGATAATGAACTCCTTTTGAATTTAATAAAGTGCAGTATCTATGACAGATAGTAAAATAAAACTGTTATTTTCATTCCTATGAGAAAACTCATATTTGAAAAGGGAGAGAAAAGGCAAAAAATGGTGATCAATCTTGTAATTAGATTCCAGGATCATAAAGCTATTGATTGTGTTCTATGCAGGCACTGGATTAGTTAGCAGTTAAATATAAAGGGCTGTCTAAGCTGTAAAGTCACAGGGTTTGAAGTTGAACAGTGTTCAGAAATGCTCAGTGCACTTGAGGAGTAGTCCCTTGTATATAATAAGTTCTTGTTACCATGAAATGTGATAAAGTACTTCATCTGTCTGTGAAGACCACCTCAGTTTATATGAACTGTGAGCCTTTCTATCAAAGTCTTGTAATGGGATTATAAAACCTTTTCACAGCGCTGTTTGTGTGTTAGAAGATGCCCATGTTAGCTACCTACTTGGACACTGTCATAGGCAAGTGTTAATCCTTTATTCTAATTGTGTACACAACAAAATAAATGGGTGTTTACCTTGATCTGTTCCTGAAGTGGACCATCAATAGAGGTTTCAGTGGCAGAATTCAAAAATGAAGTCCTTCAATCTTCTGTTTGACTACAAAAATTCAGAGGAATGTCATTGTGTTTAGCTATAATATATTGCATTTCTTAAGGCCTAAAATAGTTTGTATGTGTTTGTGGACCCCTTAAAGGTAGAGCAGCTCAGTGCTGCGTACCTCTAATCAGGACTAGGAACAGAGGTGATGTCTATCTCTCCCACTGAGGGCACCTGGCCTGGTGGTTGAAATGTTAAAATTTCCACTGCTGTGACTCAGACTCTGCTTTAGATGCCCTGAAACCCCATATTTTAAAGTAGAGAAATAGCAGGTAATGTTCCTGCTCTCTTTTTACTTAGAAGCATGGGTCACTTAACCACTAATGATGTGGAAGACCTGGGTTCATTTTGCACCAGTGCCTGAAGGGATTCAAGTCTGTCTCCCATACCTGCAAGGAGAGCTCTGTTTATGAGGCTTTTTGTGATTTATGAGGTGCAGTTATGAGGCTGTTGTTCTGAGATGGGATCTTCTGATGCATCCTCTTGAAACTAGTCTGCTTTACAGGTTCTGAGATTTACAGGGCAGCAGTGAGAGAGAGAATGTTTTGATCAGAGTTTACTTGCTAGGCAAATTTTCAAGAATTGTTCTCAGCAGGATTTTTCTCTTAACTGGCTGTGTATTACCAGAGAGATAATTCACGATATCTTGATTCTGTGAAAGACAGATGATTTTAGCATCTAATTCCTGCTGTGTGCTACTGGCAGTCTACCCACATGTCACAATTTAGCACGTAAGCCAGAGCCTGCTGACAGCTGTGCTGGAGGAAGACAGGCTTACACCACCTCACACATTGCTTAGAAAATACACTTCACTGATTTAATCCAGTGATTATCTAAATCATGTAAAATCAGAACTCCAGACTGCCTCCTTGGTGTCATTATTTTCCTATAAAATGCAAAGTGAAGGTTGGTATGAATCTCAGTTTTCCCAACTGAACCTTCCTTTTTCCACAGGAACTTCACTGCTGGAGTCTAGTGGCAGGTGGTGAGGGTGGTTTAGCCCAGCACCAGCTGGACAGACAGTGTAATGTTCTGCTGCCCTGAGAAACCACTTTCCTGCTAGCTAAGTTAAGGTTCTTATTCAGTGTGATGGGGTTTTTTCTGTCTGGGATATTTTTTTTTCCTTCTTACAAAGTTAATCTGAAGCATGTAACTCTCTTCTAGCACATAATTACTGATGGTGTAGGAAACCTTCCTTGCCATCAGAATTTTCCATAGCTGCTTCAGTCTTTCTTGGGAAAATTGGCCTGTTCACAGTTAGTAGACCTGCTGTTCTTCACTGGTGCAGCAGTTACTGTGAAGTTTGTTGCTTGGGAAGTACACAGAGGATGAGCTTTTTGCCATGACCAAATATCTGTAAAGATGGGCAGTAGCTGCCAACCTTACTCTATGTAGTGGATTGCAAGTCATGGAGTAGACAAGCTGTTGAAACAGCAAGAAGAGTACTGCAAAAGGGTATTACATATACTATCAAAGCATGATTTTAATTTATTTATATCACTGTGACTCTAGAAAACCAATTTGGTGGGTGGGGGAGTGGTTGGATCTGTATAACTATTTCTGTGTTGAGGAATAATATTAGACCTGGTCCAAAGGAGGGCTACAAAACTGAGCAGGAGAATGTAACAACTCTCCTATGAAGAAAGGCTGAGACAGGAGTTGTTCACTCTGGAGAAGAAAAGTACCAGGGCAAGCTCCAGTGAGACCATATTGCAGCCTTTCAGTATTTAAACAGGGCTTATAAGAAAGATGAATAATGATCTGTGGCAACAGCACAAGGGACAATGATTTTAAACTGAAAGTGCATGGATTTAGAGCGGACATAAGGAAGAGAAATTTTATGATGATGTTGGTAAGACTCAAGAATCAATTGCTCAGAAAAGCTGTGTATTCCACATCCTTGGAAATGTTTAAGGCCAGGTTGGTTGGGGCTTTGAATAACCTGGAGTAGTGAAAGATGTCCTTGCCTGCAGCAGGTGGGTTGACTGGATGGTCATGCAAAGTCCATTTTCCAACTCAAGTTTGCCTACAAATCCCTACATTTGTTTTGTGAGTGTGTGCAGTAGTAGAGGTGATATAGAGCACAGTGGTGAGTGTGCAGGCGTTCTGAAGGAGGTACCTGAGCTAATTAATCAATGGGCACAGTTACACTGTGGCCCTGCCACAGGCAGCTCCCCAGAGGAGCCACGGCCCTGTCTATGCAGGTGATGTTCTGTGCCAAAATCTGTCTTCTGTGTTGCTTGACTGCAGAAGTGTTGAATTTCCGAAGTGAAGTTGTGCGATGCCATGCCATTTATGAAACAGCTTCACTTTACAGCCTACAGTTTTCTCCTGTTAGATTTTCATGCCTGTAACATGCAATTACATATATATTGAAGCCACAGATACTCTTTTAAATTCAGTGATAAAAGAATCCTGAAACCCAAGTGTGAATTCCCCTATTTAATTTGTAATATATTAGGAGCTGTCAGTACTAATAAGCATTGTAAAATAGCTTGAGCATAAGACCCACATGTCAACAAAAGTAATAGTGACTGTCTCTCAGAAGAAGCAGAATTTTGAGTATGCCTATTCAAGGATGTATTTGGTATGCTCATCTTCATTTGGCCAGGCAGGGTATTTTTGGTGACTGGAAAAAGAGAGTGATTAATCTATACTTTTTTTTAGGTTACCTCATGCACCTCTCCCAAAGTAAATAAGTACATTCAGTTTGCAAGTCTTCCTTTGGAAGCAGAGCAGCAAGGCAGCACACATGTAGGGATCAGCTCTTGCACTTTAAATTATTGTGCTCCTCAAACAGTCGGGAGGAGTATTTGGGAATGCTTGGTACCCTTGGATCCTTCCCATGACCCTTGGCTGTTAAAAAGGTGTGTGTATGCATCTGAAAATGCAACATTAATTCTCATTATGCATCTATGTGTGTGTGTATGCATCTGAAAATGCAGCAGTAAGTTCTCAGAGTCGATGGACACATGCAGTTATGTACTTTCCTTCTTTGACTGTAACCATAATTTCTACTCAAATATTGGTTGTGATATCAATGATAGGTCAAAACATCAGTTCCATAACCAGTACCAGGTGTTGTGTCCTGTTTGGTCTAACATGGGAAGTGTGGCAGTGCTTATCCTGATGTCACTGTTCTGATGTTCTGGTGTACACACCATCCCTTTGCAGGCAGTCCATTTGTGTCTGTACTTGAAATTAAGAATTGCAGAACCTTTTCTTTTACCAGCACAAAGCAATTTTTTTTTCCTGTCCCTCTGTGTGCTTGCAAGAGGGGCTTGTGTGCATCTTTTGCTGGGTTGGCGTAGGTAGGTAACTGCACAGCTTTTGTCCTCAGGGGTACTCTGGTGTACCCCAGCCACTGCCAGTTCCTCCCCAAGAGGGTGCCAGAGCCTGTCCCTGAGCTCAGGGCCACCCTCCACACTCCAGGAGGTCTCAGGGGGCACATGGCACTCAGTGAAAGAGCCAAGAGAAGACTTTGTACAGAATGTTGTTTTGTTAACAAAGGAAAGGGGTGAGGAAGAGGCCAGGAAAGAGGATTTAGGTCAACAAAAAACTTTGGGAATTGATTTCAAATGCACTAGCTGGTTATAATCAGTAAGAAAATAACTAAAGAGATCAGAAGATACCTGATGTGTTCTTTACCTAAAGTTTAAATGGGTCAGTGTGTATCATTAACAATGGTTCATTCTGATATTTACTTCTCCCTCTCTTCCTTTATTTTTAAATAGAAACTTCTACTTTGAAGTAAAAGTAATTATTCTGTTGAAAAATAATTTGTGCCCCAAAATAAAAGCTTCCTTTTTTTCTTCTACATTTTTTCCATGTTTTCTTTTCACAAGCAAGAGGAATAGCTCATGTCTGGTTGCCTCTGCCACCATGGGTAGCATATAAGGAGTTTTCCTAAGTTGAGATGTGTATCTCTGAGGGGGGTTCAAGAGCATTGTTTTAAACTACACTAAAGTTTAGTTTTAAATGTCTAATATGGCATTTTTATATGCATTACTTGTTGTCAAAACCCAATTGTTTTGTCTCTAACAGAATTTAGTTTTAGGTATAGTAATATATTCTGAAGTTGAGCTAAGCTTAGGAAATGAAGAGTTATTAAGTAGCTATTACAAACACCTTCTTTGAAAATTGGTGGGTTTTTCTGTTTAAAAGCAATTAGTTCTTCAGAGCAAACTTGAAGTGATGTCACCCATAAGTAATAACATGGTGATCATAGTCTTGTATTAACTCTGCTCTGAGAAAAACAAGTAAATACCTAGTTTCTTCTGATGTGTAATAATATCACTGTAATATTGTTGGCTATTAAAAAATAATTAGTTTGAGTTCATTTTAGTTCAGTTGCTAAGATGTTTATTGTTTTAAGATTAAAAGTATAATGAAATATTGAGTGTGTACAGTTGTTTCAGATTTCAGAGGTGAGCCTTTCAAATAATGCAAGTTGTTACAGATACACATTGCAGGCTTTACTTTAGAGCAGGAGAAGTACTCTGAATAATGATACTTTGTTTTATGCTATTTTTATTGAGCCCTTAAAAGTCAGAAAGAATAAAATAATATAAAGAGGGTTTCATAGTTAGAATGAGTTTAATTTTTATATTGAATATTACAATGTTTTAGCTCTACTGTTACAGCTCTAAATTTGATATTGTAGTGTGGGAAAATCTCTAGAGATTCTTCCCTACATTTCTCCTTCTGTAAAGTGGAAGTGTAGTCTATGTTATCTACATGTAAACGAGATTTCTGAAGACTAAAAATTTTGCAGTAATCAGTAAGTGATTATTATTGTCATAGGATAAGAACTGAACTAAGGAAATCTTTGTAGTCAGCTCCAGAGTATTGCATTAAATGGTCTGTACTGGAGTATTTGTCTGCTGGTCCATGTGTGCTGTCAGTGGGTTGTCCATCTCATAATCCTTATGTTGTTCTACTTAGTTTTTAAGTGTAAACTTTATATAAAGACTCAAAGTAGGTGCACAGAGAGAGTTGGTTTATATTCTCGGTTTTTCTTCAGTAACAATACGTACTGTGATGTGCCGGGACAGTGAATTGAGTCAAAATCCAGTCCAGAGGCATTAGGAATTAATTTTCCAAATATACATATTCATAGTTTATATGACTGTTTGCTTTAAGGGTAAAAAGTCAGAAAGAGCCATCCCAATTCTACTTTTCCAAAAGCCATGCTAAAAGAACATTGGCGAGCCTAAGCTGAAGCAGTCTGCCTTTGGGCAGTGTTGGTCAGCCTTTGGGAGGAGGGCTGTCTGTGCTAGTTTTGCTCAGACCCTTAGTGGGCCACCACTGCAATATGCATTTCTTGTCTTCATTTTCTGTGGACGAGTGCCACAGAGGGACAGGATTTTCTGTCACAGGGGGCAGGATGTTTCACCAGCAGGTTTCTGGGATGCCTGCTGACAGCAGAGGAATGGTGAACCTCAGCAGTTTCAGGTCCCAGGCACTGGTGGGGCATTTTGCTTTACTGGGCACAAGCCTTTTTGTGTGGTCACTCCAAGCTTGACTTGCCTGCCTCCTCTTCTCCAGGCTGGCACATGCCCTGGCATCTGGCCAACCCCTGCAGCCTTTGCAGCCAGCCCCTCACCCAGAGGGATGAGCACCATCTCCTTCCCACACTCATCCTCATCTTGTAGGCCTCCCTGTTGTATCTGAGGTGGCATCAGGTGACTTAATGTTTTCTGTAGGATTTAAAGTGCCTGATTTGTTTAATTTACAGACTCACTTGACATGACCCCTTGGAGCCTGGGTCCCGTTACTGGTAGTATCCCAGCCTTCCCGGCCAAGACTTACTATATAACTTTCCCCTTTCAGACAGTTCTGACCCAGTCTCTGCGTTTTGTCTGCCTCTGTAGGTCTTTTTTTCTAGCCAGTGTTATTTTCATAAATTTGGCTGTTTTCCCTTCCTTGAGGTCAGCTCACGTCCACCTCAGTGCTGCCTGCTCCCAGAGGAAGGGCAGCAGTGGGAAGCAGGCAAGGATTGCAAGGGGCTTAATGAGGCAGACTGCTTTCACCCAGGTTAAAGAGCTTGGAGTAGAGCTACCCATGCTTGGAGGTTGAGAGGTTTTGATATACAAACTCACGCCATGTTGCCTCAGTAACAGTGAACAGTACCAGCTATGTTTGTTTTCCTAGGACCAGCAATAAGTTTGAGGAACAGACCACAGAAAGTGTTAGTTTTAGTAAAACTTGAAATGTTTTCTCTCTGGAGTGAACACTTGTTTTTTAAGCCACTGAAAGGGTTAATTTCAGTCATACCTGACTGTACCTATCTCTCCCATCTATTTATTTTACTTGAGAAATGTCAACATTGAGTGCAGCCTCAGCTGGGAGGTCAGAAGAGCAAAATTAATTTTAACTTCATCTTGAAGGATAGTAAACAGAATGGGGTTCATTTGGGAAGATGAATTCTTCTGGTGGAAATTAAGATGAACAACGACAAGCAAGGAAAGGCATGGAGAAGCTCAGTTGCAGAGTGTGGATGACACACTGGATGAGAGTTTCAGGCGTGGCACCTCTGTCACCACCACGTACGTGTCCAGTGGGTGCACAGGTACTGAAGCAGTTAACAGAGACCTTCATGCCTCAGAGCAAGCCTGGGTAATGAAGAATGATTGAAAAGAAGCACTGCCCAGTCTTTTGTGACATTTCCACATCAGCTCTGTTTACCAGGTGCACAGAGCCCAGCTCAAAGGCTGGTTTGGTCGTGGCTGAGTTTTGCCTGAACTCAGTGAGAGCTTGAGGTGGTTAAAGGATATAAATAATATTTTCATGCATTATTTGTCATAGTCCTTTTTGCTAATATACTTATGAATATTTCTGAGTAAAGTGCAGGATAAGAAAATGTATATCAAAACTTTGCATCAAAATCTTAACTTAAAAAATTATTGACTGCAAATTTTTCTTCAGGGTCTTTCAGTGTTTTCATTGTAAGTTGGGGGGAAGGGTTAGAAGGGGAGCTGCTAGGTGATTTGTATGAATTCTTATTGTCTAGAATTTTACAAACTATTTTTTTTTTAAATCCCCTAAATTGAATTGAGGTAATATAATA
Source organism: Zonotrichia albicollis (assembly GCF_047830755.1). NCBI lineage: Eukaryota > Metazoa > Chordata > Aves > Passeriformes > Passerellidae > Zonotrichia > Zonotrichia albicollis. Next base: position 79,429,704 of record NC_133820.1, on the reverse strand, counting down.
TTTTTCCTGTTATTTTACCTTCCCTTTACCAACTATTTATGGATCTACCACTTATTCAGAAATTATTTTCGCATCTAAAATGGATCAGTACAAGGAATACAAATATATTACCAATATTCTTTTTATGCTTAAGCAAGTAATAATCCAAGCATTGCACTTTTATTAGATTTGTTTCTCTTCAAGATTTGTGTCGTAGCAATGAGCATTAATTTGTTTCTTTCAATGACTTCTTCCTTTGACAGAACATTCTAGTAACACTTCTCAAACATAAGTAAAATATCTAAGCTGAACATCTAGTGTTCTGAATGTGTTCATGATTTAGGGAACAAGGTTCTGTTAGGGTTTTGTTGCTTATCAAAAATATCACAGCAGGCCCATGCAGAATTTGAGGTACTGAGAATTTGTCCAGATTTTCAAGATGTAGATCTTTTTTACATTTAACATACTAGATAGTACAGGGCCTGACTAGTTTGATTGGTAGAAATCTATAATCACTCATTTTTCCTTCTCTGTTATAGAAATCTTTGGATAAACCTGTCAGTTTGGGAACAGGAGAGTTGAATCCAAAGTAATGTTAATGCTTACGTTTTTGCAAACATATTACTTTAAAAGAAGTCATTTCATATTAGATGTATTTGCACTTACTGTTAAACGTGTTTAAAAATTAATGCTGTTTGCAAAGGGATCTCCTTTCATTTTGAAGCATGTTTCCCCAGTCCCAATTTGAAGTGTTACTACAGGTTGCAGCACGTGGTACTTTTTTAATGTTGAAGCGTTGTGGAATAACATCATAGTGTCACTGATCAAAAAAGTTAGAAGATAGTGTTGACAGCCTTGGAGCTTGAATTCTGCTTGTGTATTTACAAATGGTTGATTTGCATTTGGTCTCCTCATTTCTTAGGTAATTCTCTTTTTATTTTGGAGCATCCTCTGTAGATTCTACACATTTAACAACGCTCAGCTAACAAGGCCACCTGTGCCTCACAGAATATGCTATGGGAGTTTCTTTAGTCTCTTCAGACTCACAAAGAGAATAGAAATACTATTTTTAGGCCTTGAGGGTTGGAAGCCTCCACTTTTAAATCAAACTTCCAAGTGTTATGCAGAGATAATGATACATTAAGTGAATCATGAGTATTTTAAAGTCGGTATCTCTCAGTCTCTACTGTTAAATGGATTCCAGTTTGGTTAAATGCATTTTCATGGAGTCTTATTTTATTTTAATAATTCCTGGACTTTACCCTCTGCCTTTCTCAGCCCTCAGGTTGATGCTTTTATAAAAGCTTCCATATGAGTCATTTTGACAGAGTCTGAGTCAACCTTATTTGGGAGTGCCATCTTTTGGGGTTCTCTTTTCTTCCCTGGAACAAAATTTAACCTTGACCCTGAGCAACTATTTGTTGAAAACTGACAGTAAGACACATTTTAAATTTGTGCTTCCAGAAATGAAGCAGAACGATCTCGTTGTCTTGCATTTGACCCTCTTCTTCAGCATGACCTCCTGTGTTTCTCCAGTGCGTCCAAGCTGAACAGTTCTGTGAGCCTGGAAAAGCCTACAGGAGCAGCCTTGAGCAAAAAGGCAGAAATGCCTGTTCTCTTGGTGCTTTAGCATGTGGAAACAAAATTTTAAATATTTTACTCTGTTTTAGTTTTCAGCTGTGTGTGTGTTTGTCCTTCTGCCTTTATACAGCTGTCTGTCGCCGCTGTACTGGTGCATCCTTCATGTGTGGATTAATAATAATAGCCTCATCTCAAACTGAGCATAGTTGAGTCTTGGATGTGTCATCTTTTCAGAGGGATAGCAGTGTGTTTCAAGTAGAGCTTGTTTAGTTCATATTTTTGCAAGATTGTATTACGTCTTTTTCTGAGAGTATTTTGTTGCTTTAGTTAAAGTGAGGATTTTCAGGCCGAAGTGAATATTGCGAAAGTAATTTCTCATGCTGGGAAGGGGTTTTGAAAAACATCTCTTCCTGTAACTTCGAAGAGAATTCACTCCTAGATTAGCAAAATAAGCCCTAAAAAGACTCCAAGTAAAGCTCTGGTACTTCAGCCACAACCTACACGGCTTTTTGAAGTGCCCAGGCTGCTACATACCCTCGCTAGCTGCAGCCTCTGTGCTTGTCAGTTGCCCACAGGGTGGGGTAGGACAAAACCTGACATAGGCAGATATGTTTCATAGCCAGCACCTACAGAACTGCAGTTTCAGGGGCATGAACTTTCTACCATATCATGAGAAAGATAAGAAAAATATTCTATTTTAATTTGAAAGGCAAACTGCGTGGAGCACACCATGTTCTAAACCAAATCCACCTGCTCATCTCATGGCATCAGAGTTGTAAGCACATCTGTGTGCTATGCAAAAGCAAAATGACTCCTCCTACAGTAAGTGGGTTTTGTAATTTAAAATGTGTTGGTTTTCATTGACTGTGAAGTGTTAGAAAATCTTTGACCTGCACAGTATTTCTGATTATTAAGGTTTCACCCTCCAGGCGTCATGACCAGAGCTGAAAGCTGCTCTAGCTGGGCACACGTTCTGCACTGCCTGCCCAGGAGAGGCTGCATGCCTGCACTGCCGAGCCTTGGCGTTTTGGTGCTGCAGTGACAATGATGGGGTTAAAATTGTGGCGAGCTTTTCAGATAGAGTATGATTTTTCTTATCTCAGTCTTCTTTAAAACTGACAAAACAAAATAATCTTGTCTAAAATTGCTCCTGCTGGAGCAGAATGAGGTGGGAGAGCATAATGAGAACCAAGAAGGGGTTTTGTGTGATTTGACTGAAGAGTTAAACGCTTAGCAATTTATTTTTTAACTTCCTGTCCTCAAAGCTAGCTTATTTTATAAACGCTAAATTTAGTCTGTTCTGTTTCCGTCATCAAGGACAGCTTTTTTGGTATGCTTTCTTACAAAATGTTTGACCTTGGGAGATTGCTGCCAGAAAGGAAGACACTTCAAAAGCTGACAGCTGATTGTTGAAGGTTTGTAAACTCTGTTGTGTGGCTCAGTTGTGTGGGCTCGCTAGAAGTCCGCAAGGGCTTAAAGACTCACTGTGGCTTAGTACCCTGTGAAGCTGGTGAACTGCAAGGTGTCAGGATGAGCTGCTGACAACAGAATGATTTTTGCTTTTTCTCTGGTTTTAACCTCAGCTATGAGGAAACTGTGAGCTCTTCATGCCTTCTTTAGGGTCGGACACAGTGCTGATACATAAAGGAGTTGCCATGAGTAGAATAAGAGTAGATTTAAAAGGGGCTGTTGCAAAATTTCCTCACAAATTAAGAGGAGGTGGAATTCAGGGGGCTGGAAGGAAGATGAAGAGCTGTGCAGGAAGGATGGCTGCCCAACAGCTAGGATATTACCAGCCACAGCGTCACCGTGTTTTGCTCCAGGTATTGCGGCTGCTTGCGAGGTAGACTGGTTGTTTTTCCTTAATGGTCTGGGAAGAAGGAGTAAGGAATGCTTTTTTATTCAGCCAAAAAAATCTTTGTGAATAGGGAAATCACGTGTTATGTTCCTGGTGGTATTTATTAATGACAAGCCAATGAAACAGAGCACTGCAGAGAATACTGGTGTACAGCTTTAAAAGGGCAGGCACAAAAAGCATGAGCCAAGAGCATTGATTAATAGAGACTGCAGTTTTATTAAAAAGCCTTTTCTAGCAGGGAGCCATCCTTACCGGCTTTCCAGTTCTGGCTCAGCCTGGATTGGAGTGGATGGTGAGCAGCATAAGGATACAACAGCAATGTTGCAGAGACATGGCGTTGCTGAGATTTGCTTCCAAGTCCCAGCTGGAGGCAGGGCTGAAGCTGTCCCTCTCCATTGTACAGTGGGCTGAGCAGTGAGATGAAGGAGGCCACGTGGAGATGTAACCCCTCATGTTGTGTTTCCATGGTCTGGGCTGGTGTCCAGGGCAGCCCACTGAATTACAGGGACCTTAGGATGAACCCTTTCTAAGCCACCAAATGTTCTGAAAGCTGCCAAACTCTCAGCAACAGAGTTTAGACTGCTAAAACCAAAATGAAGTTTGCAAAACCAACACAGATGCTTTTGGGAGCCAGACAGGAAAAGCCTGCTTCAGATGCCCAAAGTAGCAATCCACTGAGCCCACACCACCACCACAAGAAGTCCAGTTCACCAGATGAGAATGGAAGGACAGAGAGACAGAAGAAATCTATTTGTTTCCCTTCCAGTTGAGCTGACAGAATGGCTGAAGGTACACTGAATATCGCAGCCACAGTTTTATTATCTTCTCAGCTGGAAAATATGTAGTTCCATTAGATAAAACTAACAACAACACTCAGTGTCCAGGAAAATGAACAGGTATTTCTCAGTTAATAACATTAGTGGGAGATGCTAAGAAGTAGTGTTCTGAGAATTCAGCCATTCCTTTTGGCTTCCTTGCTGCTCTTCTTCCCGTATTCTGGAATAGCTGTCATCATTGGGAGAAGTTTACTTATACCATTCATTTTCAGAAAATAATGATAAATTTAATGTTCCAAGTTTTGGTTCACATACTGATTAAATAGAGTTTTGGCAATTTAGATAAAATCTGAGGTCATGGAGGAGCATATACCACTTGTAGGGAGTGTGAGTTTTTGGGGTAGATCTCTTCGTTTACCACTAGCAAAAGAAAATATAGCACTTGCTTACAATTTTTGTCTTAAATATGAGACATACAAACCTGTTTTGATAAGGATCTTGCTGGTTTTTGTAATGTCAGCTGACATCAGTCACATCCTGAATTTACCAAAGAAAGGGCATCCTTAGTCTTAGAGTTTTGTCAGGGAAAGGCAGCTATGGAAGGGCATGCCAGTTGGCATCCTATTTGGAGAAATTCATGAAGGGATTGTAAAGGTTTTGAGATTTGTTTCACTGCTGAACACTGAAATAATAATATCAACTGCATTACCATAGTACACAGAGACTGTGTGGCCCCTCCAGCAGCTCTGGAATGTAAGGAATGTACAAGCAAAAGTAAATGTAGAAGAGTTGTTAAAAGAGAGTGATTTGTATGGTAGTCTGAAGTTACAGGTTACTTTTTTTCTGAATTTCCAAAGGAGTAGGTGTAATTGCTATAGTGAAACAAAGGTCTGTTCTTAGCACAACTTAGAAAAATCTGTAAGTCGTGACCTGTGCTTTGTGTCAAAGACCATTAACTCTATCCATGAAACAAATACTATGTGTGGTGTCATCTACAGGAGATTTTGAGGTTCTTTACTCCTCTTGTGAGGGACCTAGTGCTGCTTGCTGCAAAGCCAGGTAGGACTTTGGGGCAGATGCACCATCCTGTTTGGCAGTAGCTTTTGAGATCCCTTGTGTTCAGTCCCTTGTGGCAGTGGATCAACCTGATATCTGCCTCTGGCACCCAGGGAAAACCTGGAGTGAAGAAACATAGGATTTCTAGCGTAGTGGATTTATCTACACTGTGGATAGAGCTGGTGATTCATGCTTCTTCTAGATGTGGCCATGTGCATGAGGGGATCCCTCATCTCTCCTGCAAAAGCTGATGCCATTTATCCCTCTCCTCTCAAACATTTAAGATAGGAGATGCTGCCTTTGGCCTTATGAGGGTTCAGGTGTCCCTCTCCACTTTGCCTTTGCTCTGGTGCCTGTCTGTTCAATTCAGCAGGATCAGTCTGTCTGCCCAAGTGCATGTAGATGAGACTTGTCAAGATTTGACAAATAAACTTCCTGTTCTGTGTATGTTTATGGTTTTGTTTTTATGATGGCATGGTGGGGGGGTCACATTATGGACATCAGCCAGGATAAGGTGTTTCAGAGGAAGTTACCAGGAATCATCGCCTGGCAATTACAGGCAGGTTTGCCTTCTTGAGGAAGAGCTTTACATAGCCTTGTCACTCATGGCTGGTTATGTGCTTTGAAAAGTAACCTGTTTGTCACTTTGTGTTCTTTTTAGCGTAATTTCCCATTGTCTTTATGAAAAGGGTTATTTTGCTTTGAATAGCAGGATCCAGGGTTCAGGTGACTCCATTATTTAGATGGTGGTCTCTTTATTTTAAATTGATTGGTGTATAAATAGAGGAAGAGATCATTCCACAGATATTCTTGCTTTCAGATAGGGGGAAATGTCAGATCCAAGAACCAATCCAAATCAGCTGAATAGGTGAGATCTACTAGAACATTTCATCTTTCAGCATGCCAGGAATAATATCCAGTTAGGTCCTTATTACTGCAGTGTTCAATATAAGTGTTTATATTTTTCTTTTTCAATAGAATTTCATTCTCTGTTGAAGCTTGACTCTGACTCAAAACAAGGAGGTTTTTCCTTGGAAATATTTATAGTAGTTGATTATCAAAATCCCAAAGGGAATTCATAGCTTGATTGATTCTTAGTTTATTGACAGTAGATGCAATAAAATATTTCCAGCTTAAATATTTTTGACTTAATATTTGTAGATACTTTGTAAATACTGTAATCTAGAGATCAAGTCAATGCATTTAGAGCTGCTTAGGTCTGTACAGGGAATAACTGTTTTGGGTCAAGTGAGGTTTGAAGGAGCAGTGTTTTGTGTTGAGGTTGGGGTTTGGTGCTACACTATGACTGCCTGTCTGTAGAGAAGCTCTGCTGCAGTGCAGTGCTGTGGGCTTCCTTAGCTAAGGAGCTGAGAGCTGTGCTTTGTCTTAGACCAGATTATCGATGGGCATTTCCAGCCTTGCTCTGCCTGGTGAAAATTACTTGAAAAAACATCATTAAGGACTGGTTATTAATGATGGACTGTCAAAATGGAAAGATATATCAAATGAACTTCTCTAGGGATCTGTCTTTGGTCTAGCATTATTCAAAAATTCTATTAACCTCTTTGATGACAGAAACAAGGGAAAACTATAAAAATAGCAGACAGCACCACTCTAGGATAAATTTAGTCCAACCAGCTTTGAAAGAATTAATCTAAAGCATAAAATTATTTTGTCAAGTCAGGAAAATTGTTCTCAGTTAGTATGGAAATAATAACAATAACAATGGGGAAGGCTATCTAATGGGCTAGTTCAGAATAATGAATTGCTGTAACCATTGCTCGCTCTGACAGGGCAGTCGTACAAATGTGTGGCTCTGTACTGACCCGTAAGTTCATTACCAGTGAGTATTCAGAATGCAGAAGTCAAACATAGAACTGAAGGACTGAGGGTAGAGTAAGGCACCTTCTGAAATCTGTTGTGGACACAATTTCAAAGATCACTCTAAAAAACCAGTGGGTACTAAGGCTAGTCGTTTTGAAACAGACATCACAGAAAGAAGCAACCAGGTCTGGCTAGTCTAGAAGAAGGTAGACAAGTAGGGGGAAATTGCAGTCTTGGAGCGTGCAGAAAGTTGTTTGAGAAATGGTGATAACCATTTTTTCTTCGTGTCTGAGTGATGATGACACAAGAGAGTAATGCTGTGGTTTAAAATTAGATGTTGGGGAAAAATGTTCTGTCAATATAAATAGTTTTTACTGCTGAAGATACTAAAATTTCTGTCATTGGTGACTTTGCATAGTACAAAGAAGCAGGATGATTTTGTACTGTTAATCCTGACACTTTCTAAGAAATGGGAATAGAATTTTTTTTAAATTCTGTTCAAACAGAACATGCCTATGCTTTCTAACATGATTTGTACTTTAAAATTATGAGCTGATCCAAAAAAAGGGACTAAGTTCTGTGGCTTTCATGATCAAGTTGTGTGGTGTGCGTTAGCAATTGTGTGTGCAAGTCATCTTTATGCACACATATAACTGTGTCCCTTTGTTCTTCCTCAACAGTCTCCAAACGTCCACAACTACCCCGATATGGATGCTGTACCCTTGTTACTAAACAACATGAAGGCCGACCCCACGGAGGATTCATTATCTACAGACCATTTCCAAACACAGACTGAACCAGTGGACTTGTCAATAAACAAAGCCAGGTCGTCCCCTACAGCAGCTTCATCTTCACCAGTTTCCATGACAGCATCAGCCTCCTCCCCTTCCTCTACTTCTACTTCTTCTTCTTCCAGTCGGCCAGCTTCATCCCCCACAGTAATAACATCAGTCTCCTCAGCAGCGTCTGTACCGTCAGTATTAACTCCAGGTCCTCTTGTGGCCTCTGCATCTGGTGTTGGAGGCCAGCAGTTTTTGCACATTATCCATCCAGTACCACCTTCAAGTCCCATGAACTTGCAGTCCAACAAAATGAGTCACGTGCACCGTATCCCCGTGGTGGTACAGTCGGTACCTGTTGTCTATACAGCTGTGAGATCACCTGGGAATATGAACAACACTATAGTAGTACCACTGTTGGAGGATGGGAGAAGCCATGTCAAAGGTAAGGTGGAGCCAGTTTTGTGCATCTGTGGCATCTCTGAAACTGGTCTTATATGAGAAAAACATAATGACAGTTATAAAGTTGTTAGTTTCCATACTTAGTGTGTTGTTGCTGAAAAAACATACAACTTACACAACTTGCAGGAACCTTTAAAAGTCTTATCCCAGATGATCTTTAAGGTAAATAAGTTTTTAAATTAAGATTGGGTTCAGCAGTGGTGTTAGATGCTCAGACAACCTGTGGCAGGTTCTGTCCTGAGAGAAATAAGTCCTCCCCAGAAGCTGAAGAAGTAGGAGAATGGAAAAAATGTCAGTGTATGATATTTATGACAATATATAAAACATCATAGATAAACATGGAAAACTCACCAGGTGTTTCAGATTTAGCAAGGGGAGGAATGGCAGAGGGATTGTTCCCCAGCAAGTAGGAAGCAATCATCAGGCTCTAGGAATGTGTGAAGGAAAGGCTTGTGGACCAAAGAGCATTAGCAGATGCAGAGAAGTAGGTTTTACTAAGCTTAAGGAGTGGCAGTGCAATACTTTGAATTAGGTTTCTTCTTCCAGATTAAACAGCAGAAGGGAAGGAAGCCACCCAGAGTGTTTATGTTGGAAATGAGTTTTACAGACACAGGACCTGAGAGGCACAGGGAGGTGTGAGGGGAGGAAGAGGCACATGTCAGAAGGACAGATACACTCTTGAGGTGTCCAAAGAACACAGAAAGGGGAGCTGGAAAGCAAAAAAGAGTGAGAACCCAGCAGTTACTGAGGGAGCAAAAACGAGTTACGGATAGTGAGAGGATGGGTGGAGTAAGGAAAGAAAAAACAGATGTGCCCAGAAACTTTGAAAGCACAGCTTTATAAAGGAGGCATTAGCGACAGAGATGGGAATATGAGGAAAGGAATGAGATACTCATTTCAAGGCTCATTGCACGTGAGTGAATAAAGTACGGTAATTTTCCCCCGAAATGAGGTATTGCTTGAGGCAGAAAGGGAGGGTATTGACAGATAACCTTACTTTGGGGCTTATGAGACTGCAGGACATTTAGTCTTATAACATCTCTTGTGTTCCTAATTGCAGAGTGAACAGATCTCAACTTGTTTCTTACCTCTCATGTCTGTTTTTCATGAACTGGCAACTGTGTGTTATTGTACAGGCCTACAGTGATGGGTCATTCAGATGTTTAGGGGCATCCTGTTGGGTATTAGTCTGTGACTCTCCTACTGTTCCCTCACTACCCAAAGGGGGACTCTGCTCTCTCAGTAGGCTTGGACATGGGAAATGAACTCATTGTTGATCTGAGTCTAGTTTTAAGCCTCAAAATTATGGTTTAAGTTTTATTGCACTTCATACAGTGGTGTAATTTTAGCCCTTTGTGCCTTTCTGTCAGTAAATTATGAATAAAACCAGGACTTCATACCGTGTAGTCTAGGAAAAAAACCCCAAACAAACAGAAAAAGGAAAGTTTTAGTTTTTATTTTGATTTTGGCCCTTCAAGGTGCACCTAACCATGAACTCATTGAGAAATTTTCCTCTTTGTTTTCTTTTCGAAGGTGCTGGTTGGCTGTGGTAGTAGTCTCCTCTGTAGGAAGCATCTCCTGATCTTGTAAAACTAGAAATTCACTACCCCAGTTTCATCAACAAAATTCCAGAATTTAATGTGCTGTAGGGATTTCAGCATGTGAACTCCATGCCTTCAGACCTGCCCTGACAATATGGCCTTTGTGCTCTAATTGGTAGAGGTCATTAGCCATTAGCCCCTGCATCATCTATTAATGCACAGTTAAAGCACAATAAAGTATCAACAGTTCTTCAGTTTATTAATTTTTTCTCATGATTTGTACTCATTTTGTGGTCCTTAATGGTTTTGATTAAGAAGTTCAGGTTAATTTAAATAAATACAATAGAAGTAAATTGGGCAGCAATCCACTCTAGGTAGTAATCTTTTATCAGCTTTTGCTGGAGTGTTTTTCATTCTTTAGTGCAAAACAATATAAATAATTCAATGCAGTTATATTGCACAAATTAACCAATTAAATTATTTTAATATGTGTGCAGACTAAATTCCCTTCAATCAGCTCTTGTGCTGATAACAAAAAATAAGTGTACACAGATCCTAAAAGGACATTGTTGCCAAATTGAATTAGTTCCTAATCCTCTACTAGCTGATGGACAAATGCAGGTTTGGAGTCATCTAGACTCACAGCTTTCAACTTCTACATGAATGCTGCTAATTTTCAGAAACATAAAAATGTGCACAGTGAAACAGATGATCCACAGAGACCATCAGCAGGATAATCCCTGTGTTATTCCTGCATTGGTGCTAATTCGGAGACGATGTTGATGATCCAGGAGTGCCAGTTGGGAAGCACTTAAAGTTATGTTTTTCATGACCCTTTATCTAAGCCCTTTTCACACAATTGGAACTAAGGCACTTTCCTGAAAAGAGATATTTTTAATATGAAAATTACATCAGACCTGAGCTCTCAGGCATCTCCTGTATTTCTAGGTTTCAGGTGCTGAGGGGAGCAAATACAAGAAACTAGGGCATAGAGAAAAGCTTTTTCCTTGTTATTCCAAATTTTATTTTTCTCATGCTGAATTGTCCTCTTCCCTTGAAGTTTGACTAGAACCATTTAATTTTTAGGTTTTTTTGCAAAACCTTCTCAGGCTGTCATCATCCCTCTAATACTGTCTCCAGGTGTTTTGCACAGGTGGCTTTCTGCTTTTCCTGATGCCTCCCAGACCTTCTTTCACTCTCAGACAAAACTCTCCTGGTGGCTGCTTTTTTAGGCAGTTCAAGCAAATAGTGTTTTCTTCATGTTCTGTTTGAATATTCTCTTCCCTCTGGCACAAGAAGTGGCTACTTTGTCTTCTGTTTCCCTGTCTTCTTCTATTTATCTATTTTTCCTAGTCCTTCCCATCTTGCTGACTGCTCTTTGAGTGCCACTTTCAGCAGCTCTGCTTCGTCTCCCTCTCCTTTTCTGTTAATATTTCTAACCTATACTGTCATCTCCTCCTCCGCCTCTGCACATCCTTCTCCGCGGTGCCATTCATCATGCCGTTCTTTGTCTCACCATCCTTCAGAAGAGTCTCAGATCTCCTTTACTGCCTCTCAGTTTGCTGTTTATTTCTGCTGTCTATCCTGCCTCCTCTCTCCCTTTTTTATTTTTTGGTTGCAAGGTTTCTTTTTGTTTTGAAGACACGTAGCCCTTGTATATACAAGGTGCTGGCAGCATCCCGTTGGATCCTGTGCCACGTGCTGCACCCCAAGGTGGGCAATGGGAGACAGGGCTGTCATGCTGGAAAAGCACCCTTATGTCAGAGTGATGTGCTTTTGCAGGATTAAGAACCGAATCTAAATCAAAACCAGGATTGGTGCATTTTTAGGAAGTTATTAACAATGCTCATTTAGAAGGTAATTAGAGAACATTGTTTTTGGTGTCGGTAATACATCACTTGCCATTTACAAATCTTAGTAAATTCCTGTAAGTTGCTAACACCACAACATTCAGCTATGAACAGACCCCACTGTTGACCAGGCACCTTCATCCCCCTATGCACCAATGGGGAGGATGCATTCAAGGGTGATTTCCAGAGCAGTGGGGTCTCTTGCAGCCCCCACAGCACCAGCCCGGCTGTGCAGGTTGCCCCCTACAACCTTCTCCTCTCATTGTTTCATACACATAAACCAGAGAAATGCATTAGGGCTGATGGGCACACAGGGGAAGGGAACCAGGTGCAAGTCCTCATGGACACCATGGGCTAGACTGTGCCCTGTGCCACCCCCACACCATGGCAGACTCAAAGTTCACTTTTTCAGTGGTCACTGTGCTTGTCACAGCCTTCAAAGGTGCTTGGAGGTTTTTTTTTCTGTAAGGATTCGGTGGTGGTGACTAGACATTGTTGTACATTGAAATATTCCATGAAACAGTATTATAGTCCCAGAAAAGCTTTTTCCTTGCTTTTTTTTGCTCCCTGTTTAGCAATGGTAAGCATCGCTAAAAGTTTAATTAGAGGCCCAGCAGGTAGCAGCACCTATAGATAAGACTGCCTGATGGTTTCACTTAAACCCCAATCTTCAGTTGCTCCGAGTCTGTCTGTATGTAAACCATTGAGACTTACATTTTCCATACTGCCTCAAGCTATTTCTGTGTTTTTTCTTTTTTTTCTTTTTCCTTTAAGAGAAAATTTTCTAGAAGAAAAACTATTCCACTCTTCCTGAGACTTAGCATAGAGGAAAAAAATGTAGCATTTTCTATGTTGAAAATGTTTATTCCAGCTTTTTTTTTTTTTTTTTTTTTTTTTTGTGAAAAACTAGAACCTCAGTGTTTTTAATTACATGAACCTCATGCTTGGTTTGGACCATTGTTCTTTGCTTTCAGCAGATATCCATGAATACTACTGGCAAATCATGTCCCTCTAGCAGCAGGTTTTGCCAAATACAATATTCTTGAAAATTGTTTTCTGTAGTTCAGAGGAGTTAATGCTTTCATTGAAGAGCCTTTTAGAAGCTCCTTCCTGATAATGGTGGATGAAGGGCTGGTGCAACTTTGATATTTCTGGGGTTTTGGAATCAGATTTATGAATTCTCGTTCTTATGGGTTTTTATGTTTTCAGAGGGCACAATCACTTGCAAAATTCACCAGTCAGAGCATTATAAATTTAAACTTGCCAACTGAACTTTGTCTGCTTGTCTTGTACATAAACAGCTGTTATGACATGGTCTTGGACCTTTTTTGTGTTGTATCTGTATTTTGGCCATGGCAAAAATACACAGCTTTTTCTTTTCACAGTTTGCACTGTTTGGCATATTCCTCATTGTGGATATATTAATAAGTAGTAAATGCAGCAGTATCTTTTGCTGCGGATTTTTTGTGACTTCAAACAGGTAGTACCATTAGATTACATTATCCACTGCTCTTACTGTTTTTTTAAAGTACAGCCTGTTATTTCTGCCTACTGTAAAGTTTATTTTGCAAAAATAAATGCAATTTGCAGTTAAAAGATAGAAACTAAGATGTTCCATATGTTTAGAAGTCAGATTATATGGTCTGTTTGTATAAATTATGCTATGGAAGAGACATTTAATTAAAACCAGTAGTGTTGCCTTTTTTGTTTCATGCGGAGTGATTATCCTTTCTGCGTTTTAGTAGACAGTTATTTTGGATTTGAGTTGCATTGAGGCTGGGAGTTTCTACTTTAGCTGCCATCATTTTGTTGTTATGCACAAAAATCTTCTGTGGCTGTCTGTATTCAGCCTGTCCACCTCCCCCCCTGCTGTCCCCCAGAATGTTGGCTCTGTCTCCTCCTGTTTGGTTGGTTCAGCTGGAAGAAGCACTCATGGTTCTGGGAAAGCAGGAGCAGGTTGGCAGTGGCTTGGCAGGAAGAGAGGCAAGCAGAGGAGAGGCTTGTGTTCACGGTGGGACCTGTGCTCCTGAAGATGGTGCACATTATTTAAGAGCTAGAGTAAACAGTAGTTTTTGCCAGAGTGGAGAGTTAAAACACAGACTATAAGTTGCCACACAACACTGTGGTATTTGAAACCAAGGAGGTTGATTTAAGACAAAATGGATCAGCTTAACTATAGGGACTTCCCTAAACAGCCTTCTACTTAAATTTCCAGAAAAGTGCTCCTTCTAGTGATTCACTAGTGACATTCTTGAGTTCTTTCACTCTAGAAGCAAATGCTCTTTTAAGATTCATCAATATGATTTGTTCGTGTTGATGTTCATTGTTCGTTTTCAGCTAGGAGGGATTTGAGGAAGGGAATGAGGTACAAGCATACTCCAGCTTGATTTGCAAACCAGCATAAGCGGGATGAGTAAATCTCTTTTGACATATCCTGAGTCCCTGCACCTTTTGGAAGCTGTTAGTTCCTTCTCTTCCACGCCAAGAATGCCTCTGGCCCTTCAGTTCTGTATTCTCACCAGGGCTGAGCTTTGATCTGCTTGCTTTTATCGCATGAATTTGGATCCAGCAGAAACACATGCCTAAAACTTCTCATTTATTTTCTCTCTGCCTTGGGTTTTATTGTGCCTTGGACCAACCTGCTGGAAGCTTCCTGATGTCTAAAATATCTCTTGCCTTTTGCAGTGTGTAAGCTGCGGTCTGCTACCATAGTGTAGTAGTTTCACAGTATTTTATCCAATATTAAATACATTCTGTCCTTATTATTTTCCTTGTTTACTTTTGATGATAGAGTATTTGTGTATTGGATGCTCAGCGAGACATAAATCTCAGCAGTCTTAGTAGTTTCCTTTTCTGTGTAGATGAGGTCTTCTGGCATTGAAATAGCTTAGAAAGAGAAAAGTCTTTTGTTTAAAAAATGGGTTTGTATTTTTATGTATACAACCCAATGACAGAGATACTTAAGTATGTGCATATATTTCATCCATGCAATCCCTCTTACCTCTGTATTTCTCCATATAGCTATTATTTTACAGGTTTATGGCAAATTACTTGACTGTTGAAATGATTTTAAATATTGCCTTTGATTGGATCATAGCAATTAATATTCTCTGCTAGATTAGTTACACTGTGCATTTCAGTGCCAGTTCCCATTCTCTGTGAACCATAACCACGCTAGGTGCAGTTAACTGCTAAAGCCATATAGTGCCATAAAATCTTAATAAAATCTGAAAACTGTGGAGTATGGGTAATCTTGCTATAAATTGTAATAAAAATTACCCCTGTAGACTCTATATTCTGACCATTACGTTCATGGATAGTGCTGCTTTGTACATAAAATTTTATGAAATAAATCGACCAATTCTGCGGCCCCTACCAGGAACCAAGCTGTTTTGATCAAAAATCTGACTGGTGCACTCAGAGCATTTTTCCAATGCATAAAGCATTTATAATGAACTTTAAATAGGAAGAAAAATGTCGTATATGTGCTTTATATAGTATGAACCGGCTTAGGAGAAGGAGATCGTGAGTAGCGTCATTCCTGTGCATTTGGTAGGTCTGTAAAGACACAATTTTGTTTCCTAGAACGCATTAAATAAACCTGAGTACAACACAGTCTCTGAGGTCATAATTTTAAGTAGCTCCTGTACATCTGCATCTGGAAGTGTTGCTTCCACCACTAGAAATGCATAGCGATGTCTGTTGCAATTTTTTTTGATGCTTTCCTGCTAAGTCCATGCTGGTGTCCTGTTCTCTAAAAAAATTTCAAAGAAGGGGGATGTTCATTTGTTTCAAACATCAAACTGTCATGTGAGGGTGACTTCCACAGTTGTAAAACCCATTTTCCAGGAGTAACCAAGAAGGATGGAGATGATTTCCTTCTGCTTGGTGTTCGATCCACCCCGATGCATTTGTTATTAGAGACATTTGAGACAGTTTCAGTTTAAGAGAGAGCAGAAGACTTGCTCTTGGTCAGGAGCTTTCTTGCAGTATTTCAGATATTGAACTATGCTGTATGCCAAAATTAAGGGTCCAGAGTTATGGTTTAGACACTGTAGTATTCATAACTGCAGTGTTTCTGATGCTGGCAGATTAATTGTGCAATGAGCTAAAACATGAGTGCCATAAAGTTTTCTTAGCCATATTTTCCATTTCCATCCTTCTAGGAGTTTGGCAGCAAATGTCTGTTTTTACTTCAGTCCTTCATGCTCTGCAGACACTGGGACACACATGTGTAACAGCAGTAGTAATGAGATTATTGTTAATTTTGACATGCGGTGTAGTATTTTGTTTTCCATTCCTAATGGAAGTAAGTGCAAAGCATTACTTGCGGCTGGAAACAGTCTTTAATCTATTGTATGCCAACATGGACTGAGATCGACCAGAGAGGAGTTTACTGGAAGCATCAATGGTGACCCTTTCTGGCTTATTGAGCCATGTTTCTGCTTCGTTTAAACTTCCATCGCAATAAAAATCTGTGGCTGCGTTTCCAAGACCAAACCCATCACCAGGCTGGATATGGCAAGGCTGGAGGGGCCTCGCCACCATCCAGGCTGATGTCTCAGGTCTTGGTGTCACTGCCCACTGCAGAGCTGTGTAACCCTGCTTCTGACAGGCAAGTCCTCATGGGTGAATGGCAGGGCCAGTTGGAAATCCCAGCATGAACGATCATTTTGATTAGCAGGTTGATAAGGCATCCTTCAGAGAAAGCAGGGTGGGGAGTTTAAAATGTGAAACAAAGGCAAGCAAACTCTGAATTTGGAAATCCTTTCAAAGGGCAGAAACAGATTTTTAATTATTTTAGTAGAGTAACAATGATTCTTATTGTGGTGTGCTGCATTGGCAAACCTACATGTGGGAAAGTTTACAAAGTTATTAGCTCAGAAGTTAAGTAAGTGCAGAAAGCTGAGTTTTTAAGCTGAAGCGAGACAGAGGTATTTCAGGATGCTGAAATTTTCTCTCTATTTTCATACTAGCAAGCATCATCTCACAGAGTCATTTCAACATCAGTTAATTACTGTGTGGCTTAGCTATACATTGAGGCAAAACTCCTAATGGTTACTTAGTTTTCTCCTGCTGTTAAATATATCATTCCTCTTTAGCCCAAGGGTCTCATATTTGCCCTTAAATCAAAGATAGGATGTAGACATAAAATTATTTCTAGTGGGTGTTCATGAGCCTAATGATGGGATGAGTTTTCATCCCTTTCACTCACAGGAATTTTGACTAGGCAAAGTAAATCAGGTTGCAGTAACTGAGAGCTGCCAGTGGTGACAGCAGCGTTGTGGTGTATGGCCCTTTCCATGCCACAAGCAGGGCCTCTGACAGTACTTGGCTTTGTCTGACCACATCAGAGCACTTAAGGTGTGTATCCTTGATTAATCACTGAAAAAAAGCAAAGATGTTAGGATATACCTGGCTGAAACCCAAGTGTGACAGACAAGGAGAAAATTTACCTACCATCTTTGTATCAGCAGCACATGTGTGAGAAGGGGGAGGAGGGATGCTGGGCTCTTGTCAGCCTGCGGCAATTTAAGTCCACAATCCCTTCCTTCCCAGAGGTTTCCAGAATGTGGGCGAGCAGGAGCACCAGTTTAGGGAATGAAGAGGGAAAAAGTCCCCTGATGGTGTGGCTGTGGGCTCAGGTTATTCCCCTGGAGAGGTGGAGGCTTGATCCTGTTCCAAGGGGTTCATCTGCCCTTAGCAACCGACAAGCTGGATCCTTCCCAGAGATTGTGCTTCCGTGACATGGCTAATCCTGTACCATGTCAAAACCAATGCAGCCGTGTGCCAGAAAGCACAATGTATGCAGTGCTCATTAAAAAGCTCCTGTGCAAGTTTAAATCTCTTCCAGCATTGTAGAACAGGCAATTTTGTCCTCAGAAGCGGGATCAGGTATTGTCTGACCCCACAGCCAGAATAAATTTTAAAGCCCCAAACTGTTCAGTTTGACAGAAATAGAAGCAAGCTTATATCTGATCCAGATCAGGCTTTTTCCTACTGGCAACTGGCAGCTGGCAGATACAATATTAATGATGATAGACTTAAGTTGTGTAGTATTTACTGGCTGGTATATGCTTTATGTGTGATAAATTTGCACATCTTCACTTAAAACAAGTGCAGGAAGTGAATTTGCTCATGATGCCCAGAGGGAAGCTCCTTTTTGGTACAGTTTGGCAAAGGGGCATTAAGAAGTGATTGCATGTATTTGTGTGCATCATGAGCAATTCTCTCTACTTTTCTTAGCAAAAAAGGATCATTGTTTCTTGAGGCTAACAAGGATGGGAAGCAACGTGGCTGCTTGCAGCCTTCAGCATTTGCAGACGCTCTTAACTCCCCTGGCTCACCAGTCTATTCAGCACGGAGAGCTAACAGCTTGCTTCTGTACCTCCTGTGCATTCATTCAGTGGCACCTTTGTCCCACTTTGTCCCCAGTCTCTGACTGGTTTCTTTTTGCTTGCCTCGCCTTAACCTCATTCACACTTCACAAAACCACCAGATAGCTCTGTTGGACAAATCTTGCCTTTCAAGAGGCATAGCAAGGGCAAGAAAGCCACTTAAGGTTTATTAATTAATGTGTCTGCCTGTGTTTGGGACTTGATTCAGTGACCCAGCCAAGTCCCTTCTGGATCCATAGTCCTGAGTTCAAGGAAGAGCATGGTTGTTAGAACAAGGTAAAGCATGAAGGGAGGTTAAAATGCATTGGCATGTTTTGTGGGCTTTTCTCCACCTTGCTTGCCAGTTGCATTCTGTTACTCACTTGTCCCCCACCTTTTTTATCTCATTTGCTAAACTATCTCTTGCCTGCATCTCTTCATCCTCTCCTGTTTGGTGTTCATTAGACCAGTAATTACTTCTAATTCAGTGCTTATGAACTGAGGCTGGTATTCATAAACCTTGGTGCCAGGAGTTGGACAGTTGTTCTTAGATGTCCAAGCAAAAGTCAAAGCTGTTGACATTAGTAGGAGTCATGAACTCCTGATGTGTGACAGTCCTGTGCTGCAGTTTGCACACTGCAGAGAGCGGTGAGGAGGAGATATCTGTTAGGCTTTTGGCCAGTTGGTTGTTCACGTGGCCCATTTCAGGGAGGAGAGTAGCTGGAAAGGCTGTTTTCCCCTAGCAGCTGCAGCCATGCTGATGAGAACACAGGCCAGTTTGCACCAGCTGGCAGCAGCAAGGCTCAGCCCCCTGGTCAGTCACCTCACTCCCCAGTGCCTCGGCCACCCACGGCTGTGAGCTGGAAGGAAGTGACAAATGAAGAGAGAGAGAAAAAAGGATGTATATGTGGACTGACATAAAAAGTAAGGGAATAATCCCAAGAACATTGTTTTATTTACTTGCCATCTTTAGTTAGATTTTCTGCAAATATATAGCAGTGCTTGAAATACCTGCCTTTGAATTTACCCACTGATACATTTCCATTCCTCACCTTTTATCCTCTCCATAGTTACGTGTGGCAGCACCTCATTATGTGCTCAAGCATTGGTGCCTGATGGGGCACACTATACCCAGTGAGTGCAGTGTGCCTGATCAGGCCCACTATACCCAGTGAGTACAGTAAATTGTCCCTGGGTGAAAAAGTAAAATGCTGCTCACAGCTTTGTGTCTGTGCTAGAAGTGTATGGAGTAGGATTTACCGAGCAGAAACAAGGAGAAGGTAATTGAGAGCTTTGATCCTGGCACATTCCTGTAGTAATCTAAAATCAATACCAGATGTCATAGGAGTCTCATTAATATCTTAAGAGCCAGCAGTCTGCAGTAATAATGAAACAACATGTCTTACAAAGAAGGAACGTATGTAAGATTGTTCATACACATTTATACCATCTCTTTTTATGTAGGTGTATTCACGCTTAAGTGATCAGAGTTCATGTATAAGAACTGTATTACAGACTCAGTTATGCAACAACTTCCATCATTTCAAGTTAGTTTTAGTTTCAGAGCTACCTACTTAAAACCTTTGCTATAGTGCAAGTCAGATTAAGCCTCAGTTAACATACATAGCTTTTTTGTTACACTTTTTAGTTCTGTGGACAAATAGCTAGCTCTCACAAGTAGCACATTTAAATACTGGGCAGATAAAAGCATAATTTTTGTAATGAAATTCACTTTAATGGGGGAAATAAAAGCTTTTCTCAGAAGGTAGTAAGGCAGTGGAACAGGTTGCCCAGAGAAGTTGTGGATGCCCCATCCCTGGAAGTATTCAAGGCCAGGTTGGATGAGGCTCTGAGCAACTGGGTCTAGTGGATGGCATCCCTACCCATGGTAGAGGGGCTGGAACCAGATCATCTTTAAGGTCCCTACAAACCCATGCCTGTCTGTGATTCTATGAAAAGAATATAATCTTTTCTAGATTTAGAATTAATGAAATACATAGTAATAAAGTCATTCTTTTAAGAAGAAGCATTAGGGAGCAAGGCAGGAGTGGCACTTCTTTCGCAATAGTTTTCTGGGGCTGAATCAGCTCACTAGGTTGTTCAGTTGCTTTTAAATAAAGTACTAGATTGTCCCTAGTGCTCAGGTTGAGGTTACACATTGAATATCATCATGTGTAAGTTGTGATTTTAAGAAGCACAGTCAGAATGGTGCTCATTCTGCCTAAAACAATTGAATGTTTCAAACAATTTCTAAGTCATGTTTGTCTGATACAGGTTTGCTGACAACAGCCTTTGCTTTGATAAGCAAAAGGTGTTTGCCATCCATGAAGAAATAATAAGCAGCCCAAACATAGCCAGCATTACGGAGGCACCTAACCTGTGCCTGTAGAAAGGTAATAGAAGAAGTACTGTGCCACTGTAAATGCACTTTAAATTTGGTTCCAGCAGGAGTTGTTCCATCAGCTTACTGAATGTATTTAACAGTATTTTCCTTATGAAATTCTGTAACATAAAAACCACAGCTGAAAGTTAGTCTATAATCAGTATTCTTTTACTCACAGGTGGTTTGCAGCTAACACATAAATTAAAATTTAAGACTAGCTTTCCCTGGATTCATCACTCATTTGTGGAGTGCTTTCTTTTCAAGAGCCTAGCTATTCATCAGTCCTACTGTTATGGATGCACAGCTCCTGAAGTATCTGTAGCCCTCCCATTTTTCATTGTAACTCAGTTCCTTTTGTAGAGTCAGTAAGCACTGTAACATAAGAAAGATAGCATAATGACAGATTTAACTATGACTTTTGGAGCTGCTGCCTAGCTGTGGGCCCACTGAACTGTTCATGGTCTCTAAAGGGAGCCTGTGATACCTAGGTCTGTGGTTAGCCAGAGTTGAGTAGGAATGAATCCCTTCTCAAAAATCGTGTTGCTAGACCCGGAAGAAAGTGTCCTGTCTCCTCTGCAATACAGGAGAGCACAAGCTAACAAACTGCAACAGTTAGCTCTTTAAATCAATAACCATGAATTCCCCTATTTCACCAGAGCAGACAAAATAAACACAGTTTCACTCAAATCTCTGCCTGTGTTTCCCCTTCCTATGCCTCCCTTGCAGATTCAGACGTCTCTCCAGTTTTACTCTCTTCCCCAGCTGCTTTGGGTGTCTCTCAGCACCTGCTAATCCTATGTGGTATTTATTGAGTAAGGAGAAATATCTCTTTCTCCACATCTAGGGCACAAACAAGCCCCAGTTCCTCTCAGCACTCCCAAGCCGCAGTTGTGCCCCGTATTTCCCCTCTATACCCATCTCTTGGTTCCCTCCCCCTATCCTGCTGAATTCTGCTTTCTTCCCATTTGAAGGACAGCAACCATCATAAGAGGGAAGGCAGGTCACCTGCCTTTCTGTTCTCCTCTCCTTCCCTGTATGTGTTTGGCAGAAAAGCTAACTCTGGTGGCCATCTGCCTGGTGCACACCCAGCTGTTCTCACTCCTCCTCCACAGAGCAGGGGGGAAGATAAAGTGCAAGAGCTCAAGGCTCAAGATAAAGGCAGGGAGATCACTTACCAGTTACCTTTACGGGCAAATAGGACTCGGCACAGGGAAAAGTAATTTATTGCTAATTAAAAGTAGATTTGGATGGTGAGAACCACAGTCCCCAACCCCCTTTTCCAGGACTCCCCTCCTTGATTCCCAGCTCTTCCCCCTCCCCCATGCCAGGGGGATGGGGACTGGGTTTAGTCTATAATTGTTCCTCTCTGCTGCTCTTTCTCATCACACTGTTCCCTTGCTCCATTGTTGGTTCCCTGTAGACAGTAGTTCCCGTCAGGGCAGTCTCCTCCAGAGACTGCCCCATTAAGGAGAACCTTCTCCCCTCCATCTCCTTGCACATTGGTATCTCCAGAGCTGTTTCACATGATCCCAGAACTGTTAGTATTGGAAGTGACTTCTGGAGATCAACCAGTCCAACACCCCTGACAAGCCAGGGTCACCAGGAGCAGGTGACACAGGAACTCGTCCAGGTGGGTTTTGGATGTCTACAGGGAGGGAGGCTCTGCAATCTCCCTGTGCAGCCTGTTCTTGTGCTCTGCCACCCTCAGTGTAAAGTGTTTCTCACACTTTTTTCCCTTGCTCCTTTCCTGGCCAGTTGTTTTACCTTTTCTTAAACCTGTTTTCCCTGAGACACCCCCACTGTCTGCAGGGCTCAGCTGTGCCCAGCACTGTGTCCACCATGGGGCAGCCCTGGCTGCTCCTCATACAAGTTCCTGCAGCTGTTGCTGCCAGCACCTGGGCACTTACTCCTTTGCCATGCAATATGGATACTGTCAGCTGTGGACAGGTAAAACAATCCTGCAATTCCTGATCTTCAGATATTTGTAAGACCTGAAACTGGGTGACTTATTAAAAAATGCGTTAGCCCCACTGATACTGGTCACCTGAATGTTGGTTGCCTGTGTGGGGTTACACATAGTGTGGAGTGAAGGATCCTTCAGAGGCTGACAGTGGTGTTGAATTATGTCAGAAATCAGGAGGATTGGAGTTTTAGATGCCTAAATTTTAATTGAGTGGAGTGACATGGATTCCATCCTGATACCTCACAGTGAACGTTCAGAATCAGAGATTGCTCCTGAAATTTTGCTGTCAATTGTACTTTTGAGTGTTCCGTGTTGTTCAAAGCAGATGTAACCCTTTCCCTTCTTCCCTTCCCCTTCACTTTCTGAAGTCAGGCAGCATAAGTTACTTGAGGGTAAACGGGGATTTTGTTGGATGTGGTTTGAGCAGTGATTTTAAGGTACTGCTGAGTGCATTGGTGTAGCCTCTGTGAATTCACAGACCTGCATGCCCCGGAAGTGCTCACATCCAGCTGTGGCACCCCTGAGTGGCTTTGCCCACCTATCAGCTGATTTGGGAAGCTCAGTGCTCTCCAGGCAGAGCAGGCAGACGTGTTGTGTGCTCTGATGTTGTTCTGGGACAAGATTAATTTCAGCACACTCATATTAATCCATTATATGTCTCTTTCCAGCACAAATGGACCCCCGAGGCCTATCTCCCAGACAAATTAAAAGTGACAGTGATGATGACGACCTGCCAAATGTGACCTTAGATAGCGTTAATGAAACTGGATCTACAGCGCTCTCCATAGCCAGAGCAGTACAAGAGTAAGTATCGCGTTCCCAGACAAGATAAGTGTTGCTGAGGCGTTCCCAGGCCCAGGGAGGCACCTCTGCTACAGGGCTGTCCTCCTGCCTGCAGGCAGCATACCTGCCAGCACCTTTCCCTGGAGATTTATTCCCTTTCTTGGAAGAGATGACTGTATCTCTTGTCTCTCTCATGATCTTTTCCTTTCTTTCTCTCTGCCCTCATTGAGTTTCGAATTGAAGTTGTTTCTTTCCCTTGATGTACTTGGAAAGCTTGCAGTGGGTTTTATATCCTCTCCAAAGAGAGACCAGGTTAGATTACTCAAAACCATGCATTTTTTCCTTGACTGAAATCAGCATCAAGAAGTTGATTCTAGTTGCTGTCAGATAGGAACTAGCAGCATTTCTCCTGAAGGACGGTGTCATTGGAAGGAAATTACTGAGGGGCTTCGAACAATTTTCCACTGCGGTTATTTTTCTGTGTACTTTTGCTAACTGGGTGGACAAATATTTTCTTAATTTAGTACCTGTACTGCTTGTTTGAAAAGAAGGAAGCAGTTTATCATGAACATTTGCAATTCTGTAGATGCATGAGGTTGGCCAGTCACTGTAGCAGCTGGAAGGGAACCAACTGTGAGGTAAATAAGTATTAATATCCCAGTTTTATAGGTGAGCAAAATGAGGTTATGCGTAAAGGTCACCCTGTTGGTCTGAAGCAGAGCTGGAAATAGAACTAGAGCCTCCAGGCACTGAAGCCTGTGCTAGACCCACAAAAGATGTTACTTTATCTGAGAGGTTCAAAATATGGGCATTCTGGACATTATGAAATAAAAATGGGTGTAATTAAGGCCATTAGACATTGCTATTGTTTAAGTTATTATAGATGCATTTTAAATGTCTTAATATGGTATCTAAAAATGTTTTGCTTTGTTTTCCTGGACATCAGCAGCTAAAAGAGCTAAGCCATGTTTGGGGAGGTACTGCCTTTGGGGTTTTTTTGCCAGACGTGTACTACCTCTTCTGTCAGCCAAGCACCATAACTGTGAATCTCAGACTGATATTCTCCTTAAGCAGAGAGAGGTGTTTGTGAGCAAGGCAAGACAAGGTGTTGGTTCTGTGATTAGCAGGCTCCCTTTCTAACAGTGATAAAGGAGGGGGGAGAGTTTCTTTGCCAGTGAGGATATTGCTTGATAGACAGGTCCCATATGTATTTTCAATTTTCTAGTCACAACAGCAGGCCCCGAAGTGCTAAGTATTTTTTTCTCAATTTATAGCACACATAGTAAGCCAGAAAAATAAAACAATGTGTCGTGATTTTGCAGTAAATGATTTTGCTCTGTCTAATTACTGAACAAAGGAAGTATGGAGCACTAGCAGATAATTTTAATGTATGACTGGCAGGCAGATACTGTTCTCCATGATGGATATTGCTTGAACACTTAGAGAATTGGTCAAACCATGGGAAGCTTTTTTAGCTTTTGTACAATGCATTCCACAGTTTGTGAAGGTAAATATGTTGAGTATCACTTGACTGACTCTGGAGCTTAAGAATCAAATTAAGAAATTTAATAATATAACATCAACTCATTCTTGTTACAGGTTTTATTTAAACAGTAATTTGTTAGTTTATTTCAAAAGCCCCATTAGGAAAATCTAATTTGACTGTGATTTGCAATTTGTCATCTTTACTTCATTCTCAGTCACAGACTCCACACATACAGTTGCTGAGTTGAAAAGGAGTTTTGGCACTTCAGGCTAACTGCACTCAATCTATTTCTTACTTGGTCTGCAATATTGTGCTCTACAGGGCAGGCTCTATTTTGATTTTAGGCATTTAATATGTACCTTAATATTAGATGTTTAGCAAAGGAGTCCGCTGAAAAAGAAACTCTCATTCTACATAGCCTTGTTGCAGAGAGGAAAGTGCCTCTGAAGCCTTCCAGAGGGAGATCCTGTGTGCTCAATTTCAGCATCTAAACTTAGCAGACAGGAATTTCCTCTGAGGACATGGAAAGGCACCTAATGTTCTGCTGAATAACCGGGCAGCCTAGGGACATGCACAGAAAGACTCTTCAGCAGTCAGTGAAGTGTAGGTCAAAGCTTAGTGCCTGAGGGAGGCAGGCTGGCCCTCGAGTCTGGATGACTGTCCCACAGAGTGTGTTGTTCTAAGTGAGCTTGTGAGCTCTTTCTGGTCAATAATTGCCCAAAAAATAACTTCTTGCAGAGAGTGGCTGGGAACTACACCTCAGTACTTTGAAAATGATGGGAGCATCCTTTTCTTCAGTACCAATTGGTGTTTTACAGTCTTGTCTTTGTTAAACACCATACCAATTTTTAGGTGCTTGGTAGCAGGTGTGAGACAGCAGCTGATCTTTTCCTGCTTGTTTTTCAGGCATGTTTTAAATTAATCTGCATAAGGCTTATGAATATAAATATATGTATATATATTTGCCTACTGCCACCTATTCTCTTGAAAGCAGTAAGGGGGTTCAGACTCTGGGGCTTTCAGAATCTGGTAGTGGGCATTTGCTTTGGGTTGATGCTGTAGAGCCCCTCACACAGCATGTGGGGCTGTGAGGGATTGCCTCAGTGCCCTGCCTTTCCTTGTGTGCAGTCTGTGGGGCTCAGGACTGATCTTGCTTCCGTGGCTGTCTGCATCCCAGGCAGGTACCTCACTCGCTCTGTAGGGCTGGGGAGTGCTTGGCGCGCTCAGGCAGCAATCCCTGTGCCCTGTGGGAGCTAATTCAGGGGCAGAGACACTCCAGGCTGTGAGCTCCCGTTCCTCTCCATGGCCCAGGGGTGGTGCAGCAGCTGCCTGGCACACACGTCAGCCCTGCACATCCCTGGTGCCACGGGAGGCCACGGCAATCCCTGCCTGGGGAGCTGCTGCGCCAGAAACTGGGACTGGCAGCGCGGTACTGAATGCTCCTGCATCTTACCTTGCATCTCAGTCTGCCACCTTTGAACCAAAGGGAAATCAGCTTGTCAGTTTTTGGGGAGAAACTGTTGTTTTAATGCAGCCATTTTTAAGCTTGTTGTTTTGGAAATGACACTTGATTGGACAGTTTCGAATGCCTATTTGAAAGCTTTGCTTTTCTTGTCCTCTTTAACTGGGTGGCATCCACCTATGTTGCTGCTTTGTTTTGTGTCCACTGTAGTCTTACAGGAACAAAATTCTTAATAATAAAAATTGTGACAATGAAACGCTTAGAGCCACGTGTTTGGCATTAGTTCTTATTTACACAAACAGAATGTAATTTCCTTGCATATTTGTAAAGTGACCAAGTATGACAATTTTTTCTCAGGAAAATTGCCTTCTTGCTGCAAGCTTTATGTTGGCTGAGCTTCCAGACTTCTTTCTCAGTAGTTCTTTTGGAATGAGTTCACAGTTCTCTTTCAGTTCAACAAACCCAATCAATAATGTAAAATTATAGATAAATAAAGTCATTATTTCAAGCAGGGTGCTTCAGTGAAAATTCTTCCTGTGACAGTGCTGGTTTATGGAAATTGCTATGTCTTACAAAATACGGGCTAAGAATTGTTTATTAATCTCAGATAATACACTCTGACTGATAATAAATATTGCAACATTATGTAGATTTCAGTGGGCTTTGCATTGTAAGCAGCATTTCATCCTTTCTGTGACGTGTTTTACAAACTCATTTTGACATGTAACATCTAACAAAGAGCAGATTTGCCTCTATGTGCCTGACACCACTGATGCTTATTACACAGCAAGAATAGCATCGTATATTCAGAACCAAGTCTCAGATACACTCCAGAAATCTTTATGAAGCCAGGGGAGGAGAAGGCATTAGTCAACCTCTCGAAGCCCAGTAAAACTTTTTTAGGGTCCCTCACAGAGGCAGCATGCTGTTCCCTCAGCCTGGCAGCCTTTCCATCCCTAGGCAGAAGTGATGCAGGATGGCCTCAAGAGCCACCTCCATGGCACATACTAAGGCAAACCCTGAACAGAGCATTCATCTTCTTATTTCCTGCACTTGTATGGTAAAATATAATATTTTGCAGCATGCAGCTCTCCCCTCCTTGAATATGCATAATTTAAGTTCTCCTACTTGCGGAAACTGAGGGCAGAAGCAGGAGGGGCAGAAGGTGATTTTTAGTGGGAAATTTTGACCAGTGTGTTGGTAAAAATCCAAAGGTGCAGAACTTCCTCTTTCTCTCTGGGATACTTTTCTCCTTAGGTGTTGTAAGTGGAGAAAACTCCTTTGATGGAACCATGTTTTCTTTCAAATGTCAAGGAAAAGAGGAACTGTACATATAAACTGATGATGTTTCAGATAGTGTATTGTTTTTCTGGAGTAAGGGAGAGACAGAAGTTTCAGAGAGGAAATCCTGTCTACTTGTAGTTATAGCTGCAGTTAATTCACAGAGATGGGATTTGTCATTTGTATGTGACTGCTCTGACCTTTAACATGAATTCCTCTTTAGGCTGAGCTGGGTGCTTCAGAGTGCTTGTATGAAAATGAGATTAGGGACCCTGTTCTCTTTGGCTACTTTATGTGATTGATACATTGGTGGTAATGTGATCATCTTACTTTATTTTTAACTTCTCTGGCATCTGTTACTGCAGTACAGTAAGAGTTAGTTTTGGATACTGCAGAAGCAAAAAGGAGACTCCACAACAGACAGTATAGCCAGCATAGCAATGTACTCTCTTAAATTAGTACGTGCTTTTCAAATCTGATTTATTTTTCCTAAATATCTTTTTTTCTCCCTCCTCTTCTTTGTAAATCAACTTCTGCGGTTTATTTTTATCCCTTTAGAAGTTTGTATCTTTATTGCCATCAGCCGTTCATTTTCTACATTTTGTTTTAGTTTGTTTTCCTGCTTTGGTCGCAATCATTACTACTGTTGAGCTGTTCATTATAGGGAACTTTCACCTCATTTTTTCCTTCCACTTGCAGACAAAATACTTTGTCCAGAGTCTCCAAAAACCATAAGGGAGGGTGTTTCAGCAGTGTTTGTGTGAACTTTGCTTCCCTCTTCTCTGGTACATCTGCCTGTGCTCATTTTAAAACTGGCACACAACTGAGTGGTGATTTTACATATGGAAAATTGGCTAGTGCTCATCCAGGATTCCTCAATAAAGGTTTTGTTTTTTTTTTTTCCACTGGAGAACACTAATTGGTTTGAAGTGAAGTTGTGGGGATATATCAATTTCAATTTTAGTTGTCTCATGAAGAGTACCCAAGTCTGGGATGCATTTTTCCACTGCAGCAAGACTTTAGAGCAGAAGGTTACATAGTTGCTGCAATTGCAGGGAAATTGGACCACACACTCAGAAAGAACTGTCTATGGGCCTCTGACCTCCCCAGAGGCTGGAACATGGTGAGGCTCCTCCTTGGCCTCCTCCAGAGTTATTCTACAAACTGAACTGACTTGCTAAAAGTGTTGAGAGGCGTTTGTGCAGATATGTAAGCGAGAGACAGTAGTGACATAGAGCCCTGCAAGGTGTCTGTGTTATGGTTGATGCCCCCACTGTGTCTTTATTTCAGGGATGTTTCTGTTCTAGTTTTATTTTTTGTCAGCAGTCTCAAGTAAGTATCCTGTGGCAGAAAAGAAGAGGTTTCTACAGTGAAAACTGTTGCTGGGTTGGATGCTGGCTACTGAGCCAAGGGCACTGCTGAGCTGGCAGTGTACTGTGTCTCAGCTACCTTAGGCACCCTCTGGTACTGCTGGACTGTCCAATTTGGACATTACCTTGCAGCAAAGTTCCTCTCTCACAATGCAAAATATCTAAAAGTTAGGCTCAAGTATTGTGGATTCCTTTAGTGGAGAGATATTTCTAGGTCTAAGCATGTTACCAGTTATGCTCATCTACCTTTCAAAAGGTATCTGTCTTCCCCAGCAGCTGTAAAGAAACCTGGACAGGTGGTTTAGAGAGTGATAAAACTTTACATTGCTGAAGTTATGTATAACGAAACCCCCTCTATGTTATTTTCTAAGGCTGTGCTGGAAGTTTTTGGCTTGAGAAGAAGTTGAACTTAGTACATCTAAATTTGACCTGCCTCAACTGTTACAGGTGTGATTTCTCCTACCTATGTGCACTCCCTACATGCAGTTCAGACAGCTTGTTGAAGAAGTACTGACTTCTTCTACAGTGGGTTTATATGGCATTTTATAAAGCTATTCCTACCAAAATCTGAATACTCAGAAACATCTGTTTGTTTATAAAAATGAATTGGCCTGAAGCCCTTATTAAGGACTTCAAGAGTTTGAAAGACCTCTGTACCTTTGGGAATTGCTCTTTCTTTAGGCACTAAGTATGAAGCTGGGGTTTCAATAATCCAATAAACCTATATTGTTCTAAAAAGGTTCCTTTTTTAAAATATGTGATGTTTGACAAAAGGAGAGTTGGGCAGTAAAATCAAAGGATGCCATCCTGTGCATGCACTGGGATTTTTTGCTATGAAAATTTTCTGTTATGTGTCCCAAGGCCTTTTGCCAGAATAACAGGATTACCCATCTGCCAAAGATCATTAGAAACAAGGGCCAGGTGAATGGCAACTGTAAATCAAAACCTGCTTCTACAGAGAAATTAACATAACTTCCTGCTTTGAAAGGGCTGTGTTGCTGAAATGGAAGTGTGTCAGGAGATTGGGGTATTGTCAGTTGTTCCCCGAAGAAAGCTAATTTGAAAATAAGAGTGCTTTTACCTTGATCTACATAAAATCATATATTCCTGTCTCCTCTGTAAGAATAAGTTTCCATGACTGTTGAGTAGGTCATTCTAGAGCTTTTACCATACCATTGCTAGGAGTAATTTTTTCCTTTTGAGAGAAATATTTAAATTAATTGCATTATAAGCTTGAAGAACTAAGGAATCCTGGTTCTGTTAAAGTCCAAAATCCTGTTTTTGTTTGCCATGAATTTGTTTGGTCTAATGATTAGTCCTGAAACTAACAGAAGTCTGGATGCTAAAGAAAAGAAAAGTAACTCAACACTTAGGCTATTTGGAGCACCATTATCTTGCAGTGAAAGAGTTACAGGTATTGGTTCATTGATACCTTCTATATGTCTTTTTCACTTCCTTTAGCTGTCACAAAGAAACTTTCAAAGATCTTGCTTCCCAGCTTCAGTTTAGTGTCTGTATTGAATTCACATATGTCTTCTTAACATAAGTTAAATTTGTTAATTAATTTAAATTTTAGTCTAAGAAGTGCCAGTCATTTTGAGGTAGTTGTCAAACTTTGCTATTACTGGAATTTTACATTTCTAAACATGTTTACACAAACATGCTTTGGAATAAAATGCCATGAAACAATAGTGTGTAATTATCATTCATAAAGCATTTTTTGTCTTTGGAGTGCTTTGCAAACATTAACTAATTAAATTTTACAGGTCCCCTGTGTGTTCACATATTATAATTATCCACAGGTTAGTGACTTGCTCAAGGCCATGCAGGCAAGGAGAGAATGAGTTGGGATCAGGTACATCTGCCTCTTGCTCCCATGCTTAATCCACTAAAATGTGTTGCTCCAGAGTGAAGCTCAAGTCATTAGTGGTTAGATATGTGAAATGCATTTTATGGATAGTGAGGCAGGCATTCTGTAATTGCTTGAAGAGCATGACTCCGAAGAATGAATTATAAATAACATTCTGAGTTACTACTACCCAGTTAGCAGTTTGTACACCTGTTTGGCATCTCTTTCCCCAGTGATTTGTTATTCAGCTTTTTATGTTTTGTCTTTCTAAATCAGCACAGAAAGTAGGGGCAGAGCTGTGTGCCTGAAGAAATTTAGAGCTATAACCAGTACTCATAGGTGTGGATTGGATAGCAGAACACTGCCAGGAAAAGCCACAATAAAACTTCCTCAGCGAACTGCTACTTTGACTTACTGATAAGAAAAAGAAAGAGCATTGTCCTCTGCTGTCACTTGAGCCAAAATTGCTTCTTGTTTCATTATCTAGATTAGATAAGTTTTTATCTTTCCTTTTCCATAAGGCAGTTCCTGTGATTTTTGACAGACGTACATGCAGCACAATTAAATCTTAATAGCAGTGCTTACACTGATTTATGGAAATATTGTCCTGAGTGTTGAAGTCAATGCATGCAAAGCCACAAAAGTTATGTAGGTCACGGGTATGTAAACTGCATGTAAAGGAGGGAACTATTAAGAGGGGAACACTGTTGGCAAGGCATAATTGAATGAGCATGTAAATACAGGAATAAAAAAATTACCCTACTTTTTTTTCCTGCCATTTTCCTTTCTCCTGCGTAATGGGAAAAGATTGTAGTAGGTTTCCCCATCTATTAGTTAAATCCTCTTTGACTAGAAGTGATTTCACCACAACCTCATTTCTCACAGCAAGTTCTTTTTATGCTGGAGATAAAAGAAGAGGGAATGGAAGCTCTTGGATGATGGATATGAAGAGAGGGTTTTTTTGTGTTGAGCCTGTGTGCCAAGGAGGTGGCACTGTCCATGTGCATGTGACTTAGAACATGAGCATTACTATTCTGAATACATCACAGAAAGGATACTTGGACCTCACGGCCGCCGCACACATGAAATTACTCTAGTCAAAATACAGGAATTGAAGGCTGAAACAAGGAGCACAGTGCCTGACATTATAGTATCTAAGCCTGGAGTAATCACAGTCACAGGTTTCAGAGTCAAACTCTGCACCTCCATCATTAGAGCAGTGACCAAAGATGTGTCAAGCATGAGGTTCTGGGTCATATTTTTCTTTATTTATCCTTGCGAAATGTACTGAGTTGCCAGAGGATAAAGCAGTGCAAGGAAGTATGAAAGCTGAGGCAGGCAGAAAATAAGGAAGAGACCAGGGTGGATCAGAGGAGGCAGAACTGGCAGAGCTCTCTTGTCTAGCCTGTGTTGCTAGCTCAGGGGGGCATGGAGCAGGCTGGCAGGCACTGGGGCCGGAGGCTGCCCTAGAAAGGGCTCACCTCAAGGCCTGTGGACAGGATCTGCTGCTGGCTGAAAAGCCCAGCACTGCAAACAGAGCCCGAAAAATAAATTAACCTGGAAATCACCCGAAGCTGATGTCAGGCTGTAAAAGAAATACTTGGTTGATGTACTCATTAAAAGTCAGCAGTCCCAGTCTTGTCAAAATGTGTACCTCAATTATTTGCATGAAAAGTACAATATTTAGCATAGTGCTGGGATAATGCATGATAAGTCAGGGACACACAGGGCTGTCAGATAGACATATAAGTCACCATGGTATTTCTCTTAAGAACTGATGAGCACTGCTGTTTCTATAATCAGTTGCTTGTCAGGGCCAAAGAGTCAAACCATTGATAAATAAGTTCACAGGAGGAACTATAATAATGACCAAAATCTCAGTCATAAAAGTTTCAAAAGCACAATAATAGAGTAATGTTGTGTAATAAACTGTTTGCTGAAAATTATTTACCAAGCTGAGCAGGTTGATTCCTTTTGCACTCCATTTTTCCACTTCAGAACTGCTCGGCTGGCTGTATCACCACATGATTTCTGAGATGTTTTGCCATTCCTATAGTCAGAATAACAGAAGATGGTTCTCCTTTTGCTTGAGAGGAGCATGCAATTCTGTAACAGGTACATCCTTGCCAATATATTGCATCACATAGAGGTTGCACTATCCCCAAATGCTTGCAACACACATGAAACACTGCAGGTACCCAGGACCAAGATGAGCCACAGCAGCATAGGCACTTGAGACAAGATGCAGATTTTCTGCCTTAGGGGAGGTCTGATGGAGGTGTTGTGAGCTTCTGAAATAGGTGGTTGGCTCCAGCACTGTGGCAGAGCACCTGCACAAGGCATTAACACTTGCGGGGTATAGTCAAGAAAGAGTTAAAGGCTTTGAAGTTCAGTGGGCAGAGCAGTTAGCTTCCTAGAGATGTCTCCACTTACATCCTGGGTGGGTACTTGGCTATGAGTTGGTTCTGCTCTCTTTGGAGCTTGGGCTTCTGAACTGTAATAGTTCATTAAAGTAGTTTGGAAAAAAAAAAACAAGAGCAGCTCACATTCCCAACTTTCCATTGTGGAAATGAAGAGATCAAGTTCTGAGCTTACCTGTTGCTGCCTGCTGTAACACCCAGAGTGTGCTGTCCTCTTCCCATTGGCCATCTCTCTGTGTGAAAATGTGACAGCCAGCAGTAGTGCAGCCACCCACCCATGATATAAAAGCCTGGTGTTAGAGCACTAACTCAGGAAGCCGGATATCTGCATTTGTGTGCAAAAGATACCTAGGAATGGTCCTTTTCCTCTTTATTCTGCACTTGCATTTTGGATTGGGAAGTAACTGTTACAGATCCTTTTTATACTGATTACATGGTCTGAGATGTGTTTTAGCCATTTTCATAGCACAGATAAGCTTGAGGTTCCAGAGGCAAGGATTAGGTATTTCTCTCCATGGTTTTTGGATTGGAGAAGAGGCAGGGTGAGAGGCCACAGCCCTTTGGCTTTCACACCAAACAGAAAGGAGCCATAGTAAATTTAAGGTGTCAGTGAGGTTGTTTGGATGAGTGTCTTTTGCTTCAGTGCCTGGATACTGTAGGTTCTAAATAGAGTTTTAGCTATCTGCTAAATTTCCCACTGTCAAAAATTCAACATGCAAATACTTAACCTCAGCAACTGTATTTTGGTCTGCCAAGTTGCTTAGTTGTTAAAAAGGGAACTTTATGAAAAGGAATGTCTGAAATGTAGAATTATGACTTCCAGGTAATGTATTGATGTTTATATCACCTGTGCAAATAAATTATTTTCCAGTGAGACACAGAGATGATTATAATTTAATTGACATGGAACACAACCATTGGTCTTAATGGTTTCCAGTAACCATTTATTCCAGTGCATATTGTTTTCATTTGAGGGCTGATAAGGCAGGGGAGATTTTGTCACAGTGCTCTTTGATTAGGTACTGACACAGTTGTAGAATAAAATTTGTACCTATTTGAGACAGTGAGACAAGTACCTGATACATATTTCTGAGAAGGAAAAGACTCCACATGGAGCATGGAAAAAACCAAAACAGTGTTAGGCAGTGATAGAGCTAATAACTTACACTTCAAAAACTCTGTACATCATTTTGTCATCTGCATACCATATTTGTGTCATTATCAGAAATTTAGCATCTAACAAATGGCAAAAACAGTAAAGAAAGCCATTATTTACTGTAGACTTGAAGCAGGGAAGTGTGACAGGTTCAAAGCATTCAGTGCAAAATTTTGAGAGAAAATGGATTGTTAGTAGGTTTCCAAGGGCCAGAGGAAAATGCAATTTTATAAATTAAGCAAAGTTGTTCTGAACATTTCCTTTTCACTTTCAACAGTTCCTATGCCAACCTGGATATTTTAATTGAGCATTATAAAAGATTCAAAACATTTTCAGTGCAAATACATTCAACTGCTAGTGTGCTTGAGCTTTTTATTATTCATATTGTTACTCTAATATTTTTGCTAGTTTCTTGGGCATTAGCCTCAGACTACTTTCACAGTACATTTGAGATCTGAACCACAAACCGAAGGACCAAAGAAGCTTATTCATGTTCTTGGCTTTCTGCAGATTTTTCTTTTTTTTTCCTCCCTGACTTGGTGGAATTTTTTCCAAAAACCATCTGCATGGAGCTTCTTATTTGAGCACATGCAGTAGATCAGGATTTGTCAGTGAAAAGGAACATCTCATGTAATCCAAATCTCAACCAGCATAGGAGTTTGTACAGCTATGGCACTGTATATTGGTGTTGTTCATTATTCAAAATGGTATTTTAGAAGATTGTATATTTTCCCTGGAGTCCCAGTTCTAAGTAAAAATGTTAAAGCCTGAGTTTTTTGGTTTTGTGTGGGAATAATATTACTGATGCAGCAGAATTCTGGGAGCAGACCTGCACTGCAGCCACTTCATGCAATGTCTGCGTGCTGTAGATTCTCATTAGAGTTTACCTCTTTGTTGCTGATGATTTTTTAATAAGAAAATGATAGATCATGATCCGGAATTTCCACTGAGTGACATGTGTGTCCTTAAGCTTAGACTTTGCTGCCATGAAAATTAATCACAGAGCTCCTAATTACTTACCATTAGATGGGGCATCTACAGAGCAAATTCACTTTGAGGAGAGTTTTGAGTGAATGGGAAAATCCTAAAGTGTCTTCCACACTGAGGCTGTGTGCCTTACTTACTTTGCAGTAGGTGTTCCTCAAGCTTGTCTAAGTCCCCTTCGATTATTTGGGGTAACTTAAAATTCCTAATTGTCTGTGTTCAATTTCCAGAGAGAGCATGTGGGGCTGTGCCAGGTCAGCTGTTAACCCTTTTCGTTTTTTCAACTCCAGGTATGAAGCATTTTATTGTGTATTATATAATTTTCTGTTTTATTGATGAAGTCAAGTAGCAGTGCTTTTCAGGTTTCTTTCCCTCTTTATGTCATGACTGGGGGGGTATGTGGGGCTAGGTGAGATCTGAAGTTGAGTTTTGCAATTGCTTTTTTTTATCTTGGGGCTCAAGAGGGTGGTGGGAAAGCTGCAATTTAAAAAAATTTTTTTTAATAAATCATAGTGTTTAAAATATAAGAATAGAAAATACCTTTTCTGATGTTTAATAATATAGTTTAAAGTGTTCAAAGTAGTCTGCTGAATTTGAGTAATGAAGTTAATGTGCATCAATGTAGCTCATGTTGTAGTGAATCATTGCCAATTACCGTGAAGCAAAGCTGCAAAATGTAGGTAGAGCTCTTCGCAAACATCTTCTTGATTTTATTTCAAGGAGGGCACAATTTTGAAACCTTCCTCTGTAATGTTCCTTGTAGATGGATGGCACAGGGTTTACATGCCAGTCCAGTAGCAGGGGTGACTGGGAGGCTTCAGCAAGTGCTGTGGTACCTTAAGGGCCCTCGGGCTCACCCCACTTGCCCAGGTAGAAATGATGTCAAAGGACAGAAGGATGTACCAAAGCTGGTAGGGTTCCTGTTTTTGTGGGACTCATGGCTGTTGCTTTAGTGCGTTTTAAAGCAGTATGCAGTGAAATGTCCACTCTTAGTGTGCTTGCTTGCCTGCCTGTCCTCCTCCCTGCTTTTGTTTGTTTTGTGTGCCCCTCTGAAGGTTCCTTTGGAGCTGTGTTTATTATGGGGCAAGTGTAAACCCATCAGCTCGCTGCTCTATCTGCTCTTAGTGACCTGTGTTCCTTCGGTCTGTGGAGTACAGAAGAAAAAACAACTTCACAAATTCAATATAAGCAAGTATGTTCCAGAATAAATCAAATTCTTCACATTTATAAGTACAGCTAAGCTTCATAATAAAATTAGGAAGAAAGCATGTTTAAGAGCAATTACACTTTCAAATTGCTAATGAGTAGTCAAATACAGAAGTCATTCCTCAAGACTACTCCTATCTCCAATTTGCAGTTAATTACACTACAACTGGTATATTTATATTAAAAATTTGCAGGATCTTATTACTCGAACATTTTCAAAGTGGCAGCAGGAGCAATTTCTCTGTTAGAGCTAATACAAATCTTTCAAGGTTTCCTTTGCTATGAAATTGAAACTATACATTTATTTTTAAAAATCCCTAGAATGTTCTTTGATTTGGTTGTATTATCAGTGCAATGTCAGGAATTGCTCTGATGAGCCTCCTAGTCTCTCAAAATGTTGTGCTTCTAAAACATACGCATATTTCAGATACAGTTTTTATTGCAGGCTTCTTTAGTTGGCATTAAATTAACCATATAACATTTTGCATGTTGGCTTCTATTCTGCAAGAAGCATTTTCAAGAAGGACACTTATGTTGTTAATTTTTTGCTCTTTGTTGATGTTGTCAGTATTTTGCTTTAAAAATCCCTCATGAATTTATTCGGTATTTATATACTATAGTAATGAATATGAGATCCTACTAATGAGGCCCCCTGAAAAACATGCATGGTTAGATGTAGATGAAGATGGGTGTCATCTCATGCTGAAAGTTGGTGTGCTCTGACTGGAGCGAGATGTGACTGAAAGGTAACATTTGGCAAGACAAATAGGTTCTAATGAAAGCAGAAATTTGGAAAAGAGCTGGGGGGTAGTTAGGTGTTTTTAAAATAAAGAACCAAATTGATCAAGATGACACATCTGTCAAACCTCATTTGGGCCATGTGGACTTAGCTGTAGATTGAAAGGTGGAAGTAAGATCAATTAGATTAACATCGAAGTCAGTGCATTATTTAAAAATATGAATTCTTATGGTGCACTTGAAACTGCTGACAGTGCTAGGAGTCTTCCCCACAGCTGGTCCCTCCCATTGGGGTATGGCATTGCTGAAGTTTGGGAACAGTAAATGCTTGTCAGAAGTGAATTCTGCTGCAGTTAAATGCAGCTATATAAGTGGATATATTTCATTTGAATTAAATTTCATGCCTACCCAGGTTTGGGTATTTTTCAACTTGGTATTACTAAACTTATCTTTTTTCACTAAAGTGCAAGAAAGTTATCCTTTCATAAAATTACACCGAGAAGTATGGTATTCCAGTTAGGAAAGTACAGAATTTGATACTTCAATTTCTTGGTGATGACGGAGGAACAGAGTGGATCACAAAGTCTTGAAGAAACGTTTTTGTACGATTTTTTTCCTAGTTTTTCTTATTGGGTTCATCAAATCTACTAAGAGTTGCAAGTTTTACTCCAAACCAATTCCACGCAAATCTGCATCTGCTGACCTCTGTGGATGGCCAGAGACTGTGACAGTTGCCTCGGTTCATGCACATCTAACTGTTCATTTCCTCTAAAACGTGGAGCGTTTTGTCCAGACTGCCTCCTCTGATCCACTGGGAACAAAGTGATAATGTGTGCGAGTTTCCACATGTTGGGGGCACAATGTGCCTCTTCATCTTTGCTGTCTTGCTAAGGGTACTGCTTTAGCTCTTGTATAATCTTCCCTGATCCTCTTTTTAACACCTCGTCCACAGGCTCAGCCAGATGGGAGATGTTTGGCAGCTGGAGGACCCAGATGCCAAATTCTGGAATACAGCTTCCCTGCATTGGCACATGGGCTCATGGCTGGCTTCTTGGCTTGCACCTCTGCTAACTTCTTGGCTACTGTCTAGCTGGCAGCTGTGGCACTGCCTCTGGGGCTGTGTTCAGGTCAAGCTGCTTTGGAGTTGGATGGCTTTCCTGATCTGAATTGCGCTGCTGGACACCATTTTCACCTCAGTTCACTGTGACTCTCCACTGTTCAAAGATGAACGTTTGCAGTGTTCTATTGTATTGCTGACATTTGTAAGACTAATTCGAAGCAGTCCTTCTCATTTGTCATGAGTTCAAAGAGAGAAGAGGCATTGCAGTGCAGAGTACACTGCTTTACTTGTTAGCATTCTCATTAGTTAGTAAGATTGTTTAGGCCCATGTCTCTACTTGCAATTCATCTCCAGGGCCAAATTGTTAACTGAAGAGCACAGGCTTTAAAGGATGTATTTCTTGTGTCTAAACTTTGATTGCTTTCAGCTGAAAGTGAATCTAGCATCTGTCAAACAGAAAAAAACCCCACACATTTGCAGAGGTAGTCTGGATCATTTTTAAAGAACAGGATAAATAATAATGATGATGATGATAATAGATAGGAAGTTACTGGTAATAATTAAGTGCACTGCCAGCAGAAAATGCTTGATCTTCTCTTTGTCAGATTTGGAATGTCCTCATTTCACATTTACTTTTACTTCAGGTTTTTTATTGGGCTTTTTTTCTTAGTTTGTTGTTTTGTTTTTTGAGTTGTTTTTTTTTTTCCCGTAAATGAGGTAATGAAAAATTAATGCATCTAGGATAGGCAAAGCATTTGAAGCAATTCCCTATTCTACATATTTTTCTTCATGCAGCTCAGTGCATAAACATTACTTTCAATGGGAAAAGCTGCAAAATCAAGAGGTCACTTACACTCTGTATACTTACAGTAAAATTCAGATTAGTCATACCTATTATGAAATTTTCTTTCCCTCTCTCAACCAGAGTGGGACTATGTTGTGCTACACTAGAGGCACTGATATCTCTGTTACACTCTCAGAAAACTTTTTTAATGCTTGAGTGAGTAGTGCTTGTGCTTCACTGTGAAATGAGACTTCTACCTGTATATCAAGGTTAAGCTTTGCAGGTTGAGCTGACCTCTGAGGAAAAGCACTTGAATTCCTCATTATAGTCACTAGAG
Organism: Zonotrichia albicollis; assembly: GCF_047830755.1. Lineage (NCBI taxonomy): Eukaryota > Metazoa > Chordata > Aves > Passeriformes > Passerellidae > Zonotrichia > Zonotrichia albicollis. The sequence continues at coordinate 79,390,359 of NC_133820.1, read as the reverse complement.
GGAATTCAATGTCCCAGGAACAACCGAAAAGGAGCCCTTACCCATCTAGTTTAGGTGCATACTTTAGTGGGCTAGAGAATGTAAGTGCTTCTCTGGAAACACAGCCCAGTTACATCAGATCAATCATTATGGATTGTATAGAGAACCACTAGGAAGTAAAAGCATTGTTTTCCCTCAGAGGTAGTCTCTGTAGCCCTTTCTGGATTATAATGGAGCAGAGATGAGTCTTTTGTCAGGCAAACTGGCAGCAGCAAAAGCAATTCTGCCGCTTTTGCAGATGAGCTTCATTAATTAGCTCATCAACAGACTGGGAGACCTGAGGTGTAGGTTCTGAGCACAAGTTGATCTCATTGGGATCCTTGGTGTAGGCCTAATCAGATAAGATATGAGGGGAGCAGTGGAGTGTCGTCTCTCTTCTTGCTGAATATGGGCAGCTGTATAAATAGGAACACAGAAGTTATGGGATGGGGAAGGAGAGTGGGTAAGAAGAATCTGTATCCTTGCCTGAGCATGGACAGGACTGGGACTGTAGGCTCCCTTCCCTGAAGCAACAATGGGCCAGAAACAGCTGTGGATACTGAAACAGACCTTTCATTGTTCTTCTCTAGATGCTTAGTGTCCAGATTTCCAGTATGGAGCCAGGATCCCCCTTTTCTGCCCAACCTTTTAGCCTTGTGGATCTTGCATTCTTGATTAGAGAGTACCCTCGCTTCCATGGACACTTAGGCAGAAGGTCCTGCCTCTGTATAGCCAGATTATTCCTGGGGTGGTGCTCCTTCTCTGGGTGAGTTACCTGACTGCAGGGCTGCAGTACAGCACCTTGCCAGTGCCACCACCATCAGCACTCTGCCTTCTGGGGCTTCTTCACACGGCACAGGAAAGTTCGGGACACGGCTTTGCCTGTAGGTGGAAAATGGGCAGCTGCCAGAATGAGTCTGTGTGGACATGTGCCTGGTGGTTGGTACCCAGGGAAGCTCCATCCTAATATTGAGGGACCGCATGGGTTTGGGGGAGGCTGTGTAGGACTCTTCATGGGACAGTGGGTGGGCATGGGATCATGAACCTAGGCAGGCTTTTGTGTGTCTGCCTCCCAAATCAGGGTTTCAGCATGCCCATTCTCACACTTCACATCTTTCCAAACTGGATTTTCTTTGAAATTAGCAAGCTTTCAGTGCTTTTTAATGTAGTAGAATTAAAGATATTACTCCATTACCTAGACTATTCCTTTTGCCGGTTTACCTGTTTCTGCCCTTTTTTCATCTCAGCCACAACTTTTGCCCCATCAAAGCAATTCTTGTCACTTTCCGTGTCCTACAGACTTTGGAAATCATAATCATCTATAAGGTTGAGCTTATTCTCTTTTTCCTTTTTTTAAGTGCCTGGGATTGTTAGCCTTTTGCATTCTAGTCAAGCAGAGAAACAATGTATGCTGTTAAAAAGGGAAAGCAAGCAACCACAAATATGTTTTCCCATTCTCTTGCATCTCCAGTACATTCTGTAACCCAGTTACTGTAATTGTTTTTAAACTTTTTTTAAACATGCATGCTGTCAAGAGATTGCAGTAAAACAAGTGTTTCTCATAAGGCCAGTGAGACTGTAAGAGATGAAAAAAGATGACAGAGCAAACAGAAAATCCCATGTTTTGTTTGTCAATTTTTTTTTTTTTTTTGCCTAATGGCAGATTCTTGGAGAAAGGATCTATTTGCTTCAGTGGATGACTGGCTTAGGGTTTGCTGATTCCCAAGGCAAAAAGAAGGCATAGTTTCCAATTTGCAAGCTATTCAGTGTGTGTGATGAACTGAAGTCATTTGTGGATTTGTATGTTGCGTTTTGACGTGATTAAATGTTTTAAGTCTATTGATTTCATGCTGGGGATTAATGATGCTGAATGAAAGAGCATCAAAGAATAAAACGTGTTTACATGCTCGATTAAAATACCTTAAAAAAGCGCCAGAGTACCTATTGTTGGATCGGAATGCGATAAGAGAAGCAGAGGACCAATCACACAGCCTGCATCAACAGGAAAATGCATTAACTTCCTTAGGCATAGAAAGGAGAAAAGCAAAAATTTGATAAGGATTGACTGTACCTTTCTGAATGCTTACTGGTCGTGTTTGACTTGGTTTTTTTGGAAGAGGAGATTAAAGAGGTTTCATTATCAGTTACCACAGATCTGTTTTACTGAATCAATCAAAGCATGATGCTTAGCTGCTCGGGATTAATGAGATGAGCTTTTAACTGGAGAACTTGTTGGGAACAGCAATGTTAATAAAGGACAAGACCTAATGATACTCAGTGCAGCTGTGGACATGAGATACAGTAAAGATGGTGTTTGCTGCTTTGAATTTGTGTAGTACTTTTAGATCTGTTTGCCTTAGAATATTAGCTCAAAAACATATCATTATCTTAAAATGTTCATAGTGCTAATTGGCTTGTATCTGCTCTCTGCAAGTGTTCCTAATGGCTCTCTAGATTCATGGGTTGTATCTGGAATTGCAGTTAGGTGTCACATTCTGTTTATCAAGATAATAGTAGATAGAGATGAAAAAGACCTGTTTGCTTGTTAAATCCACCCTGTTGCAAGCACAATATAGGCTTTTCCAATAGTATTAAACTGTTAGCAGCCCTTATGTCAGCCAGAATGCCAGGCAGAGAATTTATTTGTGGTGTATCTGGGGAGAAGGTGCCTTAATGATCAGGTTAGCATGTGACATGCTTGATGCACGTGAAATACTCCCTACTGAGCTAGGGAGAAGTTTAAATGTGCAATTTAATGCAGCTGAGTAAATGTCTGACAAGACCAACTCAAGCACCCATTTGCTCCTTCTCTCCTGATGCTCTGATCTGGATTAGCATATGTAAGATAAATTCAGCATCAGTCCATACACCCTACAATTCATTTGTCTCACAACAGGGTTGAATTATTATCCGGGGTTTGAGGCAGGGGAGGGGGGGTTGACAACATGCAGTTATTTTTTTTTTCTCCCATTCCTATTGCTTAGTACAAGACCTGAAGCCCTTGGTTACAGAACAAAGTGTCTGAGCAGTAACCAAGCTTGTGCAAACCCAAGAGAAGAGTAATGACTGTTCCTCGCAAGCTTCCTGCCTCAGTGCAGGTGCAGGAATCAGGAGGGCCTGAATAATTCATAAGGTGCAAATTAGCCCCAGCTTGCTCCCACTGCTCGAATTTTGCTTCTGCTTACCTACCTAGTTGCTGGAAGGAAAAGAATAAAGAATGCTTGGGAAACCAGGGAGAGAAAGGCAAAGAGTGTTACAGTTTAAAGGCCAGAGTCACAGAGACTGCCGAATGCTGGGTGTGTTTGAAGGCCCGGTGCTTGTCGCGGAATTGGACTCTACATTGATTATTCATAGAGTGTTTTCTCAGGAAGAAGGGAGCTCTAGGGACCCATTCCATTGCTTTTGGAGAGGAAATAAACTTCCTTTTAAGAATTAGGTTTTTCCTGCTTTTATTGTTATGGTTTCTAAAAATTATTGGGTTGAAAGAAATGTTAAAAGTTCAATTTTAAAGCCTGTTAAGGTATTGGAGAGAGTAAATATATATGGTGTCACTCAACTCAAGGGTTCAGAGAAATTTGATGAGAGATCTAGGATGTTAGGATGGTTACTGCTTTGAGTAAATATGGATTTCAAAGGCTCATATGAAACCAGTTAGATATGGAAATGCAGTGTGCAATTAGCTTGTATTTTTATCATTTTAAAGGCAGCGTTGCTCTGTTTTAAATAATTAGTGATGGTTACCTTTTCTGTTGGATCACTTATCTGCTTTTTCTGCCCAGAAGACCAAGATGAGAGGCGAGTAATGTTTAATCTTTCTGCTGCACAACATTGCATCTCACCCAAACATCAAGTAAAAGGTTTTGCTGAGCACTGTTGTGGAAGAAGGGAATTCCTTACACAGCTTTTGGAATGGCTTGTGTGTCACTGTGCAGTACAGAGAGGAGCTGGCCTGAAGAAGGCAGGTTGTTTGTGCTGTGTACCTGAATATCCCTTTGACATCTCTCATTGGGGAGATGGAAACATCTGACAGCTCCAGCAGGAGCAGGAACAAGGTAGCTAGTTTTCCCTGTTGGCAGGTGTTCAGATGGAGAAAAACTCTCCTAATGTTTTTGCTGTGCTGAATATGAAAAGAGAACTACAGCAGGAAAAAAAGCTTCCTTTTAGTGGTTTTGGAGGTTTTCTGGTTTTTTATTTGTTTTGGGGTTTTTGTCCAACATTTAATCCTTCTTTAATTACCCCTCTACCCCACCCCCTCCTGTCTCTCACATGCAGCAGCTAGATCACGTTGCCATCATCTGTTTTTGTATTTCCCTCATTTGGGTTGCTGGAATAGGAGCTGGCTTTCATTTCTAGCTGATTCTGTCATTTCCGCTAGGCCCCAGCTTGGGAAGGTGCCAAGACCAACAGGTGATCCTTGTAGCTGCAGAGCAGCAGGAAGAAGGCTGTGCATGGAGGAGACAGTGCACCAGAGGGGCTGCCTGGCTCTGCTCCATCTTGCTGTGTAATTAATGCCCCCCTCCCCAGCCCCTCATACTGAGCAGAAAATCTGTGCAGAACAGATCAGCTGTAGGGAAAATGGTAATAAAGAGTCCTAGAAGAATACAGGCTGTGAAAGTGCAGAGATGTGCTCCCTCTTGGGGAGAAACTGTGGCTGGTCCTTTGTAAGGAACAGGGACAAAATTGTATTAGCTTCTGTAAAGTAATATGCACTCCATCGACCAGTGCAAGAAAGTAAGCATTTCAGTAAATTTCAATGTTAGCTCATGGGAATTCTTGTATGTACAGGAACTACTTTAGAATGAGGTGATCATTTAGTTAAGCTTTTCTCTGCAAGGAGTAGCTTGCAAAGTCACATGGAAATTACTTGGGCGCAGAGAGTTAACTCTGGTTGGGAAGGACCTACCTCAAGCTGTAGGGCTGGGGACACCAGCATTCTCTGGACAGCACTGATGGGACGCATGACTGTGCAGGGTTTCACAAGGATGATTTTTGGAACATGTGAGAAAATTCCAGGAACCCTCAGGATTGCCTCAAAGAGCTATTCTTTTCAGAAGAAACTCTTAAAGAACTTTTTTTTCCTATGAAAACAAAGTTATATTTAGTAGATGACAGTGGCTTAGCAAAACCAGTTTTAAATCATACCTCTAAGGCTTAGGTTAACCCCTTGGCATATACCATGATGTGAGATAATGTATCCCTGAAAACTGTAACTGCATGTTTGTATTTGTGAGGCAGGCTGATGTTTTGAGATAGACACATGTTAGCTTTAATCCTTTGAAAAATAGATGGTATCTCAAATTCTTTCTGCTCAGTATATATGGAAGCCAGATTGTTTCTTTCACCTGTGGACTCACTGCTAGTAGTTTGAAAGCTGAAGGTCTCACGTAGACAAGGTTTCAGTTTTCTGTGTGCACTTCTGTAGGGAGCTGGGCTCTCTCAGTGCACCACGCACATTCCCAGAGCAAGGGGAAGCTGTGGGGAGCAGGGAACTGGGAAGCCTGGATCAGTTCCACCGGTGAAACCAAAGTGCTGCAGCAGATCTGCACAGCAAATGCATCACCTTGACTGGCTGTTCCTGCTGTACACAAACCAGAAACACAAACAGCAGTGAGATCAAACTGTTATGAAACATCAACATATTTAGTAATGCTTCTAGCAGCTATCTGTCTGCAATCCTTTTGACTAAGCCAGCAGTGGTTTTTCTTTGTGTTGTTCTGCAGTTTGTCAGCCAGCTGATGGGGGAGGAAGTGGGGGATACATTGCATCTCAGGGATGTGTGTGTGTGCAAACCTAAGGGTGCTGCAGACCCGAACTGGCAGCAGATTCTTCATGAATACTCACTTCCCTTGGACATGCCTCCTCATGCTAAAGGGTGCACCATTGCATCCTTATATCATCTCAGTATTTTCCCCTTTGTGTCCTTTCCTTTGTCCATTGTGCTTTGCTGCTTTTGCCCCATACCAAAACCTCTGGTATAAGAGGCTGTTAGCTGGGAGTCAGGTGTTTCTGTCAGCATTTTGTGAATTTTTCTCTTCTCTCCTCTGTGTCATAATACCTGCATTTGCAGTGGGTCCTGGGCAAACCTGAATAGTCCCTGTGGCAGCCTCTATTGCTACTTGCTTCCCCTTGGGTTACAGGACTAGGGGGAATGATTTATTTCTAAGATATTCACCTGTGCCTCTAGTGACCTCTGAGAAGCTCCATATGCATGGCAGAATGTCATGGAACCAGAAGCTTTTATCTGTAGGGTGCTGAGGCATCCTGGTGACTGCTCCATCAGGAAGCAGCACTACCAGTTGGAGAGGCTGGAGAGTGAGCAGGGATACTTCCCACCTGCATTTGGCTACAGTACAGCCTGGTCTGGGCAAAAGCCCTCCAAAGAGTACTGCAGGCAGGAGAAAAGCATCTTTGGGCAGCCTCTGAAAAGTCAAGTTTTCCAGTGCCTTTGGCAGGCAGCCTGAAGGTCCTTATGCCAGCCCCGTGGAGCGCTGCCCCTTGTGGTTCTCCCTCCCGCTGCAGTACATACCTTACTATTATTAATATTCTGGAGGCGCCAGCAGCATGCTTTGTTCTGGATGGAATGTGGTTGCCCAGAGTGCAGGGAACTGTGTGGCCATTGTTTTAGTATGGGTAGATGGATCTGATAATGAGCACTGTGGTTTTTCCTGGTCAGTTTTTTTCATTCACCTTCCTCTATTCTGCCTTCTGCCTGGGCTGTCCCCAGTGCACTCAGCATGTGAAGGATGCTGATCCCTATGGCAGGAGAGAGGGAAGAGCTCTTGGGACACCAAGGTGCATAGTGGGGGCAGGCTCACACAGCACCACAGCATTTTGGTGGGAACAGACTGCACATTCAGCTGCACTTAGTGGTGTGCAGGGTCCCTAAGTGTGCAGAGCCCCTCAGTGTGGGTTGTTGATGCACTGTACAGTGCGGAGGACAAAGAGCTGCTCCTGTGAATCTTTGTGCCTACTACAGCTTGGCCCAAAGTCACAGGCTCTATTGTGCCATCACTGTAAAACCATCGAAAGTTTCAAAATCAGTGGCTGCTGCTGAATCCTTAATAGGCATATTTACTTTGGAACTGCAAAACTTTTAATGTATCTGCTTTCAGTTTGTAACACCTTCAAAGGCAAAAAGATTAGCATGCAAGCAAACAACACTTCCAGAAAAAAAACAGTGGATTTGGAAAGCACGCTAGCAAAATGTCCTGTCACAGGGATTCCTGTGAACTCAGTGTGGAATAAGAAGAGGCAGCGTTCACTGAACCTCATGTCCCCCAGATTAGTAGCTGTTTAATGTTATTCCTGTAACCTGTATACTTCCTCCTGTTATACCACCTCCTCCTGTTTTTCCGCCCTGTGCGGTTCTACTGTTTCACTAAGTATTAGCCCTTTGCAGCACATAGTTTGTCTTTTTAACAACTTTGTGAAGTACCTAATGCTCTTTTGGGTGCCACATAAGTGATAATGATAATAATTTTCCAGGTATACTATACCAAGTTGTGTTGTTTGTTGCGCAGACACAAAGTAGGGGGGGACTGCTCAATGCTGATATCTCAGCTGTAAGGTAAGTCTCTAACACAGGAAGGGATATGCTCTGGTTTATTTATGAGTACACTCAGAAGCAATGTCTGCCTTCCAGTATATCCCTGCTTTTTAGGATAGCACATTTTACTTGGATGTAATATTGCCAGAGGTCAGTAATAATCAGGGTGAAATTGCTTACGATGCAAAGGTAGTGAAACATTCTCATTACACTCCAGTCCTCATTTTCATTGTTAATTCAATGTTGTTCAACTTTTCACTGCTTTCTCCCTTACAAATGTGGCAGTGAGACAGCCAGGCTGAGCCATCTGCTGCTGGTGCTTGGGAGGTGCAAAGAGACACCACAAAGAAAATTGATTGACTGCAGCTGACTGTATTAGGGAGAGACCTTATTTGAACCGGCAGTAACTGGAGGGAAGTGTGAACTGGCTTTAATTCTCGAGCAGACCTCTGAATATTAAGGATGTACACAGCAGTTGGAAGGATACATTCAGAGTCCAGTCATGTTCGAGATCACATCCCCTTGGCTTTCTCATTGTTGCTGTGGTTGTTCACAGCTGAGGGGAATTCTCTAGCTTTTGGATTTAATGTTAAATATGTAATTGGGTGGAAAATTAATGTAAACTTAAAATAATTTGGTTTCTCAGTCATTATACTCCTTAGTGGTAAATTATTAAGCTTTGTGTCTCTGGTATCTCCCAAAAGCCCTGCCATTACCGATCGTCTGACTGTCTTTATTAGCTTATATTTTTTCTCTAAAAGCAAGGCCTCATGTACAGTGTAATTATCCAGCAGTGCTGATTAATGGCATAATTCCCTTTTTCTGTAAAACTGCTGTTTAAATTATTTTCATTTCATAAAAATTACTTGTCAGGCAATTTTGTGGAAGGTTTTTGATTTTTTTTTTTTTTTTTTAGGTTTTTATCCACCCTCTCTATCACTGTGTCATGGAAATATCATTAAACACTGTTGTGTCTGTGCCTGGTATGAGCACTAAACACTGCAATGATTTCAATGGAGAAAATTAAAGTAGTTTTCATGCTATTGTTACTTGTATCACCAGACCTGATGAACAAAAGTAGCTAAGATACTGTGTTCTGAGAATAGGAGTGTTTTTGGAGGTACTTGTCCCAATAGTGAGATCAAGGAAGGAGACTTGCTCTTTTGAGCCAGTGTTGAAATCTCTGCCACTTCTCAACCTTTCAGATTTCCTGTTGCCACTTAAAATATGTTTTCAGGAACCTCAGCAGCCTACTTGTCTTTTTTTTTTTTTTTTTTTTTTTTTTTTTTTTTTTTTTTTTGCTGCTGTCCCTTCCCCTTTGTCTTGGACGTGGCTCCTTACCCTTCTTCTGGCCTCTCTCAGTGAGACTGGGAAGCCTACTTGCCACTTCCCCATGCCCTTAGATATTCCTTCATACTCCCTACACGTATTTCCTGGGTTAGATGATACTGAGAAGATGCCCGGCATGTCCTTCTTGGCCTGTGAAATGTGCTTGAATAGGAAGTGGTACAACGCTCATCAGCTTGTCGTCTGGGTTGGACATGAACAAAACAATGGACAGTGTACAGTGAACAGCCCTGCCTTGCATAAAATGACAACCTGGTATTGCAAGTTGAACCTTCTCCTTTCTGATGAGCATGTTTCCTTTGATCTGCTGTTTTTAAAGCTGTCATTTTAAAGCTGCCATGTATTTTCTAAGCACCTAAGTAGTGTGAAGGTCCTCCTAGTCCTGTTGGCATAAGAGCTAGCAAACCTACTCCTCTGGCATGGGAGTCCTTCACTAAAGCTGGCATGCAAAAGGTGGTTTCAAAAGGGCAGGTTTCACTAGCGTGTGTGTAGGAACAACTGACCAAAGTCTAAAATCCTTCCCACTGATGTCCAAGTGAACCCAGTAACCTGGCTGGTGTTTACTAAAAGAGCAGAGAAACAAGGTTATGATAGAGTGATTATTCCTCTGGAACACCTGAGTCCCCTTTCTCTATCCATCTTCTTTCTTACAGCATTAAAAAAAAAAAAAAGTACTTTCTCCCTCTCAGCTCCTGAGGTTATTACTTGACCTTAACGTTTAATATCCATATATGGCCCTGCCCTTTGTGAACTTGTCTAATCCTCATTTGAGCTCATCTATATTCTTAGCCCCTGCTGTATACAGTGGCAGTGAGCTCTAAGTGTGTGCTATGTGAAAGAAATAAAGTTCTTCCCTCTGTTCAATTTAAGTCCCCAGTTCTTTGAAAAAATAGTGAATAATCACTTCCTGTCATTACATTCTTGGCTGTGCAGAGCTCTACTATCTCCCCTCAGTTATCTCACAAATTTGGCATTCACAGGATAGCATGGTTGTGGGCCAGCTGTCAAAGAGGTGACTGAAATAATTTTCCGGGGAAGCCTTTTCCACTCTGCACTCTCTTCTTGAGACCAAATTAATCCTAGATCTGCCATCGTCTGAATCTATTACTAAGTCTAGGATAAATTAAAGAAACATGCTTACCATGGACTGCTCTCACTCATAACATTGGGAACATCACTTCTTCTGGCACAACTAGTTACAAAACATAAAACTCCTGAAATACCAGTCATTTAGCTGCTCTCACCATTTGCTTCTGAAGAGATGGTGGTTTGTTCAGTTATCATTTTTAGGTATAGCAAAATTATGCTCATTGCTTGTTCAGCTGCCTGACCTGTTGGCATACCCCTGTAGAGCTCCTCATTTCTGCAGTGCCAGGAAGAACTAGGATTACTATGCCTATTTGTGTAATTATTTCCAAATATCTCTTTAGCTTGTATTTCTGGAACTAATTTGTTGTCTTTTTGCATTATTTTATGTCTTTTGGTTTTTGTTTTTTAATCTCATGCACCTGTGCTTTTATACATACTTTCACTGATGCTATTTGCTGCTGTGAACTACAGCAGTGAGCAGATGGAGTTGGATGAATCTTTTACAATTAAAAAAAAGTTTATTTAGTGGGTTTAAAAAATGAAAATGTGTATTTTGCACTACATATTTCCCTGAGTTATAGACTTGCACCACTTGTGTTAAAAATGATCCTGATGTACTTTTTCCCTGGCTCTTCCAGTCTCATTGACCTTAACAACCAGTATTCTTGTTGACACATGGCTTGGCAAATAAAGGCTGAAATAGTAAATGGACTGTCCTCTCTGATGTGTTTCATAATTGTTTTCCATCAGGCATTTGCAATACTGATTTGAAATGTTTAGTTATACTCAAAGTCATTAGAAACTTACTACATATGTCTGACTTCGAAGTAAGAGAAGTAACTTCTTCAATTAGCTTCTAACCCTTCCCCCAGTTCCACAATAACATTGTGACTGATAATATTTTCTAGTTATTAATTTTTTTTTTGGGATCATTGTCTTTAAATCTCCCTAGGCCTTCAATTTAGGGTGGCTGTTGAGGGTAGATGTTCGCAGGACATTAGGGAACATTGTTCATAGCAGCATAAACCTGCTGTGTTTCAGTACACCTCCATATTGCAGAAGGGATTTGCATCAGGATGTGTACTAAACAGTAGCTCTACTTTAGCAGTCTTTTCCTTATAACTGGAGGAGGAAAAAAATAAGGCGGAAATCTGTTGCTTTGCAGTAAGGCTCTGCTTAATTGTAACAGAGGTAGGGCTGTAAACCATGCTAAGTCATAAAGGTCACAGCTTCTGTGAGAAGTTTCTCTATTAATAGTCTATAAGTATTTTGTTTCTGCCAAGCTAGTGCTTAGAACCAAATTAGTCCCTCATTACAAGTCTGATACATTAAAGTCAAGAGTGTATCAGCATGCCCTGTGTTGCCTCCAGACGCCTTCCACTGTGCCTCACTCAGACTGCATTTTCATAAATGCACACATATGTAAATATAAGTAGGCAAATGACTTAGCAATTTGTTGAGCAAACAGCTTCTAAACCAAACAAGTCTCCTTTTTTTTTTCCATTCAGTTTTCTCTGTTCTTAACAATATTTTGCAAATCTCCACCTTTTTTTATCAGCTGTGTGAAAATAGTTGCCATGATTTCTCAGTGTCACCTGTTGCTTTCAGCATAGCAGCTGAAGATACTGCCATGAATAGATAAATAAATATTAGGTGCTTCTCTTGGTATGACTGCTTTGATGAGAAGAGCTCATTCTGCATTTACTGGAGAGAGGTGGACTTTTCCATCCCATTTGAAAACATTTATGTCTAAGAGAAATGTGGTGAATTATCCCAAGGATTGTCAGTTTCTCCCTGGGTCATTTTTCCTTTGACCATCAAAGGAGTCTAAGCAAACTACTAAACTAAATTGGAACAGAAAAAAAGAGTGAGTTTTGAAGAGAACATAACAAATGGAGATGTAAAGATATCATCCTGGAGAAAAAAACCTCCCTCTTTGAAAATTATTATGTGAGTTCTGATCCTACACTGAGCGCCCAGTGAAGGCTAGAAAAATGGAGTTTGAAGGATGAGTTATCTTGAATCAAACACACCTTTACATTCAGTAACTATATGGGACTTTGACTAAGAATTTCTTATCTGCCAAATGCCACCCTGGTTATCATAGATTTCTCATTTTTAAGGATGCCCCATTCACCCATATTTTCCATTCCATTCTATATTTCTATTGTAAAAAAGAATACAAAGAAAGAAAGAAGATAAAAGAAAAAATTGGGCAGTAATTATTCTGTATGTCATTCCTTTCTTTGAAAAATGGTCGTAACATTGTCCATCAGCCTCACTTGGGTATTGAGAAAATAAATTCATAAATCTGAACTCTGTTCAACAGATTTTATGTTGATTCTCATAGTGAAACCAATGAATTATAGATAAACCTGATAATAATTGAGAATAAAGGGAAGATGCAGGTTTACTGCTTTGTTTGCTCTCATTTTGCTCTTTCTGGTAGCACAAAAATGAATTGTTTATTACTGTACTCCTAAGGGTGAGACCACTGGTGATTTCTGCTGCTCTCATAAATTGTGTTGGGCCCTTGAGATGCAGTTTTGAAAGTGGACATGGTTCAGTTGCCATTTCTGAATTGTAATTGTGTTAGACCCAAAAGCAAAGATTTTCATCCTGGTGATGCAAGTACAGGCATGCAAGCAAGCCTTGCACCTTCAGAGAATACCTTTCATTTTTGTGAGGTCCCACAATGACACCAGTTTGACCATTTGGATCCAATTGCAGGATTTGAGGTTTAAATCCACCAGTTTCAGGGTTTTTTGCTCACACACAACACAGAACTATTTCTGACTGTGTTGGGTAGTTGGGGCTTGTTCCTTAAAAAGCATTGGGATAGCGTGAGCGTGGTCCTCTAGAAGATGCTCTGTGTCTGAGATGCTTCAGCTGTGATGTGACAAGGAAGTCAAATTTTGGAATGTATATGAGTGGAAGTCTTCATTTGTTGATTTAACATTTGAGCCCTTTAGCAGTGACATAACTTAGTGATGTTAGTTCCTTTTCCAAAGCAGCAGGGATAGCCTGGTTGCACAGATGATTGGGCAGCTCTAACAGGCAGAGTCCAGTCCCTGTCCCTAGTCGTGGGTATTTGCCACTTGTCTTGTGTGGGTACCCAAGTTCAGCTGAGTGCTGGTGAATCATGCCAGGGAGGGCACTAACCTGCTTCTCCATACCATTGGAGGTGTCTGTGGCTTGGGGTGGAGAGGGTTAGCGTCAGAGGTTTGAAAATAGCCCAGGCATAGCATGTTGATGCTCTAGAGCAGCACAATAAGTGCCTTCCATCTGTAACTATTCCTGAGTGCTTTCAGATGTCTGCATCCCCCAACCATGGCCATACATGTATGGTGGAATCTGCTGTGATGTGTTCTTAAGTTTGTTAGTTTGCTCCCCCCATTTTCTGTATTACTTCCTGCTGCTACTCTGCCAGTTAGGTTGCTATGGAAATGAAACTGCTCCTCCCTTGGTTTCTCTTATAAAGTGAAAGTTGTTTCCTCCTTGGGGTCAGTCAATCACTCCTTTTCTCCTCCCAGGTTTCGAGAATTTTCTTTTCTCTGGGAGTTATGGTTGGCTGTAGCCCCGGAGCCCCTCCTATGATTTATAACAGTTGGTTACTTTAGTATATCAGTTATGTTTCGTACCTCCAAATATGTATTTCTATTGGATAGCTGAGTTTCTCTGCCTTCTTCTCCCCTTTTCTCTTAAAACTCTCTCCTGCCCCTTGTTCGGGGCCATTTGCTGGGTGTTTCCCCTCTTTGTTGGTTCTTCTGTAATAAACTGACAGTTTAACCCCAGCAAGTGGTCGCCTCCTAATTCGTCTCTCACCGCGCTGCTCCGAGCTATCACCCAGCTCAGCCCAAGGCCAAGACGCCGAGGGGGGTTATTTTCTGATGCGCAGGAGCCCTGGCCTTCACCCCTCACCAGATAGCCGGATTCCAGGGCCGTTCACACCCCCGCGCAGGAATCCTCAAAATTCTGATAACTGGGAACTTAATTCTGAAATTCTGTGAACTTAAAGTCTAGTAGCTTGGTTTTTACAACACATTTATGGGAAACTGCACAGGGGTCTGATCCAGCTGAACTGGGATTGTTTGCCGAAATAAAGTGTCTTGTGTGCTTAAGGGCTCACAGAATCAGCTCTAATTGCAGCAGTTTAGGAATGTTAGGGAATTATGCATACATGAACCTCTGGAAATCTCAGTTTAAGGTATTCACATGTTTCAGTTTCATTGGAGTTGTGATCATATCAATGGGCATGTGAATAACGAGCTGGAGGAGGTACAGTATCCAACCTAAAGCCATTGTGGGGAAGACACTAGCAACAGGATGGGGCAAGGACATACTGGCCAATACTGGTGGCTGAGTGCCAGAGCTATAGATAAATATTAGGAGAAAAGGAGAGGCGTTCAGACAAGGTGTTTTTCCTTGAGCAGTAGCTTTCTTTGTGTGTTAAGTTTTATGATACATAAAGTAGCCTTGGCTCATCTAATAGACTGCACCAGCATGGTGTCAGTATACTATGTCCAAAGAGAATGATTTGTACAATTGTTCAGTGCTTTAAAGCCATATTGTTTAGGTAGACTTTTTTCCCAGTTCAGATTCATTATGAGATGGCACCTTTTTGTTCCATTTCTTTGGTGTTTCTTTTCCTTTTTCTTTGTCGTTTGCCCCTTCCTTTCTGAGGGGCTGTTGTTAGCTAAAAAAAGCAGTATTTTCCAATATTTCTCCAGGTGACTGATAGGAAAAGTGGGCGGGGAAAAAAATCCTCCTTTCTTTTTTCCCATTTCAGACCTCAATTATCCTGTGTGCTTTGAAGAACCTTGTATCTTAACTGCAGGAATGGCCTAATTTCTTTTACTGAAAATGCCTTCCAGTCACCTTCCCCAAACTGTGCAGCTTGGTGCACTGAAGTCTTTAATTTGGGGAAGAGAAGGAAGTATAGGATCGTTTGGAGTGATAAGGAACAAAGACCAGGACACTAGGGAAGAAGAAAACCAAAATCTAAAGGAGGCTGCTGCCATCTAGAGTCAAGACCTGCTGTTGTTTGCCTCTTCAGGAGTGGCATTCAAGTAATATGTATGTGAAAACAATAGTAGAGGAAAACCCCTCAGAGCAATGGAACTGCTTTCTTTGCTTTTCATTTCAGTAGTAATAATAGGAAATTCTAAAAGTATTTTTTATTTTTAGTAAGTGCTTTTTTTGTTTACATGTAATGTAATGTATTAATTTCAATTAAAATGTTCTCATCACATGAAAAATGATATTTAACAGAGTGCTAAAAGGAGGACAATAAACCTACAATAGACATACAATCATTACATGATTAGAGGAGTTGACAAAAAATCTTGGCTAAGCTGGGTACTTTCAGTCCTAGATAACTAGGACTGAAAACATTCCTTTCAATATTGTATTCAGTATGATGTAGTCCTCATTCCTATGTATGATATTGCTAGGATATGCTGAAACATCTGTTGTACTTTTTCATCTTTTGAAATGTTTCATTTTATAATACAATATTAAATTCCAAACTTCACCTAATAGCCAAGTTGAGTTGTAGAGGTGTTTTGAGTCTCCTTTAAATTTTCATTTGAAGCCGAAACTGTGCAACATAACCATAGACCTGAAAGTATATAGCAGGTAACCAAGGTGCTTAGAAGATGAGCTTCTGTGGTGGCATGGCCTCTTTCTGGCCAACTAAATATTTGACCTGAATTTTAAACCCTTCTGTGGCTGCATTTCTGTGTACATAGTTGCATTGAAAGCAAATTAGATTTAGAAGAGTACATGTAAAGATGTTGTGAGAGTTGTGGTCTCTGTTAGGACTTGTTAACCCAACGAGTGTCTTTTTGCTTGTTCTTGCTTGATTTAAAAAGTCTGCTCAGTACTTTCCAATCTGATGGCATTCTTTGCAAGGGCTTCCTGGGAGTATGGATGGAAAGGCAGCCTGTGTGTAAAAGGGTGCATACACAGGGGCTGTCCCCAATGAAGTGTCACAGGGCTTTTCTCATCTCCTTTGTGCCCTCCCCCTCAGATTTTTCTTCAGCTCCAGCCTCTCAGTCCTTTGTGTAACACCATATTGAGAACTTAGCGTGCACAACAGGAGGCAGCTTAATGGGGGAGATGGAGCAGTGCAGGTGCACAAAAAAGATCCAGTGTGGAGCTGATTGGAGTAAGGCTGTGACTTTGGACTCAAAGATCAAAGTGAAGAACTGCTCGTTTCATTGTCTTACACTTTTCCCTCTCATAATTGCACTTAGAATTTATGACCTTAGTCTGCACAACTTGAAGATTTGCACCTTGAACTGAAACAATGACAGACACATTTTGTCCTGTGTTACATTTGTCACATTTGATGCCTTCAGTTGTCTTTGTCTCCTCTGCTGCTCCCTCTGCTCCTCGTCATCCAGTTTCACAGCCCCAAGGGAAGATCCATGATGGATCCTTCTGGGGAGAGAAACTCTTGCACAAGGCCAGTCTCTCCCACCAAGGCAGCACCCTACTGAAGTCTGAGCTTGCAGGAGCAAGCAAACACTGTTGGTGAGACCAGGTACCTGTGCTCTCCTGCTGTGGGGCAAGGAGAGGCTCATGTTTTCATGAGGACTGGGAAGCAAGCTGCCTCACAGCACAGCCATTGCATAAAGCAGTGCATCCCATCCAGTTCCTGAAGTGATGGATCCCATTGCATGTGTGTAGGAGTAGAAGTATGGCATTTCAAGCAGACTGTTCTGAATGTATGAGAATGGCCCATGGCTGATGTATGGCTTGCAGGGTGGTGGAAGTCACCACCAGGGCCTCATTCTCCTTGATGGGTTGTAGATGGGGCCAGGGGAAAGAGGCAGACATCAGGTAGAGCAGAGCAGAACTGGGCTCAGCACGGCATGTACAGGCTTGAAATACTGTGTCCTAGAATTTGGTTCTGTGTGTGCTTTCAGAAAAGATACCTATTACAGGATCATTATGTCTAAATATCTCTGGTGCATCCTACTTCCAGAGCCTTGATATAACTGTTAATTAGAAAAAGCATTTTGAGTAAGTTTGCATATTTCCATTCTCTATATATTTCACTTACCCTCCTTTTTACTTGTCATTGAATACTCTTTTAATTTTCAGCTGTTCAGACTTTGACGTCTCAGTTTTAGTCAATTAAATGTGTAAACACACTTTGTGCTCAGGAAGTGCATTTTAGCTGATATATAGAGGCACTTGTGTCTGTACATGGAGCACTCCCTAATTTAAAATCAGAAAGTGCTCTTTGTCCTTTCCTTTGGTGCTGGCAGTGTTTCTTTGACCTACGAACAGAAAGGAATATGATTCTATTTTCATGGAAGTTCAGCTTAGGATCAAGCATTTCATATACTTTGATAAATCTGCTCAGCCACTTTCTAAAAAGAGGGCTGTCAAAAATCGCTTTATAGTGTTACTCTTCCTTTTTGTTCTCAGTTCTTTGAATTATCCCATTTGAGTCTTGAAAATGACATCACATTCATTAGTAGTTTTGTCTTTTTCCATTTTCCCCCAGTATGCTCTTGTCTTGTTATGGCAGCATAGACACAACTATTAAGAAGAAGTTAAATTCACAAAGTACATAAAGTCTTTTTTCTTTCATGTCCTTTGAACTACTTGATCTCTGTATTTAATTCTGAAGCCTAAAATGAAACTCTGGCACTGTATCTTTCTCTACCTTGCTCAATTCTCCACAGCTCTGAAAGGAGAATTAAACATGTGACACATTACTCATACTATTTTTCTTTGTAGTTGCTGCAATTAAAAAGATTCACCAAAAACTTTTTGAGGGTTGTGGGGGGATTAAAATTCTCTGCTTGCTGGCCTAACATGATTACTGCCTTCTCATCTCCTTTTCCTGCTTCTGGTTTAATAAATTTCTACACTAACACAAGATTTCTGTTTACTTTCTTACTTGGGCATAGACATCGCAGAATGTATGAGCAGGACCTTAGTTAAAAAAAATAGGTAAATTAGTTTGTTTGTATTCTCTGACAGATTGAACATTTATTCATTAATAAATTCATTGCATTCTTTGAAGTAAGAGCTTACAAAGAAAAAAAATGGAGGGGAAGAATACATCACAGCAGGTATTTACTGGGATTTTAGGTTTCTGCATGCTTGCTGCACTCTTTATGGTGGCCACCCATCCTCATTTACAATGGCTTTTCCTACATGGCATCCACACAATTTAATATCATTAGATTACACATACAGCACGTGGGTCCTGTCCTGCATTTGGTGGGAACGTGGCGTTATTTCAGGGAAGGGTGCTGCATTCACTACATGTACAAATCTGAATAAAACCTGGGAGAAGCGGCAAACTGCTTAGATTGCTAGGGGGTGTAGCTGAGAGGGCAGAGTAAAAGAGTTAAACACATTTGGCTTGAGTGAACAGCAGTTCAGGGCAGTGCAACTTCATGTCTTGGAAATGGAGAAAGGATGGAACAAGAAATAATCAATTAAGACTGCACAGCATGCATTAGGTGAAAGCAGTGACAGCAGATTAATTTAGTCAGTTTAGCCCTCAATTTAAAAACTGTCAGCACCTTATTTTTGCTTCGCAACATATGTTGGGAACAAAAAAACCCTTTAGGTTATTTAAGAGAAGGAAAAGACTATAAGGACCTTTTGTGAGTGATCTTGGTAAGTGGGAAAGAAGAAAGTATGACAGTGAGCTCTCAATTTGTTGGGTGTTAAAGAGGTTTGTGGGAATCTCTTAGTCCTGTTGTAAAGAGCAGCATATGTAGCTGCTGCTCCTTGAATGGCTCATATTACATCCCCATTTCTTCTGTCAAGATGTCCTGTAGGACCTTTGGTATTACAGGTGATGTCCCATGCAGCTGCCTTCAGGAGAGAGGATGACGTGTCAGGTGAAGCATATGTGATTCAAAATTCTGCTGCCTCGCAGTGTCTTGTCTGTGCTGGGAAAAAGAGTGTGACCCATGCTGTGTGCATGGCTCCCTGTACTCCCATCATGTTAATCCATGTTTCTGTATCAGCTGTCACGCTGATAGTCCTGGCAGTTTTAGTTGTGGACCTAAACCCAGGCAGAGCTGCAAAGGGAGTGGACAGGGATGGCTGAAATGATGGCTCCATGGCAGTCAGTAGGAGGTTGTTAGCCAGTTGTTAGATCAGAATTTTTTCCCCAAGATCATGATGTGTTAGTAGAGTTATCTTCTTGTAAGTTGACTCTTCTATATTTCATAATTTGAGTCATTAGAGATTTTAATATTTTAATTCTTTCTTTTCTTCTGATACTCTATGAACAGCTCTTCATCAAGATGCCCTGTTAGATTTTGGTTATCTCAAGTAAAAAAATACTTTTATTACTGTGTTTCCATTTAAATAGGCACTACTGTCCTTGAAATGTCAAATAAAATATGACGTGTCAATTACTGTATGTCAAGCACACAATGTATTTTCAGCCACTGTTGATTTAGATGGGTTTTGATGTGTGCTTGATGTATTCTAATGGTGCTTCTTCAGCTCAGTGAATGTCTTGAAAACAACATTGAATGGCACATAAATCACAGGACCACCTTTTTCAGGGACTTCTGCCAGAGCATGAGGTAGCAGCTTTGAGTTCCTGTGAATATTTGGTCTATAATGGCTCTTTTGTCCCAGAGTTGGGAGCCTGTAGTTTCTGGTAGGTTTGGCCACACAACTATTTTATTCAATTATTTTTTTAATCATTACTTTATAAAAAGAAAGCCTAACATTTTCCTAAGAGATTTTGTAGAAATCTCATGCCAGTATTTGTCTTGTATTTTGTCTGGTGATGTGTATGTGCTAGAAAAGCATGAAGGAGCACCGTAGGCATCATCACCATATTAGTGTCAGTAAGGATTTCTGCTAATGATAATCACCTAAAATGTGCACCTACTTGAAGGATGAAACACTCACTTCAATCATTGCAAACAGTAAAGCAGCATTTCTGACTTACAGCCTGGTCAGAAATGAGGACACGTTACTTTCTGATGTTTTCTACTTCCTACTTCCAGCATTTGCTGGTTGTGTTTAGTGCAAATATTTACTCTTCTGCCTGGAAAACAAGTGCATTCACACTTCCATGTGATTCAGTCCAGTCCCAAAAAGATGATACCACTCTGATACTGTGGTGGCAGGAGGAAGAGGGAGAGGAGGTAGGGGTAATATGCCCTCAATTGCCCCTACAAAAATCATACAGAGCAGGATTAAGAATACCCAGGAAAAATCATGTGCAGTGCTCTGGGGCTCCAAGCCATGTTTTCCTGCTTTCCCTGTCTTCACTCTATTAAAATGTAACACGTTGCTTTAATGAGAAGCTGTGCATTTAATTTGTCTATACTTTCAAAGAGTATTATTGAGTAAGGTGGGTATTGAAATAATGTGAGACTTCATAACAGAGTTATCTTTCAAAATGGCTTTTAAATGCAGTGCTTTCAGATGGGCAGGCCTTCAGAAATACAAGCTCACCCATGGGACATCTGTGGAAACTACATCTCTGCTCTTTGAACTCGAGAGGCTGAAATAAAAGCAGCCTGTCACAAAACCAAATGAGCACTGAACAATTTTTTGTTATTTTTCAATTTTTTGTCACAGAAAGGAGACAGTAGGATTTACCACCCTGGTGTGAACCAGAGAGCAGCGCACTATGCACCACTCATTTGGCTGATACTCTGTGATTTTACATACCCTCTCTCTGCCTGCTTTTTCCAGAAGACATTTGTCAGGCTTCTAGTATAAAAAGATGCAAAAGGTCCACCTGCCATGCCATCAGTCACTGAAAAGCTTAAAGATATTATGAAAATGACTATAATTTGCTGAACATAAAATATACTGAAATTCAGACACCTTGTTTTTGTAGAAAAGAACCTAACAAGAGCAAGAAATAACTGGCCAGAAAACAAAGCTGTTTAATACTACCTGGAGCAAATACACTGGCAGAAGTGCTACAGCTTCGTTCTGTGCCTGCTGTGGGGCAAGTGCATGTCAGGAGAGGGACTTTATAGTGCCACAAGATGTTTCTAGGTGACACTTAATTAACATTATTACTATTAAAATATCAGTTCTGTCAGTATTAAACACTACCTATGTAGGTGTAACTCATATGATTGCATTTGAGTGGCCAAGTGTAAGATATTATAAATGAGAAATGGATTTTGTGGTTGCTGTTACAGCTGATATGAAACTCATTACAGACTTTCACTTTCCTACCCAGGCACGGTGGCCTTGGAAATGGGAGCTTTCAAAGAGGATTTAGAGATGTAATTGAAGTGAATGGCTTCCCAAAAACAATGTTCCTGAAAAGAATGCTTGGCACATCAAGTTGTGTGTCCAGATTGTGGTCGTGTGTCAAACTCTACTTCAGACTGTGACAACAGTCCTCCTTGCTCCATCCCTTCTGTGTAGGGGAAAAGTATGGAATGGGCCAAAGAAATGAGAAGTGGGGTGGAAAGGAAGAGCCTTGCTCTTTCTGCCTCTTGAAATGTGTTTCTTCACCTCTGTGAGAGAGGAGTCACAAGGTGCCTTGAGCAGTCACCCTCACGTCCAAGGCAGAGTCGGCAGGGGCACCTGCCCAGAGTGGAGGTGGCTCCATGGGGCTCATGGGCTGTGAGCACCCCATGGCCAGGGTGATGTGTCTGGCTGGTCTGACTGAGGCAGTTGCATGTGATGGCCATTGCTGTCCCATCTGATGCTGTGCTGAATGCCACTCTGATGCCCCCCTCCCTCTGTCTAACACTTCCTCTTATTTACTGCAGTTACCGTTCTGTTATGCTGGGAGTTTTGGATTTAGATTTGGTTGTTTTTTTCCCGTGCCTCTTCCAAATGAACAATTGTGACAGCAAAATGCTCTGATAATTATCCCTTTTTACTGCATGTGAAGGCTCCAAATGTTTTAGGAAATTATGGGTGTTTTTTGATCTTTAAAGTTCTGGTATGTTCCATCCCATTTAACAAAACAAAGCAAAACAACATATGTGCAGAGTTGAGTTTTGCTAGATTTTAACAGACTCTGATTTCTCCCATAAAAGCTTGAGTGTAAGCACACTAGTTGTTCTTAATTACTATATTGGCAGCACTAGCTGATGCTTTATTTGGTGACTGATACTGTTTGGCAAGTCTCATATAGTAAACAGGCAGAGATTTTAACAGATTAGGAAGGGGAAAATATCTAGAAGTGGGTGTAGCTATTTTCTTGGGGTTTTTTCTCCAAAATGGAAATTTTAAAAATAGGACTAAATGAGTCCTGATGTGGATTTAAGTTATTAAGCCAAATGTCCTATTGGTGAAGATCTGGGAGAATAAATGTTTTCAGGGAAGCAATAGGAATTCCAGAGATGAATGAATTGCATCCTGGGTCAGCACAACTGGCTTTGGGCTAATATATGCAGGAAGACTATGGCAAACAAGGGACCACTGGGTCCTAGACCAGTTCTGCTGACTGCACAGTTAAGATGCTTGAAATTCAGAGCCCTGCCTTCCTGCCACTCAGATGTGTCAACCTCTGCTAATGAACAACAGGCATAAATTAGCAAGGTGAATGGAGTGTCCCATTGTTACCATCCCTTGATTCTCAGCATTGTAGGAGATGCAGTTGGGAGGGATGTGACAGCTTCCAAGAGAACAGATTCTCTTTGCTTCTTTGCAAGGTTTCCTTTGTAATGTGAGTGTGCTTCCAGGTGTGAAAATAAATTATAATGACGGTAGTGTAAATAATAAATTCATCAAGTGTTGGTAACGAGGCCATGGAAGTATTATGTAACACTGAATAGGGCAAGGTGGGTGAAGGATGTCTGATCTCCATTACTCAGGTGTCTGCAAGAAATTCTGCTGGTGACAGGATGATTTTTCTGCATGTATGGAAATTTGGTTCCTTCCCTTGTCCCTGAGACAATTTCAAATCAAAGGAAAAAGTTTGCTAACCTGAAAAAGGGTGGCTATTTAACCTCCTGTTAAAGAATGTTCATTTAACTACTGCACTATATGACTATGAATTCTCTTTCTTTTGTTGGGCAGCATAGTTACCAAGTGATTAACCTAACTAATTCTTGTGGGATGAAGTGAAATAAAATAGATTTCATAAAACCTGCAAGCATGGAATTTTTTCACTGTTGCTGGTGTGTAGAGAAGGGCCAGGTAAAAAATCTGATGGCTGCAAAGCTTGTTCAACTTTGTATGTTTTTATCCTTTCCTAAAAAGAACATGAAATGTCTCTTGGAAATAGCAGAATAATTTCTCTCAAATAGTTGAATACTTGACATCCCAAGGGGAAGACATATGTCCTTTTACCAGTGGGGAAACATTCCTTGCCAGCAGAAGGCATAATGTTACATTTCAAAAAACCTGAAGAGGCAACTTCATTTAAATCTTACCCAGTTTAAATCCCTGCATAAATTCACATAAAAAGTAATAGTGAATATAAACACCCAAGTCCTCAGTTCAGTTTTTGCTTTAGCAGAGGTGGAGCATGCGCGGAGTGAAATCTTGAGGTTTATTTTGATGGCAGAAAGCCATCAGGATTTTGTTCTTGCTTTTCTAAAGAAGGTTATTGTCATCCTAAAGATGTTGGTAGTTTTCCCTGACCAGGGAATAGCCACAGTGAGGGCCATCTAGTTTTTCAAGTGGATGACCATGAGAGCAAGTCCGTGAAGTTACTTTGACCCAGTGAAGCCCAGAGGAGTGGGGTTTCTTGGCTACCAGCCTAACCGAGGCTCTTGGAAAAGTGTTATGGTGCATTTATCAGGGAAAATAGACTTTGTACTCTGAGTACAACTGGAACAATTTCTGTGACAAGCAGATGTGTTAAAGATGTATTTCCTAGTACAAGATGTAAACTATGGTCATATGCCTGCTTACAGAAGAAATTTTTGTCTTAATCAAACCTTGCCTTGGTCATGAGACTTGAGTCTGAATGCAATTCTGCCTTGTTGAGGAAGCATTAAGAGGACCAGTTCATGAAAACAATACTGTGGTTTCCTCCTTCTGTTGGGAAGTCCAATGTTTGACTCCCCTGAAGAGAATGGGAACTTTGCCAGACTTTGAGGCCTGTGTACAAGCTGGATGTCATTGTGGCTGCTGAGCTAGTGTAATTATAAACAAGGAATTGTTGAAATTTGGCTTTTTGATATGTGTGAAAAGTACATTAGTGCTTTGCTGCATAAATTACAAGTGGAAAAAATCTACTTGCCACAGACTGACTTTGCTGAGTGGAATTTGGGTTGATTTTAGTAATAGAGAGAAGAAAAGGAATATTGCCCACATGATGCAACAGGTCTGTGCAAGGCCAGTAAAAAGATGCAGTAACTCTTCCAGCTCATAGATGGTAGTCATGAGTTCCCCTTTCTCAGAAGTTGTATGTCTGAGTAGTTTCTGCAGCTCTCAGGAACACTTTCCATCCAGGGTACAGATTAAGCCACCAGAAATCTTCCAAATACTCTCAAATACAGAAACTACAACTGTGTAAATTTCTACCTCTGTCAACTATGACAAAACCTGGCCCTGTGATTCTCTAGAGACAGTTCCCAGCTGGGGAATTTGCAGCAGGAATGGGGGAAGAAGAGAGAAATTAAGGAAGAGAAAAGAAGTGACAGTATTTGGGAAAATCCTATGAGAGGCCGGCCTGGTGAAGCCCAGAATCTTGCTTCAGGTGAGAGTATTGCTATAAATAAGTGAGGAAAACCACAGATGCAAGGAGAGGTAGTAGGTTTTCTTCATATTACAGTAGTTCTGTTCATGTACTGGGACCACACTCTAATTTGTTTTGCAAACACAAAACAGCCATGAAGGTGTGACAAGGATCTCATAATCCAAATGAAGGAATACATCATTGATATGAACGGCTGTAAAGCCAGGTACAAGGTAGCATACTGAACAGAAAAGCTCACTTGTGTAAAATGAATACATCAGGATTCCTTGTTAATTAAATGCTTACTAACACAATCTGTAGAGTCCTTGAGAGGTACAGTTTAGATTTATAGGGTGTTTTTCTCTTGTTGTTTTATGAAAGAATGTCTTTCAGTACGGGAGGGTGCTCTGGAAGAACAAAACAAGCAAAACTATAAATCTCAGAATAAATTTATTAGAAAGTATCTTAGGAAGAGAAACTCAAATCTCTGAGGTATGATCTTGCACTCAGTAACTTTTTTTCCCCCCAAATCAATGAAATTATTTAGTCCCTTTTTTCCTGGACAGATCAAATTGGTATGGTAGTTATATTGTCTTAGTTATAGATGAATACTTGGCAATATATACTCTCACACAGGAGCTTGTAAAGGGCTGTGGGGCATAAAAAAATCTTGTCTTCTGAGATGGCTTTCTGTTGGGGGTGGCAGGCTGTCTTTATATAAATATACATATATAAACATCAAAATGTGCACTTCAGTGTGGTCAACCATTTAGTAGTTAACAAAATCTGCTTGATGACACAGAGTATGACAGATGACCACCCATAATTGCATTTCACATAGGTATCTAGGGTAATCAAATATTTAACTTATCAGTTATAACCCTTCTGAACAGGAGGAAAGTAAAGGTCATTCACATGATCTTCAGTCCCAATGGAAACAATGTCCTCATTTAATATCACTGACTTGGCAAGATGCTAGTGGCAATTTTGTCAGCTAAAGATACAGAACAGAGAATTTTTAATCACCACTGCATTTGTTACTCTGACCAACAAGAGGAGGTGGATGCACAGGCAAGAATTGTCATTGTACAGTCACTGGGACTGACTACTGTGTTGTACAGTGTGAAGAATCACAATTAGAGATAGTAGAAGAAAGTGAAATCTGGAGAGCAAGGTAGAATATTCAGAGAGTCCTGCACTGGAAAGTGAAAGGTCTGTGCTATTTGAACAAATAACCAGAACAAAGGTGAAAGACATGTATCTATGTACAATTCATCTTATTTCCATGATGAACATTTCAGCTCATCCTATGTCTGCCACAGAGTTGTTTTTATTTCCCTTTTTAAATAATTTTCTGCTGAGATTACCAGTATTGACAAAGCTTGTTTGTAATACGTGTTGCCAGAAAAGTGTGAAGAAAAGGTATGAATTAGCAACAGGAGAGGTAAAAAGCAGCACCCTATGATCTCAGAGCTGAGCTGTAGGTGCTTGCTTACCCAATTTTCTGCTCTGTTTAGAAGGAAACAAGAAAGAGCGAACAGACTTGGCATTGATGCAGCCTCTGTCTGGAGGGAGAGTTAGTGGGGCTGGAAATCCTGTGAATGATCACTGCTGTTCTGCCAGCTCTGAAAGGAGGGGATGAAATAAGATGCTTTTTCTCTGCTAGACCAGCTCCCAGGTTCAGCTCCCAGGCCTGAACTAGCATGCATCAAACCTGTGTGGAACACAGGATTTCAGGAATTATTCCTGCTTTCAGGAAGGTATGAAATGCTTTGTCTTAAGCTCCAAAGAACAGACCCTTGCCCATGCACTTTAGTCCACTTGCAAGTTCATTGTGAAGATATGTTTCCCCACTGCTTGAGATTTCCTTTTTTTCATGAATTTTCACTCCTATTGAGAAAAAAACATCAGCCTAAAACAAAGTAAGCTAATTTTGGAGGTTTTTCTAAGAGAAGTGAAGGTTTATGTTAGCTCATGGTCACTTAGTAGTCTTCCATTATAATGTGCCGATACATGTGTTTATGAATATAAACACCTTGTAGGAACTATTTAGAAAAAACAAGTATTCATTAGAAACTCTCTTTAGAATATGAGCACGGCTGAGCACTGGAACTCATTGCCCAGAAAAGTTTTGCTGGGTTTTTGTTTTTTTTTTTTTTTTCTGTCTTCAAACATTTTCATCCTTAAACCGGACAAGACTGTGAACAACTAGCTCTACCTCTGAAGAACCTGGCTCAGCAGAAAATCTATAGTTACCTCCACAGATGAGTTTTTCTGTTAGTCTTTACTCCGTGATAATACACCATGTTAAAAAAGAGGTGTTAACGTGAGCTTTGACATCCAGAGCAGTCTTTGCATTCTATTCAGCCATCCTGATGAGCTGGAAGGGTCAGTATTGCATATTGACCCCTCCATAACATGCACATTTTAGAAAAATACTTTTAAACATATGTGAACTGCTGTCATGTGTCACCTCAGGATCTCTGAGAAAATCTAAGGACAAGTGTCTCACTTAATATGAGTCCATCTGTCCAAACCAAGAGAAAGGTAGAGCAGTGAAACAGAATTATGTTTAATATTACTGAAAGTGTTAATTCTGTGTGTAAAACATAATAGCCTTCCTGCCAAATGTTTCTAAAACCTTTGCAGGTAGAAAAAAACTCTGTATGCTCTGGCATGCTAGGAGAAACATGAAATTCGTCCTTGTTAAGGAGCATCTCAGTAATTCAGTAGGGCTGATGTGGGAGTTGCTGTTGCCCAAGTTTGGCTGCTGCTGGATGTAGTAGTGCAAGTTACCATACAGCCATGAATTTTCTCAAAAGCAGGAAGAAACATTTTAGTAATGTAGGCAATGCCCAGGTGCAAGGTAGTTGTCATGTCATTCCTTTGCTTTTTTACAGGATAGCTCTCTAGGGTAAAGCTTTGTCTGTTACTAAGTGTAAAATAGATGGAAAAGTTTTGGTGGTTTTTTTTTCCTATGACATTTCAGAGTTCATAATAGATTTGATTTGAGGGGTTTCTCTGTCAGAAGTGCTTTACAGTCCTCCAGTCACCAGATCTGGGGAGTGTGCTGGTGCATATCAGAGATACTTTCTGGCTCAGTTTCCTTTCCTTAGAAAGCCAGAAAAGAAAAGCAGCATGAAAGAGGAGAATAGGGTGTGTATTTGGGTCTCAGCCCACTGTGGAGCTGGAATGCACCTCAGAACACCCAATCCTAAGAGCTGGAAAATGCTCCTGGGTCCCACAGCACGAATATAGATCAGAAAGATCAAACAAATGTCTCATGTCTCAGCTTAATGCACCTGATTACAGAGGTGATGAATAGTTTTGGTAAGGTGTGCCGTGGTTTACCTTAGTGCTTTTCTTAGTAGGCGCCAAAGTTCTTTCCTTTTGCCAGAAGTTTGTAATTGTGCTTCCACTTCCACTCCAGCCAGAGCAATGTTGTGGCACACTCAGGTTTTGCAAGGCAGCTCAGCAGTTCAAGGACCTTTATCTGGTCTCAACAGTAAATGCTGCAGATAAAGTCAAAGATGTGCAGGGTGTTTTGTTTGCTGACTGCCCAGGTCAGGAATATAACAGCATGGGTGGGAATGGCCCTATGGAGCTGGAGCAGAGGATGCTCTTTGCCTGGGCACTGCCTCTGGCAGCAGCCAGGGTGGACATCTAGTTCAGAGCATAACAGGAGAAACTTCTGTGCTCCTACTGCCATCCACCCATCTCCTCCTTGTGCAGCTTCACTCCAGCTCAAGCACTTTCTGAACCAAATGTATTCAAATCTTCTTTTATCTCTGTCTTGTTTATCCATGTAATTTTCCCATTTCATGTGTGTGCTGTTTGTGTATGCTGCCAAATTCCTCCTTTCTTTCTTGACAAAAAGTATAATTTCAAGTATAACATCACCTTAAAGTACAGTGATTGAAGTAACTGCTGCTAATGAAAGAGTAGCACGTATTTTCCTTTTATGATTGCCTTAAGTACTGCTTGATATGTTTTAATGTCTAACATTCCTAAGGCAGCTGTTTGCCTTTCATGAAACATTAAATAGGATCTAAGAATCAAAGAGGAGAAAAAATACATGTGTATATATGCATGTGCATCTGTTTATGAAGAGAGAACAGAAGCAACTTTGTAATTTTTTTAGATAAATATTTGAGTGAAGATTTTTATCAGGAGATGGCACTGATATTTAAGCATTTTATAGCAAAAAAAACTACTATTTTTTTGTATAGTAGGATTTTGGCATCTGACTACTAGAAGGAGTTTTATAGATTGTAATGAGAAATAATATCCATATCATATTTCTTCATGGTGTAGTGTTACCACTGTCCTCAGTGGGATGATAATATATTACATGGCCTACCAGAAAATGAAATTGTATTATGTGAAAAGGTGCTACAAAATAAAGTAATTGAGAGTTGGAATCTGGGAAATGTGATTCAAAGCTGCTTTTCAAAAAGGCCCAGAGTACTGACATGTCTGTTAGTCTGTGAAACTTAGAGTCTTAATAGGAGATACTTTGTCTTAAGTGCCATCAGCTCCACGAATGAGTGGTGTGCTGCTGTGGGTGTGTTCATTCAGAAAAGTGCCAGAGGAGCCAAGTAAAGGTGCTGGGACTGTGGTCACCCCTGCTTCTGAGGGCTCTTGGTGGGCAGCTGCCCCAAGAACCAGAGGAGGACTGACAGCTGCTGTGGAGGTGTGTGAGCCTGCTGTTCAGTGTACCCAGGGGGTGCCATCCCACACTGAATCCAAAGGCTGGGATTTAACATTATGTCTATAGTTAGTCACTTAACAGCTCTAGCTTCTATAAATGTTAAGCAACCAAAACCCATAATGCTTCTTTCTTCAGCCCTGGTTCCCTTTGAACACTGAACAAATGCTAGAGATCCAAGGATTTTCTTCAACTGCTCATTACCATCTGAATGCAGGCATGTAGTACTCTAGTTTTCTGCTTTTATTTAATTTGCCTGCGCTTTTAATTACTATAACTTACAGGCTGATCCAGAAGCTTTGCATGTCTCATAAAGTGAAGATTCACATTGCTAAATTTATACATTGTTTGAATATTTGAGTATTGTATAGTGACATATTTTTCCCTTAAAAACATAAAACCTGTAAATATCTGAATGTCCAAAATTGAGCTGAGGGTGGGATATGACTGCTTCTGTCATGTATTGCCAAAGCACATCATCAGCTCATAGTTATTCCACATGGTCATATCTCCCAGTTTTTGTTTTCAGCTTATCTGTTTATGTGGTTATTTTTCTGTGTGTTTTATACTCACATATTACAAGAAGCAACTTTCCTGTGGAACAAAAGCTGGATTTTCCAGTTGTTCCTGATGTCGATTGCTTATGCCCATGTTCTTGATTTCTTCACACATATTCTAAATTTACATGGAAGCTGTGGTAATCACAGCTGATCGCCACTAAAAGGGGTGGTGACACTCCCCTAAACCATGGCCACAGGTTCCCATCCTCTGCCATGTGTCAGTGCAGGTACTTGACACACTCTCCTACTTAGGGAGTCAGGCTACCAAGAGCTTCTCAGATTTTTTTTTGGCAGAATTTTCTTCTCGTTACTGTGGGTCCTGCACTGGCTTGCTGCAGAATCAGGCAAGTGCTGGTGTCAACACAACAGAAAGCAGCTGGAGTGGGACTGTCCTGATGTGCCATCTCAGCCAAATCCTGTGCTCAGAGCCCAGGGGCTGAGAAGCACAGGAGGACCACAGCTGGTGTTACACAGGCTGGCCTGCTGAGCCCTTCATCCAGGCTGAGCAGGTGCTGCTCGGGCCTGAGCCCCATCTGGTTCTTCTTCCCGTGGCAGCCAGAGTGGAGGGGACATGGCTGACACATCCTGGGTCCCACCCCAAAGGGAAGAGAGCCTCTGCTTTTAGCAGCCACAGACTGTTATTGGGGTGCAATCAGAAGTCTCAATTAACTACAGAGCCAGCTGGAGAAGAAGGTAATACAGCCTGATTGCTGTACAGGAGAGACTTAGGTAAGGTGACAGGGATGTTGGGTACAAGCTGGTTTGACCTGTTAGCCCTGGATCAATGTGTTTTCCATGAGGACTTTGGAGGCAGGCAGGATGTGTTGCCAAAGAGTCTGAGCTCATCGTGGAGGGGCCAAGCAGGAGTAAAAATGGTAAAAATCTGGGGCATTGTTAGGGTTTGTAGACAAAGAACAAAGCGTGGCTTGCTGCACATCCCTCACTCCTTGCTGGCCATGTCAGCCGGCCCTTGGCTTCTCACTGGGATGCCAGCAGCACCCAGGAGCTCGTGCTTGGGTGGCCAAAGGTAGCCCTGGGTGTTTGAACAGGGTGGGTGCACTTGAGCACACTGTGAGTGGGGAGCAGCCAGTGTGCAGGCACTCGGGGTGTGTCACGAACAGTTCAAGGCTTTAATAAACACACTGTTCCCCAGGCAGCCCTGCTCAGAGTATTGCTCAGAAAATACAGGATCAGTATAAATTTACCCATTACATGTGGTTTTTAACAGTGTCCCTGCCTGTGCCAAGGGCTGTTCACTGTCCACACAGAACATGGGAAGTCATGGGCAGCATTCATAGAAAGGAAAAATAATCCTGCAACCAGGTTTGTTATGATCCACATCTCACGCAGTGCAGATCACGTTCAGCAGAACTTGCTGGCCATCTAGTGGTGAAGCTCCGGTCGGTGTTAGGTTTTGCAGACTTCTTTGTATCAGAGAGACAAGAACTTGGCCATGGTGTGAGTTGCAAAGATGTATGCTTTCACTTCTAGCTGGAAGTAACACGGCTGAATTTTTATAAGTCACCCTTAATGCTTGCAGTGGTTTTATTTATTTCACCCTATGAACCGTACTGACTGCAGGTGTTGCAATGGCTCATGGAGGCAGCCAGCAGTCTCCCAGGATTCCCATTAGGTGTAACAGTTTCTACACTAACATAGAAATTACACTGGTTTTAGAAATACCGAGCTACAAATAAATAAACATCAAGCTAACAGGTCAGAACTCAGTTTTCTTCTTTGTTAATTTATCTTTCAAACTTCATGTTTCAGCAGTAATTTAATACATCCTACTGAGCTGTTAAGTGTGGCATCAGTCCTACTGCAAAAGCCCACCTTGAGCATTGAAGGCTGCCTGAGGTCATGGCCATTAACAGAAAAATTGGCAGCTCCTCCTCAGGGTACCCTGGTAGCTCTTGGCTGATGACAAGTTTCTAAGATTTCCCTCTGTGCAGTTGCTGGGAGGACACTTAAATTTGAAATAGGCTGCTACAATATGGTTTTTTTGGGTTTTGATTGGGGGAAGGGGGGCATTGTGGTCTTTTTTGGGTTTTTTCTTTATTTTATAGAATTTTAAACAAAAATGGAAAGTAAGTTAGTTGAAAAAAATGTGAATTTCCTGTGAATTCCCTGATACATCCCATTTCAGTCTTTGTCTACCATGGTGCCATCAAACAGTGGTTTTGGGAACCATGTCCTGACCAGAGACATCTGGCACAGCCCCTGTGGTCTTCAAGAGGCACCAAATGTGGTTTTGAGGACTTTACTTCTGTCTGTGTGATCAGTGAGGGTATTTTATAGAAATTGCTGGAGAAAGGAGAAGGTGTCCCTTTGCTGTTTGCATGGCAAAGGGAAGGAACCATCAGCAAATCATATGGAAGTTACTGTGAGAGGGACTAACCTGAGGAAGCTCAAAAAAGCACTTTGTGCTTTTTTTAGGGTCTTTGGTGATATCCCCATGTAAAGCCACACAGCTTTTGCAAGGCTAAAACCACACTGGTGGTGTCAGGTAGATTCTGGCTCCTTTACCACCCTTGAAGATGTCTGCTCTGTGGGTCCCCCTATGCCGCAGGAGTTGAAATGGCAGAGGAAAACCACCTTGGACATATGCCCTCACTTGCCATGTGGGTGGCCTCTGCTGGTTGGTTTCTCATTTAAGCTGCAGGGCTGTGAGGGGAAGGCGTGAGGTGACATTTGCTGGTTCTAGCTGACAAGAGCTTTTCTCCTTGCTGTGCTGAGCAAGCGAAGACTGTGAAGCTCTCAGGGGATGGTGACAATATTCATCACCTCCTGTGGCTTACTCAGTTATTTTCTCTCCTGTGGGATAAGCAGGGTGCTACACTTTTTAGAAAGAGGGAGCAATCCAGTTTAAAAGCAGCAGCATTGATCATGTGCCACCTTCATGGCCCTGCTCTGTGCCATCCTCTTGTGTATAAATACCCGGGAAAGCACAGAGTGGTTCCCAGCAGTGAGATCACTTTCTCATATGTGACAAAGAGCTTTTCATGAGGTGCTGACTCTTCTCTAGGTTCGGTTTGTCTTGGGGCTGGAAATTGCAGCAGCATTTTAAGCTTGATCTTCCTCCTATTTAAATGACCTGTACTATACAGGATCTGAACACTCTGTTACAAAATAGGGTTTTAAGACAGCTCATAAGATACTTACAGAAAAAAGATGCACAAATATTTACTTTTAAAGATCAGGATTTCCTAGTTTTGAGCACTGGATTTTTTGTGTTTAGTATTGAGCTTTAACATTTGATTTACAAATTTGCTTTTATTTCAGCTGGTAGGATGTTTAAAAAAAAGAAAACCCTACTGGAGTAGTGAAACCATTCTCAGTGAATTGTCTAACCCAAGACTTTTATTTGTTCTGAGATTCAGAACAATTACTTAAATGCAATTCCTAAGCCATTTCTGTGAGAGCTAGACATATCTGTATTCCAGTCATACAGTTAAAGTGCTAATCTTTCTCAGCCTCTTGGGGACAATTTTTGCCAGCTAATGTTGTTACTACAGCTCTCTGCCCACTTCTGTCTCCCTTCCAGGAATTCTCTGCACATCTGTTTACATGCATCATATTATAGGCAAAAAAATTAATCTGGAGAATCTCTTGCCTGCAGGTAAAATATGAATAGATATTTAAAGAGTACTGTTCATAAAGAAAGTACTTCCCCCCCACCCCCCCATTAGTGCTTCAGGTTAGGATTTTACTGTGAAAATATTTAAACAAAAATAAAATTGCAAAATTTGGACTATGGTTAATTCAAGGCTTAGAGATTTGTATGCAGAGAATTAGAACATCAGTGAAATCATGTGCTAATGGTATGAGATGCTTTACACAAACTTTTAACCCCATATGAGCAGTCCTCAGCAAGTTCTGGAAAGCTCCAGGAGTTCAGTGTATGCCGTAACAGCTACAGCTGTGCAGGAGCTCCTCTGACAGGAGCCTGCAGGTCAGTGTTAACAGAGGTACTTCCCAGCAGATGCATCAATATCAATGCTCCTTTCAAATGCTTGCCTTAGTACCATGGATTTCCCAAAGGTTCATCCTTTTCCTTCAGATTGATCTTAAGAGTCTAAAAGAGCAGGCTAATGAGTGTGTAGCCCATTTACCCTGAATGTCAATAAACCTGGGAAGCCCCAGAAACCTGATGAAGGGCAGAGTTGTCGCAGTACTTAACTAAACAGGCTGCTGTAGCTGTGGGTGATGGTGGTTGCTGTGCAATATAATCACAGTGAGGTTGATAGGATGATCAGTTAATAATGATTTATGGCTGTGTGGTATGATTACTGGCAGTCAATGAGGGTTTGAATCACGGCCTTCCAGCTTGATAATAATTTATCTAACCAAGCCAAATGCATTGCGGTAGCAAGGCTTTTTTCAAGCAATAGGTCCAGCACACACTGTACTTAGAAACTAACACAACATTACTTCAATGCTGTATTTTAATTGCTTAAAATTAGGGTAACTGATAGGCTGTGGGACATTGCTGTAAATGGAGTATATTTGATAAGTATTTATGTGTTTCTGTGGGAATTGTTCTCTGGCCTTGTTCTTAAACTTCATTTATCAGTGGTCTGAAAGAAAATAAATTTTATTGGGTTGCACGTGACAGATTGAGAAATGCTAAATGAGAAAATGGAAAAATCGCTGCTGCGGGGTGATCTGGATCTGTTAGCAGTCTGTATTCAAGCAAACAACAGGTGTTGGGCCTAATGTGAAGATCCATAGTTCAGATCTGGGTACTGGAAACACTTTTTCATAAAAGGTTTCAGGCTTTTTATCTATTTAAACTTGTCAAAGAGAAGTTATGGAGGCTATATATAAACTTGTTTAGAAAACAGTTCAGTGAGCTTGTACCCGGACACATGTCAAATAGAAATAGAGCTCAGATAAAGTCAGGCTGCTTCATTATTGGAGCAGTATTTCAAGCATCATGGTGGGGTTTTTTGGGCAATAAGCACTTCTAAATCAAAACTTCAGTTATTTCATATTGCAGAATATGCTCCAGTTCAAGCACTAATTGTGTCAAAATGTGTAAAGGAAAATAGATAATTCATTTTTTACATCCCTTCTAGCACAGTCACTTCTGTTGCAGCTGATTTTTTGGGGCCCAGGCTGTACACCATGCTCTTACTTCACTTTTTGCTTCTGTTCTGTTTTTCAGTTCAATTTCACCGTTCAGTATTGAGAGCACAAGGCGTCAGAGGAGGTCTGAGTCTCCAGACTCCAGGAAGCGGCGCATCCATCGGTGTGACTTTGAGGGATGCAACAAAGTGTACACAAAAAGCTCGCACCTGAAGGCTCACCGGAGAACGCACACAGGTGAGATTTGCTGGCACTGTGCACTGTGGTTAAGACAAGCACGTGCCTTTCTGTCCAGCTTGGGTCATAATGAGCTTGTCATCCTACACTAGGAGCCAAAGGCCTGCACCTGAATAACAGATGTCTGTGAGTGCATTGACATTCTGGTGCAGATCAGGAGTGTTCTTTTGAGTGGAACCCCCCTGTCATCCCCTCTTGGCAGCACAAGACTGGTGGCAGCACCAACCAGACTCTTCTTGGATGAAAATCAACACAAAAGTGGCCTCTGGGGATGTACTTGCTGTGCTTCAACAAACAAAGTATGGTCATTGCTTGGGACCAACCAGAGAAAACCCTCAAGAGCATATAGTGTGGTCATGAATGTTCAGCAACACTTTTTTCACTCTACAGACCTTTTTCTTTTGAAACTACTTGCTTTTACGGATGTAGCCTTTGGATGCTGGGAGCTCCTGAAATCCTTCAGTTCAATTCAAGGGTAAACTCAAGTCCTCAGTCTGTCTTTCTGGAGGCTTTCAGAGGCGCCTGTCCCATACTGGAGGGGGAAGTCATCACTGTCGGAGAATCAGTCCCACTAGACCCCTACAGCAGAGGTGCAAGAGAGATGCTTAGAGGAGCTGGGCCCCATTCAGGGGTGACCATACTTAACACTCACTCAATACCTGCTGTCCTTATTAACTTTATGGGCTGTTACTAATCTGTATGACAGGCATGTAAGGGTAGCGGAAGCAGTGATGTGTAATAGTTGTAATTTTATTGTGGATAAACTCAGGAGCAGCAATTTCAAGTTTTCGAGAGCAAGTGTAAAAGGGGATTGATTGGATGGCTGGAAAGGCAGTGAAAAGAACACTCTGAGCCTCAGTGCTATTCCTTACTCTGATGCTGATTTGCTTAAATTAAATTCATTGATCTCTGTGCTCTTAATGGACTTCAGCATTCCTGTAACTCCTTGGAGGAGAGATGGTGTTTATCCAGTGTATAGGACAATGTTGTTCTTTTCTGAAGATCTGCTGGTGCTTTCTGTGATCTGATGTACTCTAAAGAGTATGACATATTGTTTTAGAAAATTAAGTGAAGGCTTCTCCATTTCAATTGAGGCTGCATCTCCACAACTTTTTCCAGTGTGTCTTTTGGCTGGTAGGACTTTTGTTGAGAGGAGGATGGAACAAGGCTCCATCCTAATATTCCCTACTGAAACAATTTCTGTAAGGTATGTGTCCCTTCCTTAAACAACAGAAATGTTCTGGTGATCTGGAAATTGCATTACATTTCCTTCCAGGCCAATTTTCTTGGTTTCTTCATATCTTCCCATTAAGACAAGCCTTCTGCTCTATCGTTATTTGTCATGTCCTGTCTTAATTATTTTTTCATCTTCCCTCTTCTTTCCCATCTTAAATGTGGCCTTTTATCCCAACTCTTCTAATATCTTTTATTTACCCTGTCACCATTTTCTGTCATTTTTGTTTTGCCTCTTTTATCCCAGTCTAACCCTACTCTGTCATTTTCCTTCTCCCTGCTGGATTTATGTGTTGTTTCTTTTCTTGCCTGTATCACTCTTTTTGAGCAATACACAGCTGTAACAGATTCAAAGACAGAGAGCCCAGCAGAGAAGAAGGATAGAGGGTTTGGTTTGGTTTGAAACAAAAGTACCATTTATCTGCTTACACCCAGGGAACTCACTCTTCTCTATCCTGCCAGACTGGCGACCAGCCCAAGAATATAAGCAGTCATCATGTGAGTTACCAAACTAGATGTGGACACCCTCAGAAATGTCACACCCAAGGCCGCCCAGAAAGAGAGGAGGCTCTTTTCTGCTGTGACATTTTAAAACACTGAGAATTACATTTGTTGGATGTCTGTAATTAGTCAGGGATCTCTTGGGGCAGACTGGGGCTTGCAGGTAATGCACCCCGATCAGTGTTAGGTAACCAACACCACTGAATCTCAGGCTGTGCACGTAGGGTGCTCAGAAGTAGACACTGAAGGCTTGAGAGGATGTAGGTAAATCCCAGTTTAAGCATATGTAGCTCTCCACCACCACAAAAGGAGTTTGTCTGCCTGCTGTAATCGTAGGATCCGTATCCCCAGCAGTGGTTCCCTGGCAGCTGGTGTCGAGGCTTTGCTATCTGTCTGGGATCTGTGGGTAGTCAGAGAAGAGGGATTGGCACCTCTGGGGCATGTTATTCCCTCTTCAGGTATACCCAGGGATTGGCTTGCAAAGGTGATTCTCCTTCACTGCTGAGCACAGAGGAAGCCCGGATACCTGCCAGACTGAGCTGACTGAAACGAATTCCCACACCAACATACAACTGCCTGAACTGTTCTGTAGTCATGCTGGTAGCTGGTTCTTACTTCAGGGAAAAAGGAAAATAACATCAAATAAAAAACCTTCATTAAACAGCTGATAACTGCTTTATAGTGACATTGCAGCAGGCATGATGAAAGAAGTGTAGTCCAGAACAAATGGTCAGTGCTGAATTTAACCAGTGGATCCAGTGAGAAAACCTGTGTCATGCTGTTAAAATGAAATGTGCTTTACAGGACACTTCAGAGGTCTTGATGAGAAGTTGGTATATTCAGGCTTACATGTAGCCTTGGCCATGAGCGTACTCATCTTGTACTTGGCCATGTACTAATCTCATCTTGCATTTTTTTATCTTGGCCTTTACTTTTGCTTCAGGCAAAACAAGTTAATTATTCACGTATGACCCAGAGTAATTAGTGCAGTTTTGGATAAGTATAAATGAAGTATGACAGCTATGCACGCAAGAGTGAGCAAGTTTCAGTAGGAAACTTTCTGAGAAAAGATCACAGAAACTCAGCATTGCATAATCTGTACCTTATTTTTTTTAGGCAGGCTGATCTTGCTGACAGTTGTTTACCTAAGCAGCATGTGCTTGAGAACTTTTTTTTTTCATTTGCTCGCTGATCTTAAAGATCTTTTCCAAACTACATTATTTTGTGTGCATAGCCACTGAAACATTCACAGTAGTTTGGACTCAGGAGGAAAAACAATGTGGTGTTATGATAGGATGAACAGATTTGTTGGTTGGAAGGTGTGTTTCCTTTCATCCTAATGGAGACCAGAAACAGAATATTATAGATGGTAACAGTTGAATTTAATTCTCTGGGAGTAACTCCTAGGTTTTTTAAGTATGCTGTCATCTAGCTCCTCAATACTTGCCACCAGTGTCCTCAAAACTTGGTGTGCTGGTGTGGGCATGGAGTCCACTGGGGGGCGGGCTTGAATTATGTATTGTCTCTGACTGGGAAAGCTGCAAGTGAAACCTCTGATAGATAGAGCATTGCATAAAGCACAAGCTCTGGTATTACATTTCTCTTTCTAGTATCAGCTCCTTGTTTTTGTTTTGCCAGATCATCAAATAAAGGTATCAGGAGGTATCAGGTGTGATGGAGAGCCTTCAGGGCTCACAGGCAATCTCGCAGCTCAGGTTTATCAACTCTTTCTGCAGGGAGAAACTGTGAGAAATTGGCTCACTGGACTTGCATTGAGCTAGTTTTGGCTTCAGTGAACTTAAAGAAAATTACTAATGTGTGACTCCACAAAGGAATAATCTTTAAAAATGGGAAAACCAGCAGCCATGAATTGCATTCCTGGTTTGTGTTCATCTGTGTCGCACTTGGCACAGGTGCTGGTGCTGGCCCCAGGAATGGGGAGAGTGTAAATGCTGTTTCCAAGGGGTGTGCACCTGTGCAGCCCTGTTGGGACCCACCTTCTTCACTTTGCTGCTTTTACTTTGCAGTTGCAGAAGAAAACAAGTCAGAATGCTATTTTATGTTCTGTAGTGGCTATTTCAGTCCTTTCAAGCAACACTGAAGTTGCTATTGATACTTCCAATAGGACATCTGAGTCCTACAGACTGAGTAATATTGGTTCTTTTCACTATAAGAACGTTTAAACATCTGAAGTTGCTCATGGTTAAATCCAGTACTAGTTCATCATGGCTACCCCATTAGCACTTGGAGAAGCCTAAGGAGTTTAAAACATTGTATGAATCGTCCTGAAGAAGTCAACAAAGAAAGAAGATGCCTGCTTTCAGGTAATGTGGGACATAACTTTAGCGTCTGAAACCCAAGAGATTTGTTCCCTGTCTCTCACCTCCACAGGATTTTCATTTACTGTAGTAGTAATCAGCATTCTGTATTTCTGTACAACCTTATTTCAGTCGTTAGTTAAAAATTTCTGGAAGAAGGTGACAGTGCGGCTTTGTGGGGTCAGCAGCTGCAAAAGCCTGGGACTTGCCAGGCAGCATGAGGTGGGAATGGATTTAATCCATGGGTGTAAGCACCATATATCCACAGGCATGG
The DNA here is from genome assembly GCF_047830755.1 of Zonotrichia albicollis. Classification (NCBI taxonomy): domain Eukaryota; kingdom Metazoa; phylum Chordata; class Aves; order Passeriformes; family Passerellidae; genus Zonotrichia; species Zonotrichia albicollis. The sequence continues at coordinate 79,350,826 of NC_133820.1, read as the reverse complement.
AGAAGTGGAGGAGGCCAAGGTCAGTAACCAGAGCAGTTTTGTGGGACTCAGACACTGGGCTTTGCAACTGCAACTGCTTTGTCCTGCCCCAGCCAGCGCTGGGTCTCAGTCACCTTTCTCAGTGCTGCTGCTGCAGTAGGGGCTGCTCTGTCAGGCTCTTGCAGAGCCAGGCTGAATAAAGCCCCCAGGCCAAGTGAATTGTTTTAGGGTTTGGTGCTTTGTCCTTGATCAACGCCTATATCATTCCTGAGAGATGAGAGCAAATACCTTTGGCACAGACGTAATGAAGCCTATTTGTCAGTGTCAAGGGGTCTTCAGCAGTTTTACGTGGAGACAGTAAACATCTCAGAAGTACAGATTTGTACCTGAGAAAATGACAGCATTCCCTCCCCAAGATGTTCCTTTGTAGCTGTGTTGAGACACCACCCTAGAAGAGAGAGAACTAGTGAGTACATGGGGGTTTTATTTAGTCTGTGATTTTTCAAACATTGCATTCCTCTCACTCACTGTTGCTCCATATATTATTTTAATATGAAAGGGCCCCGTCATTAGTCTTTGTTCACATTTTCCTTTGAGTGCTTTCAGAGTGGACTTAAAAAGTCAGAGGCACCAAAAAAGCTATTTTTGTTCTGTAGGTTTTAAAACTCCATTCATTACCTGTTGCTTTTTTAAGGTCTGTTTAATGCCTTTTGCTGACTGTAAGTTCCAGAGGGATATTTACAGATTTGTAATCCCTTCTTTATACAAATATTGTGAGGAAGCAACATTTTTTAAATAATCTGTCTGGATTTTACTTGAACTGTGTAGATTTTTGGTCTCTAACACCTCTTTGTCACCTACCTGCCAGACTCACTCTTCAAAACCCCTGCTTTTCCTTCTCATGTCCTATGTTCTTGTCCCCGAGCTCTTCCAGTACCATGAAAATCTGTCACGTGAAAAAACCTCCAAAAGCAGGTTCATGTGCTGTTTCAGAAACTGGGAATTTAAATAAACAAAGCCAATTTAAAAATTAATTTGCTTTAAGTAAAATAGGAGGGTCTGTTTGTGTTGGGTGATGCTTTTATTTTGTAAGAAATACTTTCTTTTAGTGTTTAAAATTTACTGCCAGTTTCAATAAACAGTAGAGCTTTCCAATGTGAAAACTAGTATATTTCACAGAAGTTTTTCTTTCTATCCTTTCTATCCTTTCTTCTGCAGTTTCTCTTTAGAAGATAAACTGATTCTTTAATAAAGGAAACCTCAGCCCACTCTCATTGATGTGGCAGGCTTCACATTTCAGGACAGAGGTATATTTAAGGGCAGCTGTCTCCTGGTGTACCAGGGGTGTGAGGGCAGGCTCACCAGAGCCACCACAGCCTAGAAAGGTGATGCAGAAGTGGGAACCTCTGGATGTAGCAAGATCCTTGTCTGAGCCCAGCTAGTTACAGGCAGGTGTCCATACCAGAATGAGTTTGTACATCCAGTTCTCTTCCAATAGCTGCTCTGTGGAAAGTTAAATGTTTTTGTTTCTGGCACGTTTTGCAAGCTCTGAATTCACCTTACACACAGGGAGTCATTCCTCTGCATTGTAGGTCTGATGCTGTGCCGATATGGAAGAGTGCCCGTGTGGTTATTCCAAGGCACTTTGATGGGAAAGCAAATCTAATTGCCTCTGTGATTATTTGCAGTCTCAAGGTTATGAAAAATATTTTCAACGTTGCCCCTTGACTTTGTAAATATGGGGTGCATATGTGTTTTGTCTGTGTGTGGCACGAGGGAATAATGATAATTTCATTATGCAGAATAAGATTTTTCTCTAAGCCAACCTTTTAGTACTTAATGCTCTACCTCCAAAGAACTGCAGTTCATCTGAGGTCTCTGGTGTGATTGTGGTCTACCATGTGTAGCCCTAAAGTGCCATGAAGGCAAGAAAGATGTCTTTACTCCCACTGCTTCCAAAACATTTTCCCAGATGTTGTACCCAGACCTGGAGGAATAAATACACAGTACAGGGTTTCCAGCTTTTGCAGCCCACTCAGTCCCCAGCAGAGGGAACAATAATTTGCTGATGGTGATAACACATGGTTTTGGGAAATGTGTCTGAAGTTGCTTGTGCCCATCCTGTCCTTGTCAGGGCAACCTTGGATCAGAAGCACAGTCTTTGAGAGTGCAGCAGGCTGAAAACTGCAAGTAAACATCATAAAAGCTTTTTTCAAAAATGTTTTGTTCAGGTTTTCTTCTTTCCTGCTTTCTTTTTTTTTTTTTAGCATACATAAAAGCAAACAATAGGTAGGTACTGAAAATTAGTGGTTTCACTCTTCCCTTTTTTGCAAATAAGCAGTTAGAAACATGGGTGAATTCTACATAAACTTCTTGTTTCATGGGAAAGTAAAAAGATCTGATGAAACCTGTGTAGGATGAGGAGTTACACATAGGATATGAAATAGTGGTAATTCAGTCACATTAGTGAGCTTTCCCCTTGTCCCTCTCATGCATTTTATTTTGCAGCTGATACTTTTCTTAAGTGTTATATATGTTTAATCTGATTTGTATTGTGATAAAAATTAGTATATCTTCTTTTGGGAAGTTTAATTCCTTTTCCAGCTCACTTAAGTGGGAGGTGAGTTTTTTCAATGCTCTGTTTTTATACACAGCTCAGCACAGCAGTGCCCATCCTCTGCTTGAGTCTGATTTCTAGCACAGTGCAAACACCAAATAATCAGTTGTGCAAAACTGTAAGACCAAGTTCATCCCTTGGAGCCTTTTAGTTACTTTTTGTTTGGGGTTTTCTTTATTATTTCTTTGACAGGTTTCATTGTTGGATTGGGGTTTTTGGTTTTTTTCAAGAAACAAAAGGAAGGTCTAAGTTTCAGTGTGAGAAACCATGAGTATTTCTGTTGATGAAGATGGTGGAACAATGCTGGGAATGACAGACAGAACCAGCATTGAAGGTGGATGGGTAGGGAAGTGTGACTGGTTTGGTGTCTGCCTTGCAGTTGTAGACCACAGTGAAGGAAAGTTGCTTTATTTGTGGAAGGCCAGGCTAAAGCCCAAGCACCCCAGTTAAGGAGAGTAAATGTGCAGATCTCCTGGCACCCTCCATACACTTGGCTGCTGATGGAAGTATGGATCTGTTGCATCACCTTTCCCAAATACTCTAGTGAGTGAAGGCTGCTATAAAAAGCAGAACCTCAGTTTTTTCCCACAGCACTGGAAATTCAATAGTCTCATGTATTTGCTATGGCTGTTGTGAAGAAGAAAATTCCATGTCATCATTCACTACAAATATATCTACAATAGATACCTGTTATCTGTTAAGTGTATATGTGTATGCACTTAACATATACTTAAAAACTTACATATACACACTGTGTCATACAGGAAACAAATTTCAGGAAGGTTAATAAAATTATATTTTTCATGAACTGTTGGGATTTGGTCTGGCTCCCGCATTCAGGTGTACGGGAAGAGGCCTTTTACATTTCCAAATGTTTTACTTTTTCTATTTTTACAGGAGTCAAAATTTGTCATACTGCATCAGCACCCTTGGCAATGTATGTAACTAATCCTTGTCCCCAAGCATTAATTCATTCATATGTCACATAGTGCTTAGGAGGGCCCATTCTGGGGCAAACTCTCTGCAGGAGCCCCAAAAAGAGAAAATAAGGAATTTGCATTCCCTCTCTTTCTCGTTTTTCTGTGCATGTGGTTACAGAACAGACCAGAGACTGATACAGTGGGTTTGCCTTCTTAAATTACAGCAAATTGAATTTTATGATTTTAGTCCCAAAGGCTTTTTTGCTGGGATTTGTGTGTAAATAGCATCAGACTGGGGCAGCTGTATACCTAGAGTAGCATGTGAGACAACAGTAGTGGAAGGAAAGAAGCAGCGTTGCCAAACTAGGGACTGGTCTTGCAGGGGGAGTGAGAAGAAGGGCCAGGATGGCAAACAGAACCAAAGCTCATCAGTGCAGTGAAATGAAAATGTGTTTGCCTGTTTTCATGTGAGAAAAAGACTCCCACCTGAATTATCACAAGCGGATAATTGTAAATTAAGTGGAGTTTGTAAATAGTGAGTTCAAGGGCTGCCAAAGTGTAATGAAGTTCTGTCTTGTCTTCTAGAGTGGAGGTTGTCACTGTATATTTGAACTGAAGAAATTGTTTTGTTCCTGGTTTCCACGTGAAGAAACCATGTCCCTGTCCTTTGCCTAAGTCAGACTGAGAACAAGAAATAAAAACCTGAACTTCAAGACGTGTCCCAGGCAGCACAGTATGTTCCTGTTCTGCTTGTAGAAAGTGTTTTGCCAGACTTGCTCAACTGATATGAAACTAATCTCTTCCTGGAAAGATATTTTATTTGCATATTTTGACAATACTGAAACATAAAATTCAAATTGCCTATGTTCACCAAAGAGGGAGAATTAGGAACTGCATTAAGTAAATAATTGAATTAGATTTTTGCATCAAAATGATTGAAAATATTTCAAAGCTTTAAAGGGTTCAAGCTAAGTTCTAGCACTTTCATTACAGAAAGTAAGGTGTTTCCTAACGTGTAAGTCATAGCCTTGCTGTTCACTCTCAGCAGTTCACTCTCAGAAGTTTTGGGAAGGCTGATGCTCACTGGTTTGGCTTTCCTACCTGCAAAATGGAGTTGATATTTGTTACACAGTACTACTGTGAAAAGAGACTTTTATGAGGGATTACATTTTCGAAAAATCTTTATAAGGCACTTGAAAGTTGTAAAGTGCTTGATGAGTGCTCTATTTTTTCATTAAAAATTATACTAATAAAAATATCACATAAAATGTAAGAATTGTCATTTTTCCCTTTCCCCATGTCTGAAAGCTCCCCTCTTCCTCTGGGACTGCCTCAGGATGTTCATTATCAGATAGTGTTTTGCTGTTAAAAGATTCTTTTCTGTCTGAAATTTCTTATTTTTAGTAGAAATGCAAAATCTAATTAGCCATCATTTGTGGTTTTCGGTGCATGGTTTCTTCTCCTAGCATCTTGTGAGTGTGGGTGCACTTAGGACTGTCCTGTATGCTTCAGAACAATTCTGGTGTTTACATGGGAGCTGAAAACAGCTGACATAAATACTACACATTACATATATTGCATAACATCCTGTAGCAGAAACCAAACCAGGAATCACCAGATGTCCTCAACCCTGCAAAACTGCAGATTTGTTCAATTTGATTAGAAAATGTAGCATATCAGACATGGGCAGAGGCATGCTTGTTGGCTTATTTATTTTCTTCCTTTTCTTCCTTTTTTTTCCCGGCTAAATCCTTATGACCTCACTCTGTTTCTGTGTGGGGAATACTTCTCCAAAATAATGACAGTAGAAACTTGGGGCATAAATATTTATATAGCAGAACTGGGCATGTTCCACCTATTAAACTGCACAAATCTCACTAGAAACCCATTGTATTTTGTGAATGGGGTAAGCAGTCTATTTCTCCATGTCCCCATCCTCCCTGTTTGGAATTACTACACAAACCTATACATCAGGTTTTTTTCGTATGCTTTCTAACTTTGTCCTTCACAGGGTGATGTAAGCTTACACAGAAAAAAATCTGACTAGGTTGCTAAACCTTTACCCCTGAACAGTCCCCTATGTTTATTTCCTCATTGTCTCTTATTTGGAATGAAAGTGTTAGCAACATTTCAAAATGCTGTGTGCCACTGCAGGAAGGAGCTGCAGAGAAGTGACATAATAACTCAGGAGTCATGGTGACAATTCCATGTGCAGAAAAAATGGATAGATAGGGAAATCTGAAGAGGACATAAATAAGAAGGGGCATGGCACTTATCTGTAATACCAGAAAGAGAGGGGAGTTGATGCCAGAGGAAGATAACTGTTTACAGCTTGAGCACTGGGATATTTTCTGTCATGGTAGTAGACAGTGTTACCTCATGATTGCCAAGAGCCTGCTAAACTGCTGGATAAATGAAACTTAAATAATACATAAATGAAAGGAACTGCAGATGGGCAGAGGGAGTACATGGAGTGTCTGCAGTTGCAGTAAATAAGATTCCTCGCCCAAGGAATGAATATAAGCCCAGCTCTGTTTCCTGGAGTTCCAGAACAGTTTCCCTGCTGGCAGAATAACCCATAACTATTTACATGGTGGTTTTGTGGTGTCTGTCTTTGAAACATCTGGTCTGGCATCAAATACTGTTGATACCAGCTGGTTGATGGGCAGAGGATAACTGCTGAGGAACATCCCACCTGGGAAATTCTGCATGGCACAAAACAGACCCTGGTTCTATTGTCTGTTACATGGCATGTCTTGGGCTGGTACCTACACAGAGTTTTTTTAATAATGAATATGTGAATGTCATCAGGTTATAAAGTAAAAGTTCAAGAGATTTATTTGCCTGAGTGAATGGTCTTCCAGATGTCAGGGTACATGAATAAAGACATGGGAAGACAGATGTTGGGCTGTGTGAAGGGTGGAAAATTTTGAAGTGGCTGAACAGTGGTCATTATTCAGCATTATTAATTCAATACTTGAAGAGTTTTGGAGGATTTAATGAGCAGCAGTTGTAACCATGTTCCTAAGTGCCTAAGTGAGCGGAGTCATGGTAGGTTAGGAAAAATAATATGGTAAAAGTAATTAAACTGATTTGGTTTGTCGCATCTGGACTACAAAAGGCATGGTTTTGGAGGGCTCTTAGAAATAGATGTGTTAGTAGAAGATTGAGAAATGACTATTCCCATTTGGAGCATTGACTCATCCCTTCAAAACTTGGTAATTAACTCCCCCAAATAATAGAAAATACTCATTTTCTACGGAGAACTGTCTAGAAATACTTTTTTATGCTCCAGGGTCCTGCTTGATCTATGTAAATGGCTGTTGTGATGTACTGTTCACTATCCATGTATTGCAAGACAAAGCTGCAGAATAGTATCAGAATTTCTCTTGTTTGGGATATTTTTGTCAGGTTTCAGGACAAAAAAATAGAGCTCACAAAGGCACATGCAAAACTAGAGAGTCAGCAAATGTCCACAGCTTCAGGCATCTGTTTTTAAATTGATAGGTTCTTTAAAACTTCACAGATTCAGAATGTTGAACTAACAGGATTTTATCTTCTTCCAGTTTTCCTTTTCTCCTCTTCCTAATTGCCACATGTTTTTAGTCTCTTTCTGCAGCTCTTCTTGCTTCCAATTTCCCAAAACTGTCTACTGTTTTGACTCCTTCATTCCTGTGTTTCCACCACCCCAGGCAAAACTCACACAGCCTGCATTTGCTCCTTAAAGCTGAATGAGAATTTGAGTGTCTGGGTGCACGAGGAGTCAAAATGTGCCCATACTTTAGGCCCAAGAGTTTCTTAAACACTTAAACTCAAGTGTTCGCACGGAGACAGAAGTGTCTGAGTCAGAATGGTTGAGTGTTTGATTTCAGCTCCACTGCAATCCAGTCTTGAAGTGCAGATAGATAGATAGATAGATAGGTAGATATGCACTGCAATTAAGTTCTTACCATTTTGTCCACCTTCTCACACACTGCTCTGTGGGTTACCCTGCTGAGGCCCAGCTCTTCTCTGTTGGTTACACTGAGGATTTCAGCCATAAGTGCTCAAGCTCTCATCAGGCAAAGCTGGTGTGGGATAGCTGACACCAACTTATCAGCTTGTAGCAATTCTGCTCCTGCTGGTCCTTTCTCCGTCATTTGAACTCTTGGGTTTTCTGGTTTTGACAAACGCAGTGGTTAGTCTTCATGTCTGGGATGACACCAAACAAAAGGTTAAGAGTTAGTATATGAAGGAATTTTTTTTCTAGCACTTGAGCATGCACAGATAATGTAGCTGTTTTAAGAGAAAAGCAGTAGTACTGTTCTTTCCCTAAAAATTAGACTTGTGTAAAATGTTGATAAACCTTAATGAACAATCATCTTTCACAGTTGTCTTTACAGCGGCCTTTTTAAGGTGCTTGTGAGTGAATATCTTCACAGTAACACTACTTTGGCTGGTTTTTTCTTTCTTACACTAAATGTATATATTTAATTGAAAACAACAAGAGGTTCTCTTATGTTGAGCTTGTAAGAGTGATTCTCCTTCAGTGGAGTAAATACCTTGCAAGGAATGTTGTCAGTCCTGTCTCTTTCACATAACTTCATGAGGGCTGGGTAGGCAGGACTCACTGAGGAGGGATGCTGGAAGCAATGTGTGGGAACTCCAGCTGTGTGATCTGCACTCATATCCTTCTGTCACCTGACTCATTTCTTACCTGAAATGGTATTGTTTTAATGGATGAACTAAAAAAAAAAAACTCTTTCTGGTATTTCTTGTGCAAACCATCACTTTCTGCATTGAGTTCTCTGTTTTCTGCTGAGGGAGGAAAGATCTAGAATTCTGTATAACAAGGGGAAGGACTTCATGGATATCTTTAATATCATTATTAGTGATCTGGACAAAGGGATCAAGTATACCCTTAGTAAGTTTGCAGATGACACCAAATTGGGAAGTGTTGATATGCTGGAGGGTGAGAAAGCTCTGCAGAGGAATCTGGACAGGCTGGATCAATGTGCTGAGGCCACTTGTGTGAGAGTCAGCAAGACTGAGTGTGCTGGATCCTGCACTAGGGTCACAACATCCCCAGGCTGGGGAAAGGACTGGAAAGCTGCCCATCAGAAAAGGATGTGGGGATGCTCATCAACAGCTGCTGAGAACGCCAATTGTAGGCAGAACCTCCCTTCTTGCATCTCTTCAAAAGTCAATAAATGCTTTGCAGTGAGCCATTGGTTTCAAAAGGAAATCACCAAGTAAGGCCAAGCCTGGCCTGTGTCAGCAATGGTGTGGCCAGCAGGGCCAGGACAGGGATTGTGCCCCTGCACTTGACACTGGTGAGGCCACACCTTGAATCCTGTGTTGAATTTTGTCTTTCTCACTAAAAGAAGGACATTGAGCTGCTGGAGTGTGTCCAGAGAAGGACAGTGGAGCTGGTGAAAGGTATGGACACAAGTCTAACGAGGAATAGCTGAGAGAAGTAAGGTTCCTCAGTCTGGAGAAAGAGACCGTCAGGGGAACCTTTTTGCTTTCTACAAATACCGGAAAGGAAATTGTTGCAAGGTGTGGGTCAGTCTTTTCTCCCAGATAATAAGTGATAGGACAAAAGGAAGAGGGCTCCAGTTACACCAAGGTTGTACCAAGGTAGGTTTAGATTGGATATTAGGAAGAAATTCCTCACCCTCGTTGTCCAATGAAGTAGTTGAGTCTCCATCCCTGAATATGTTTGGAATTTCAGATGCTTGTAAGTAAGAATCCAGAGCCTAAGAAATATTTGTTGTCTGAAAGTGTCTGTGGCCGAAGAAGCCAACTGAGGTGGTATCCGGTGAACAAGAGTTGAAGTGTGTTGAGGGATGGGCAGGACAAGCACTGCTCTTGGAAAACGTTGATGTGGTGTGATGGGAGCCTTGGAATCAACCTGCCAAGTTGGATGAGGGTACTGCTATATTTGTACAGTGCTCTGCACCAACTGTTGTGGCATGAATATCTATGTAAGACAGTTTGGTGGCAAATTTGAGTGCATTTTGTAGGATTATGTCATTGGCAAGAGTGTGCATCCCACCATCTGCCGTGTAGCTTGTGCCTGCCCGTCCAGCTCGCAGCAGCTGCTGGATTTGAGGTGCCCAGCACTGTGGCCACCCAGTGGCAATGAGCACTGTTTGGTCCTCTGTGCTTGGTTGAAGAGAACAAAATTATCTGGGCTGAGCTGCTGCTGGTGCAACTACAGGTTGTGGTCAGAGCCCTGATTGCTGGATTCTCCTCACAGCAACTGTTTCCCACCCCCATCTGGCATCAGAACTGCAGCACAGCCCAGATGGTGCACAAAAGGTACCAACCCAAGGAGCTCAAATGTTGCTGACAACCTCGCTGACATGACATGCTGGTGTCTGTACAGCACTCAGTTTCCCTACAGAGGCCATTTCAGCTGGATTTTTCAGGGCTGTTTGAACTTTGTGATGATACTCTACTTGGGAATTTTCTTTTGAAACCGAGGACTCTCTGCAAAGCATTTATTGACTTTTGAAGAGACGCAAGGAGGGAGGTTCTGCCTACGAAAAGGCGAGTGTTGCATCAGTGGTTCATATAATTGAAATAGTTCCTTGCAAGCTGCTCATGATTCATATGAGATAATAAATAACTGAAGAATGATTGTGCCTAACAAAGGAAACAGTTGTTGCAGAGATGCCCTTTTGTTGTCCAGGTTGTGATTACCTGGTTTCAGAAAGGAAAGTAAAATTTTAGACACACAAAAGGAAGATAAATACGGATCTCACACAATTTCCTTTCCTCAGTTTTTGTTTATGCTGAACTATGGGATCAAGGTAACTGCTGAGAGCATTTCTATAGATGCTGAAGGTGAGTGATAGAAGTCACAAAGAAAGTATAGACTAAAAACATGGCCAAAATGGGATTTTAAACAGTTTGTGCTTTATGCAAGCACAAAATCCAGTTTGGCTTCTCCTCTGACATGATTCAACATCATTCGTACTCTTAAATGTAAAGCAAGATGGTGGGATTTTCCAAAAATCTACATTAGCCCAAGTCTGAGCTCACTAAAGTAAATGGAAATTTATGAAGAGTGTTGTGCAAGTCCCATGGCTAAGTACATTTAAAAATTGTACACATCTTATGCAAAATTATTTTTACTGAAAGTAAGTGCAGTAAATAAAGAGGAGGTTTTGCAGACTGAATTTTTATGTTTCATTGGGAAATTGAAGTTGATCTTTACCAGCTTACTAAGAAATGTCTCGGAATGCTGTTTACACAAATAATCAAAAACCTTCATAAACATTGTAGAATAAGGGGAAGTCTGTGTCAGCACATGGTAAATTGCAGAAATATCAGGTAATCTGGTCATCTGGGGAGAAAGTGCAGCCTGACAGGATGAGGGTTGCAAACTTGTATGGTAAATATGAGAATAATTGCACAGCCCTCTGTCCTGATGCTAATACTCACATCACCCCTGCAAGGTAGGATCTATATTATTGCCTTAATCCTGTTGATTTTCTCAGTCACGTGAATGCCACAGGAATGATAAAAGGCTCTTTTCCTTATATTCAGCAGATCCAGTACCTCATAATTGTGTAATTTGGCCTAAAGCAACCCCTAGGCAGTGCGTGTTCACGGGAAGCGTGCAGAGGGGATTGTGGGGATTAATGGCAACAGGGGGAAAGTCACAACCTGTTTTTCCCCCTTCCCCTCTTTCTTTTGTTTCTCCCAGGAGAAAAACCCTACAAATGTACCTGGGAAGGCTGCACCTGGAAGTTTGCTCGATCCGATGAACTGACGAGGCATTACCGCAAGCACACGGGAGTGAAGCCATTCAAGTGTGCAGACTGTGACCGCAGCTTCTCCCGCTCGGATCACTTGGCGCTCCACCGCCGCAGGCACATGCTGGTTTGAGAAATGCTACCTGTTCCAGCCGAGTTTAAGAGCTGGGTCTCTTAACTACCCACAGTGAATTCAGCAGGGCTGAATCCCCCTCTACAGTGTTAACAGGCAGGGCTTTCCCTGATGTCTGTAACGAAAAATAATAACAGAAATTCAAAAAAAGCAGGAAAAGAAGTGCCACTCTTCTCCTCGCCATCTGAAGTTAACTCTGTCTGCCCCTCAGCATGGCTACCCCCTGAAAGTGTCATCACAATCACCTGGGAAATAGCAGCCGAGATGCTACAGGAATGGGCATTATTTTACATGCTGCATCCTTTGACAAAAAATGTTTATAGCTTGTATGTTTTCTCAGCTGCCAGACATTTTGTTCCTGAAAAATCGCTGCTGGTTGGAGTATAGATACCGTGGACTGATGATGACGATGATGATAGTGATGATGATGATGATGATGATGATGATGATGATAAGACCGCTAGATCTGTAAGATGTCATCTTTTCCCCTTGTTTTCAATACCATCTGGCCGGTGTCAGCACTGCACTGGAGCTGTGCTACAGACAAGCTGCGTGTGAGTAGGCAGAGGTCCCGCTGCCGGAGCTGGAGGTTTGCTTGATCAGACTTTTGCAATAATGATGGTGGCATTTTAATATCATACCACAACTTGTCGTTATGCCCCAGAGGACACCAGCCATTTAACTTTTTTCTTTTATGTTTTTTTTCCTTCTTTTCTTTTGTTGTTGTCGTTGTTGAAGTCTGTAAAATAAGCAAAGGGCAGCAGCATCTGTGCTGAAATACCATATTAAGTATCTCTATTTTACCATGGAATTATTTAGATCCATTTTCTGATTTGTATAGAAAGAGCCCACCTAAAAACAACTACCCTATTCTCAGTGTGCTGTTTTCTTTCATGCAGGTATCCTCTTCCCCACAACCATTATTTGAACCCAAGGAAATAGTCAGATCTTGTACTTGCTGGTACCAAGGTTAGTGGTATAGCCATTCCTGAGATGGAATTGAATGTATCATCAAAACAAAACAGAGAAGAAACGGCTGCATCTCTTGCAGAGAAAAAGCAATAATTAATAAAATGGCTCTTGTGACAATAATTTACTCCACACCAACAGAAGTGGGGGGTATGCAGAAACAGCATGTAAGATTTAAGCATTTAAATTCATCTTTTTGCTAGTTTCACTGACCTGCTAGGCGCCACAGTTAAGTACTTTTATTTCTGTTAACATAATACTGGTGTCTGGAAAGCAGGAAAGATAAAGGAAAGAGTTGATTGTTGAGGAGGTAGTGGATGAACTGTAAGTAGGACAGAGAAATATGCAGTTGTGCTCTGCAAGACATTAGAGTTCTCCCTGGGAGTTAGGGAATAACAAGATTTTGCCAGCTGTCTAGTATGATCTAAATGGACCTCTGTATGGGTACCAGTGGCTGCCTCTGCTTCGATTTTCAACCCAAGCCTTTTCAGATTAAATAAAAGGAAATTCTTGATCATTCCCATACAGCCCTGTAATTGCAAACCAATTTGTATTAATTGAATTATGTAGGAAAGAGAGAAATTCTTAGTCATCAGTTATTCGTGCAAACAGAACAGTGTTTTTCTGTTTTCTTTCCTCAGAAGGATTTGCCTATTCAGCTAAATTTGACAAAGGGGAGGCTTGGCAATATTTTCTAAGTGTTGAGATTTTCATAGCTTAGAAATGAAAGATGTAAACATAAAGGTCTTTTGCAATGCATTTAATTATGAATATTTTGTTCCAGGAATTCCAGATTAAATTTGTGATGCCACTTGTTTGTTTTTAAATGTTTGACTATCTCAGTTAATATTAGATTCCCGCAGTAAATGTAGTAATGTTGCGATTCTGGAATCAAGGTAATCTTTAAGAAAAAACAACACAGAGTAACCGTACAGATACAAAAGCAATTACAGTTAATTGAGGATTAATATGACTGGGATTATACTTTGTAAAAGCATTCACAAGATCCAGAGTTTGATTGTCTTTAAATATCCTTAATATTCCCCAGTATGGATAGTTTATCAAGTCTCTGAAAGAACTTATAAAAAGCTCAGGCTTTCCACTGCCCAGTCAGCAGCAAAGAAACTCAACACAAATTATTCACATCTGTTGTGGGAAAAATGCCTCTGTCAATTCCCATTGACCATGTTGGTGATCTACTTCCACCAAATTTGATGACATTCCAGACTCCATCTCCAAATCAGGGACAGAGCAGGGCTTCTGGATAGACCATGAGGCATTGCAGGGCAGCAGAGCTGTGTCTTTATGAGCAGCATTGCTACTGTTGATTTAAAAAACTGGTTGTCAAAGTGTTGTATGTGAGGTGCTTCATGAATTATGTCTGAGGTCTGGTTTTTGTGTACTTGAATATCATCCCCTTAAATCCATCTGTCATTGTTGGCATTTAGGGAAAGAAGTCAGGTCAGGTAGTACTCCTTGATAAAATTCTTTTCTTGCCCAAGAATATTTTACCAACTAATTATTTGAATATTAGTAATCCAGTTGAAGAACCAATGGCATACAGAATTCCTTTCAGGATCTGTGGGTGGGGGTTTTTTTCTCTCATAGAAAGTTAAGTTTGCTTGAGCAGAAACTCCTGCTGGGCATTCTGCTAGCATACAGGAGGATGTGATGTTACTCTTAGGCATCAGTTGCAGGGTGCAATTGGGAGAGATTAGTGCTCCTCTTTAGGCTTCCCCTGTTGTCAGTGAAGACAGAGAAACTACAAGGGAAATTGAGAGGCCTTGAATTTTAGTGTTCAGCTTTGAAATGCCCTGTGGAAGAGCATGTGTATAACAGACCCTGGGGAGGCTCATCTCCCAAGGCCAAGGTTGGTTTGTGTGAATCCCTGGCTTTGGTCTGTGTGAATCCCTGGCTTTTCAGCTGGTTGCCTGTTACGATATGAATTGGAAACACTGCAACAGAAAGAGGGTCTGGTTTTATTCAAAGAACCCCAAAGTGATAGAGGGTTAAAGCAGCAGTAATGCCAAGGGACACAGGCACAGAGTGTGGCAATGGTAGGAGAATGAAGCCAAAAGGTGAAGGAGCGTGTGCTAAATTTTGTTATTTCCCAGGCAGGAAGTACATCCTCAGCCTTTCAGCACATGTGCAAGGGCTTCTCATGCTGCTGTTACCTGTAGATGAATTGCACAACCAGCAGTAGTCCACCACTGGATTTCAGATACACAGTATGGTTCTTGATAAGGTTCTCATTCATACCAGCACCTGCAGGCTTTGGTCCCAGTTACTCCCTGGGGTTGTTTTCTGGGTGTTGTCCCTTTCCAAAGTATTTTAGGAGAAGTTACTCGGGAGGATAGGGGTGTTTGAATGTGGAGCTGATGTCCCCCAGATCTTCAGTGTGTCTTTGTCTTTATTGGCTGTGTTTCAGACCTGCCAAGTTTTTGTGCTCATGCAAAGACCATGGGCAATTGCTCTGGGGTAGTTTCCTCAAAAATCCTGGTACCCCACCACAGGTCTGTGACATTTCATGGCTGTGGCAAAGGCTTACATCATGTGTAGCATGCAGAAATACCATCATATATACCAATATGATACCAATATGAAATACCAATACTCATCCTGACACGATCCACTAGAACCATCTTAATCGGGCAGCTGGGATACACAAACATACAGTGTCCCATTCCTTCAGAAAGACAAGAGATTTCAATCCACCATGCCATGGCGTTGCATGTTACAGCTTGCAAGGGAAATTGGGCCATGCAGTGTCAGATTTCATGTATTTTCAAAAGTTCTAAATGGATTTGTCAGGAAACCTCAGGAGCCAGAATTTTAGGAAAATGTAATGAGCAAACAGCTTTGATACTAAACTTTTAAAATTTTTAATTGTGTCATTATTTTTTTGAGCACCCCTTATATTCAGCACTGTAAAATTGGCTCGTTGCAACAGCAGTTTTTACTTGAGGATGAAGATGCAGTATTCCTTATTCTCTGTCATGCTTGCATAATTAATTAAATAGATTTAGACTGACTTGTATATATGATTATTTGCTGGAGTAACGTATAACAAAATTAACAGTGTTGAAAATTACATCAGTGATGTTGATGTTCGGGTAAACTTGCAGTGCAGAGCATGGACAAATAGCTGGACAGCCTTTCTCCCCTTTAATAATGAGAATAACAGTGATCATAAGCCTCTTTTTCCATTAGCCACATTGAAAATGTATTCTAGTTGCCATTTATAAATTTAAATTCTAGTAATAAATGCTGTTTAATGTAAAAAATCTCTTCCCCCTTTATTGAAGGTGGAAACTTCAAAATCAGACTAGGTGTGACTAACAATATTCCACTTACTTTTTAGTTTGAATTTGTTTGGAAAGGTCATTGTGTGGAACTGTGTTTTCCACAGCAGTCAAGTCTTAAGATCGTTCAGGAAATCCATGCTGCTCCCACATGCTCATCCTTACACTCATGCATATGATCCCCAGAACTTCCAAGTGTTTCTACCCATGTGCATGTAATAAACAAGTTTATTTAAAATTAAAATATAGGAAAAAAACCCAAAAAAGAACAGAAAAGGAAGAATTTTAAGTAAACTCTGTTATAGAAAATACTACCTTAAGAAACCAGCTCATGTTATTGTGTTATGCTTTTCCCTGTGATACATGACTGGAGAATTGCACAAAGAAATTGTTGTATTTTCACAGTTTTGCTATAGTGTAGCAGTTGCTATGTAATGTATGCTTATGAAGTAATGCCCACTGGAACATTGAAAAGGCTTAAATTCTCCACAATAAATCAGGTTTTGGCATAAAAATGTAACTGTAAGGATACTGCATCTTTAGAAATCAAAGTAACTTGAAAGTATTTTACTATACTTGTAACAGTTAAAATATTCTGTAATACATGTGATAATGGAAAAGTATTTTCAAACTCACAATTTTACGTGGGGTGTTAAATAGCTGAAATGAAATACATTTTTAAACAATCCTTACCTTCAGTTTTCATTGGAAGACTCTTAGGATAATGCCTTGCAAAGCTGAAACACAAGACTCAAGAAGTAAATTGTTCTGTTTCATCAGAGTGTGTTTTCTCTGCAAAATGGTGTGGCCACTTCTTTGCTGTTTTGCAGATGGTGTGTGATATAGCAAAGTTATACTGAGTCCTTTGGTGTCAATAAGTCAATGCTCAATGTCTTTGACTGAATAAAGGAAAAAAACACTTAAACAAAATGAAAACCATATGAAAGGTTTGTCAGTTTGTGATTTCTTTTTTCCTTCTGGCATTTTACAATGAACTGCAGATACAGGAATGGCAAACACTCATATGATTTTATTTCTTCTTGTATTTCCCCAACTGCAGTGCATCCTGATTAAAGGTTGCAGAGCTGAAATAGGCAGCTGCTTTTTGCTGATTCCAGGGGAGTTTAGTCTTCTAGGTGCAGTAACATGTCAAGAGTATCCATTGTAGCAGGACAGTTCTGACATTTAAAATACACATACACTTCAGTGAGATAGCCTGAAATCTATTTTAGAGGTGAAACAGAAACTGAAAGTGCCTGTAATTAGAACTGATGGGATGTTCCTATACTTTTACACAGCAATAACATAATGGGATTCTGTTAACAGTAAGGTGAAAATGAAATTTTACTTGGAGAACAATAATGCAGCACAGAAACAAACACAAAGTGCCATTTGTATGTTCACATGTTGAGATACTGTGTTAGAGGTTTTAGTTATTTTCTCAGAAAACATCTGTCATATATTTGTAAGAAGAAAATAAATCTTAGTTTACAAATGACTCGTAGCTGTACCGATTCTCAGTAGGTGTGATTGGAAGTTGTTGTCAGAGCAGTATTTTAGGGGATTTCTTCCCAATTTATGTTGGATATGCCCGTGTATCCAGGGTATTCTCTGGTGAAGTAATCCAAAACCAGCAATAAGCCCAATGGAGCTTTTTTTTTAGGGAATATGAAAGAACAGGGATTCTCCTGAAAAATCCTCTGCATTGAACTCTGGAAATACAAGAGTTCACCTTATGTCTCCTTTCTCTTCATCATGTAATGCTCATAGTATTTAATACCATCTTGGTTGACTTCATGAGTGGACAAAATGTATCACTTCACTTTCTTCTGGGGACAAATGAGTGAAAAATTAGGGACTGTCTGTCTAGAGACTATTTGAATAGCAAAAAAGAAGTTGATATTCCTAAAATGAAGTATGGAGATTTTTACATTGAGTGGCCTAAACATTTGCATCAGTAGACTAATTGATCTTACCAGAAAATGGCCAGCTGTAACTCTTGCACTCTTATTTTTTCTCAGTTTTTTTTTGTAAATATTAACTACTGCTAATGGATTCTTAAAATAGCAGTGTAATGCCAGCCCTCATGCTTCTTCTATTTTTAAAAATTAATTTATTGAAAATCAAAATGTAACTGGTTGTCCTGATGCCTTTGCCAAGGAAGATTGCTTTCCATCCTCTGAATTTGTACCTGTCATTTATCCAGGCATAATTTTGTATTTGAGAAATCCTGCATTTTGTTTAGACTTCTGCTGCCATCAGTGGGTACTGCTGGAGTCTCACTGAGGCTCATACACAGATGAAAGTGCAGGTCCAAAAACAAGCCCCCCCCAAAAAGGTGCACGTGGACACACATGTAACAATTAGATATTCATGCACATTTGTTAATTATGTGACAAGGTTGCTCATTCAGTAACAAATTTAGATGTTAACCACTGGCAGAAATAATCCCCTCAGAACATGCTTATGCTTATTTTGCTGTCCTGAGCTTATCTCCAGATATTAAGCACATAAAAGAATACAACTCATGCTGGGGATTTCAGGAGAGCACCAGGGAATGTGTCATCAGAAGGAAAAAGGAATTTAGTTTCTTACCCAGTACCTGAGCCCTTTCTTGGAGAGGAGTGTTCTGTTCTTTGTTCTGGAGCAACAACCCTGGGAGGGGGCACCCTTAGAAAGCTGCCATGTTGGAAGGCTTGGCTGATCCCACCCTGCATTTGTTAGTTCTTCAGTAGGAAGAACTTCACCATCCCAAAATGAGACTTTTCCCCTTCATTCTAAAAAGCAAACTCTGAGTAAGGGTTCTTCTTTTTTTTGTTTGTTTTTTTAGTCCGTTTTGTTTTGATTTTACTTTTTTTGGGCTTTTGTGTTTTATTTGGGTTTGGGGTTTTTTTGTTTTTTTTGGGGTTTTTTTGGTTGGTTTTTTTTTTTGTTTGTTTTGTTTTGTTTTGGTGTTTTGGGGTTTGTTTTGTTTTTTGTTTTTTGTTTTTTTGCTTTGCAAGCATTATTCTATAGCAGCTCATGTTCACTGACTTTGAATTATGAAATAGTTGCCCTTGTGGTAACTTTACATTATTCAATATGGAGTTTTTCAGTCCCCCAGAGAAACAAAATTAGGCATGTGAATTTTAGCTATTACAAAAACAAGAATACAAAAAATTACTTGAGATCCTATTGTCTATATGAATGAACTGCAACATCTTTCCCAATTCAGAGTAAGAAGTTTCAGTGAGCCAAGGTGCTCTCAGAAGCAAAAGAAGAGGTGGTTCAGACATTGGCTCACTAAACCTTGCTCTGTGCTGTGACCTCAGCATATAAAAACATGAATTCGGTGTCTGGCGATGGCTTTGATGGATTGTCATAAGCATCAACCATGAAATACACAAATAGGTTCAGATACCACTTTTCTCCCTCTCCCTGCCTTTCTAGGTATAAAAGAGCTTTGGAAAGACAGCTTGAGCCAAATCTTCATGGCTGAACTAACATTTTTCACGATTCAGAGGTGTTGTTGTCATTTCTGGTTTCAGACTTTTTCACTGCCACATTCCCATGTTAAAAAACCCACATGGTTTATTTCTCTCCTGATTGTCCTATACATGGCTTCCTTGGTAATGTAAGTTCTTCACTGAACACCTACACAATATGCTCTCCTGACCTTCTGTCTGTCCTTACCAAGTTATATTTTACATTTGCACATTTGTAGAATATACACAGAGATAGTAATGAATTACTTAAGTTTCATGTACCATCAAGCCTTAAGACCTTCAACCCACACACAGGCACATGCATTTCATACACATCAAGGGAAAGAGAGATTTGGACACTGCTGTCAACATGTGGGGTCAAAAATACCATTAAATCAGAAAGTTCTTTCAGCCGTGTTCAGGAAAAAACAATACTGAAAAATATCATTCTTGGCCAAGCTAGTTATGAACGAAGCAAATTCCCCCATGGTGTTATTTGCCTAAGGATGGGATTGTATTTGGCCCCAAATTGTTCCTTCTAATCAGGTCATTACTGTTGTATGTACCAATGAGCGTTCATTTGATCCTCCTGTGTAAAAATACAAAAACATCCCGTAGTTTACCAAGCGATTCATTTGGGACTGAAGCTTCACAGCAATGGAATTAGTGTGTACAGCACCTCAGTCTTTTTCCTAGATAAGATGGAAAAGGGAGGGCCATTATCAGTAACCTCATAGAGATAGTAGTGTCAATAGAGCTCCTACATTTAAAAGGAATAAAAATACCAGTGCTAGCAGGCAAACATATTAGTTTTTTAGACTTTCTTTTGCCTTCTTTTCAAGAGCTTTTAAATACAAAAATTACTTTTCTTCAAAACTTAAAGTAAACTTCTGAAGATCTAATTTCCCAATAGTTTCCTCTGCATTTATATACTATGTAGTGTTTAGGCAATGCCTATGTTATAAGTTTATTAATATTATGTAAGTGTTGTTCTTGTATTTATGTATAGTGTATGTATTGTAAATATACTCAGAGCTTTTTTTCCTCTTATTGTAAAAAGGTGATTTTTGCCCTATGATAATGTAAAGGGAGTCCCCTAATGAAATTCTGTCAGAGGATGATTATTCCACTCTCTTCTCAAAGATTTAAATGAACAAGTGTTATTGTTTTAAATGGTGTCTCAGACATATTTTGTTGGTGCATTGCTTTTCTGTATTCAACTTTCCTATGAATTGAGCTGTGAATTGAAATAGAGTTTAAACCTTTAAATGTATGCATTTGTACAATTATCTGAATGGAGGCATGAAGGTTAAATAAAGCATTTTGTATGGAACAAACCCCTAATTATTACTGTGGATGACTCAAAGCTCCTGGAATACCTAGATACTAACTTTTTAAAATTAAATCTTTGTTTTCTATAAACATATAGTGATTTTTTTTAATGGAATGTTTGCTTAAGAAATGTATTTTACTTGTCTTTCTGATTTTTTAAAAGTCACCATCAAGAGAAGACATTCTTTCTCCTTTCACAGAATTTGTGCATCTGTGGCAAAGCTGGAACAAATAAAATAGCACTCAGCAGTATAAACAAAAATGTCCTGGGATGATATAAAAATATTTTTCATTACTATATAATCTGAATTCCCCAAGTACTTTAAAAGGGGAGCTCTTTACTTCTGCCCCTCTCCTTTCCCTGTGTGTGGGGAGGCTGGTGCAGTTGATGTGCAGCATGTGTAAGGTGCTGGTGCAGCCAGGAGAGGTTTTGTCCACTGTGTGCCCCTGAAGCAAAGGAACGGCTGCTGGAGGAGGGCAGTGCCACACTGGAAGTTGCAAGTTCATACCTGGCTGAAGAGAGCTGGTATTTGCAATTGCTCCTAGGGACACTCTGAAGCCTGTGGGCTTGTCCCTTGTGTCTGGCCCTTCCATAAAAAAGCTTCCTTTTTGTTTGAGCCAGTCTAGGACAACTGGATGTAAAGTCAGAGGCTTGGAGCTGCACAGCACCTTTATTGGTGAAATTTCTCCTTAAAATTAATTTTCCCCTTCCCCTGAATTCCCATCGGCTTACTTTTAACCAATATGATCATTTATCTGCTAAAAGGCACAGTGTTACATGGTTACAGGCAGAGAAACGAGTAAACAAAGTGATTTGGAGACCTTTGAGCCTTATGAAGAGATGTTTCTCAACCAAATCTGTGCTATAACAGATCTTCCATCTCTCAAACCAATGATGAATTTAAAAATCCGATAGTTGCATTGGCCCTTCCAAAGCACTTCTGCTTTCCACACAATAAGTTGTTTGTTCTTCCTCAGTGTCCTGTATGTGTTTAATTTCATTTTTTTCTCCCAAGAGTGACATAAGTATAAAATGCATCACTGCCTGTTTAGTCTGACCTCCTCAGTGAACGCCCACACCGTCCTCTGCCCTGACCCATGCTCTGTTCCTGAAAAGTTATTTCTTCCACTTGCACAAACAACTGCTCAATTGTCCTGTAATCCCTCCCCCTTTTTTTCCCCCTTTGTTATTGAACAGTCTACTTGGAATGAAAAGTTGGCACGTTGTGTTAAGCACATCACACGGGGCACGTCCAGCTCTCCGTGAGCATGACAAGGAGTGGCCGCTGGTAACCACCTTCAACTTTGCACACTGAGTTACTAGATCAGATAAGCACAGTTCCCTCTCTACGTGCAGGAAAAAGTCACATGGGCATCATCCTTGAACCCCAGGGGATTGCCTGCCTCCCAGACAGAGTTCTGGCAGTGCAGACTTTCACCCATGGATTCAGAGTGCAAGTCCTCGTGCCCAGCCTCTAACAGGGAAGCTCATCCATGTGTCTGCCACATCTGCTCGCTGCACTGTGGCCTGGTGGCATGAGATCTTGGTTGGGAGTGGAAAGAAGCGTGTTAGTGGTCACCAGGTATTTGTCCTTTCCAAAGTGAAGCCAGCCCTGTGGTCCAGGCTGCCACTGATGTAGTTGGTCTCTTCAGCAGTGCCCGCTGTGCACGCTGTGGAAACCTGTCCCTAAACAACCCTCACATCCTAGCAAACCAGGCAGAGTTAAACCCTTTAAATAGACAAAGAGCCAAAGACATTTGACTGAAGCTGAAGTGACTCAGTAGTTAAGCAAAAAATGCCAGAATCACAGAATGTTTGGGGTTGGCAGTGACCTCTGGAGGTGGTGTGGTACAAGCCCCTGCTCAGACAGGGACACCTAGGGCCAGTTGCCAGGATGGTGTCCAGATGACTTTTGAGAATCTGCAAGAATGAAGACTCCACAGCCTTGCTAGGCAACCTGTGCCAGGGGTCAGCCACCCTTACACTGAGAACATGTCTCCTGATATTCTTAATGGCACCTGACCATTTGGAGTCCCTCCCTCTCCCTTGGGCCATCAGAGGCTTTCTGGTTAAGGTTTTGACCCAGTCTATAACTGAGCAGGGTTTTTATACCCATGGGTATTTTCTGTGAGAGGCCCCAAAGAGCAGCAGTAGCCATTCCCTTCCTGTTGAAGCGTACCCACAAAGGCATTTACTGCCTCACATACTTGTCCTACCAAAAATATATAGCCCATAGTAACTGAACCTGCCCCTTATAAAGGAATGAATAACCAGATTTAGCCAGTAAGCTGAAACATGTCAATACATTTTGTCCTTTATGTTTTCATTTGTATCTTTGCACAACCTTGCTCACAGGTGCACTGTGCCCTTTCTTGGTTATCTTTCTCATTTGCTGGGGATATTGATCTATAAAACCTCCTTGTAAAATATTTCAAAAAAATTCTTTGTTTTTTCTGGGGTGACTTTTCTACACCTGTATTTTTGGGCCTGTGCAGAATATTAACAGACAGAAACTAACAATAAAGTCCAGAAACTACTGCAAAAGCAAACAGTGAAACCAAGACTCTTGCAAAGCGCTATAAATCTCTGCTGAGCTCAGGTTGCTGTTTAATCTTTATATACTGGTACGTCTCAAGGTTATCTGCTCCTGAGGGGTTCTCTGGAGGCTTTTGTGATTTGTCATCCGCTCAGCTTCTTATCAGTCACAGGTATTTCCCCTTGTAACATTTATTATGGGCTCCCCTCTGTGTTTCTTTAAAATGCAATGCCCTGAAGAGGCTCTGGTATGCAGTTTTTAAGGAGTTATTAAATCTCCCTCTCCCTGCTGTGCCATTCCATTTCAGCAGAGGCAAATCAAGCCCTGGCTGCTGCAACAACGTGTCACCATTTCTGAGGAGCTGGCAGATCTGGGAGAGGGACAGTGAAATTCCTTCATCAGCCAGATGACAGGGAGCCTCTCTGCTCATGGCCAAGGTTTGGACAGCAGAGGATTTGCTGTGAAATTGCTTCCTCTCCTGTGTCCACAGACTCATGGAAGTGTGCTGCCAAAAGAGAGGGCTGGCTGATGTGGGAAGCAGGATGCAACTTTTCCCCAGCTATTTCTTTATCCAGCAGATAAAGCTGCTTTAATTCCTCATTTATCCTTAAATACCTGCTTTGTCTACACTGACATCTGAGTTCTGACTGCTAGCAGGTATAGGCATGCCAGAACATGCATATGTCTGCTTAGTACATGTGTATGTGTATTTGTACACGCACACATGCATGCACTGCATGCACCTATGTAGGTGTGCACTGACTAGCTCTTCCTAAAGGTAGTGGGGGCACCAGGGGCACCTCTGGGAATATATTTAGGAGCCAGGTGTTCATGTAGGTATGAAACTGCTGAGCAGCAGTTTTAAAGCCCTTTACTCTGAGATGTTAGAGCTGAAATGGGTGCTACATCCCTAGAAATGTCACAGGCCATGTTGCATGGGGCTTTGGCCTAGTGGAAAGTGCCCCTGCCCATGGCAAAGCAATTGGAACAAGATGATCTTTATGGTGCTTTCCAACCCAAACCCTTTTATGATTCTATAAAAAGTCAGGGGAGGAGATGAATCCTCGGACTCCTTCTATGCCTGCCCCCCCTCACCTGAGCTGGTGCTTTGGGAATGCTCTAAAGCCCCACGTGCCCCCAGACCTGACCTGTTCATATCTCCCCCTCTGCCAGCAGGTGTTCACCTCAAGCCTGGACTGCAAAGAGCATCCCATAGGAGACAATGTGGCCTCCCCCATGGCAGAGGGGCCCAAGGACAGCCTGGGGCCCTGCACACCACACCGTCACCTCAGCACCCAGGTGGGGACAGAGGCAGGGACATGAGCAGAGGTTTAGCCCCAGTTGTGCTGGGGGGTTTGTCTCACATCCAGGCTGGTGCATGGGTCTGCAGGCAGGGGATGCGAGCAGGAAATGGGAGCTGCTCCTTTGATGCCCATCTCTCATGGAGCAAACAGAGGTCTGTTTGCAGCGGGAAGGAGCTGCGTGGAAATTGAAAACCCTGAATTAGCTGAGGCTAAATTGATCTCCATCTGTGCAAATTGGTAACATGGCTGTTTCAGTCTGCTGGTGAAGTATGCAATCTGTTTCTAAGGAGTTTTGTGGGAAATTAGAAAAGGCTGGTAGAGGTTTCTGCAGAGCTTTTTTGGTTCTGATTATTCATTTATTTACAAACGATCATTTAGACCATCTGTGGGTTTTCAGTGTAACTGAGAGAAAACTCTGAGCTTCCCAGGACTTTACAAGTGTGCCAAGAAGGCAAGACTGCAAAGGCTTTTGTAGCTAATAAAACAAAGACAGAAAAGCTGCTTGTGATGAGGTGGGGGGAGGAGAACACAGGGCTGGGGCCTTTTTCCTTCCTCAGCCTTGCTTTGTTTCCCATTTTGTTTGATATTTCTAATCAAAGCCTCAGCACCTTTGCTTTAGTTATAATAACTTTACTGTAGCTATTACATGAGCCTCCACAGATGTACACACAGCCCAAGTTTTTAGCCTGCAGCACTGACCACTCCCCAGACAAGATGCTTGTTCCTGTACCACAGTACGTGTGATTCGGCAAGTTTCATTTATCACAAGGCAGCAGTACAGACACAAGAAAAGTACAGCAGGAGCCAGGGGCTCAAGATGAGGTTTGGCACCCAGTACATCAACATCAGAGGACTTGTTCCTTCAGCTTTCATCACTGACAACATCTGGGAAGATGAATGTAACTCAGTCACGGTTGCTGCAAATTAAAATAAATGAATAACCTGCCAAGTGTGGGACAGAAGTGCTACATTCATGTGTTTTTGTGGGAAAACTAATGTGGCCCTTTGGGATTGTCAGCTTTAGTTTGATTCACATGGATGGCCATGTACCCATAAACTTCAAGGAGCTTTCAGGGCTTAAAATATTTTCCTTGACTATCCTAGCAGGAAGGGTTTTCGTAGGAAGTAAGGATGGCATTGATAGCAATTTCATGCTTGAACTCAACTCAGAGAAATAGTGAGCAAATGTTAGTTCACTGGCTGTAACTTGCAGGAGTGGTGGTGATATCCAGTAGATCAATAGGCACTAATCAAAGGCAAAGTGGACTCCTTTCTACAGCAGTCAGGAATGGCCTGATAAATATAGGAGGGAATAAATCTCCTGGATAGTTGGAGAAGAGAAGGCTCCAGGGAGATCCTGTAGCAGTCTTTCAGTACCTTTAGGGCTTACCAGAAAGCTGAGGAGGGACTTTTTAAAAAGTTATATGGCAAAGGGTAATGGCTTTGAACTGAAACAGAGTGAATTTAGTTTAGATATTAGGAAGTTCTTTACTGTGAGGGTGGTGAGGTACTGGAACAGGTTGCCCCATCCCTGTAAGTGTTCCAAGGACAGGTTAAATTGAGCAACCTGGTCTAGTGAAAGGTGTCCCTGCCCATGGCAGGGGGCTTGGAATTAGATGATCTTTAAGGTCCCTTCCAACCCAAACCAAGTACTTTTTTCTCCGCAGTAGCTGGAGTCTGAGATGGTGCTTGCACATGTGAAAGGAGCACAGGACGCAGAACTCAGGCTTTCACAGTATCCTTCTGCAAGCATTACTGCTTTGCCCCCAGCCACAGAGAGCACCACCAGGTAGCACCAGTCTCTGGCTCCCACCTGGGTGGCCAAGCCTTAGAGCACACTTCTTACCCCAAACAGATTGATTTTCTGCAGGCCTTGCTGCAGGCCAGGCACAGAGATTCAGCTGGGTCTATCTGAGGTTGTGATCTTTAATTCCTGCCTAGCAGAGGGTGGTGGGGATGGGGTGGAAGGCAAGTAACTACAGTATGAAGAGGCGGGCAGACACCTGTACTATGAATCAAGGTCTAAGGCTGAGGTGAGATGTGAAGTCAGGAAAAGGAATGAGGGGTCAAGAGAAAGTATCAGTGACCCTGGGGCTGAGATGAGGGTGAGGTATGGTTATACTGTGGTTCTCAGGTCTCATGGTTTGGGGGAAAGAGCATGGCAGCAGCACCGCGATACAAAACACTGAATCAGACAGTGCCAAACATAACCATTTATACTTTCATTACACCTTTGTCTGTACATCCCACATAAAGGTGTTTAGAAGTGTCTTTGCAAACTTTGTAAGAATTACTGATGCTGGGTGTGTTTCTCCTTTTTTACAGTATGGTTCCTTACATCCAAGATCCAAACTGAACAAATACAGAAACAGACACTTTAAAAACTTGTACAAAAGCACTCAAAATCTTGATTGCATCACATTTACTTCCATTTTTGTTGGAGAAAGAATAAGCATTTTGTATCCCCTGTGAAAATCTAGGCCTTCCTATACTTCTTGCAGTGTAAAACCATCTCTAATCACAGTGGGCAAGCCCATGAGCCATGATCTTAAAAGTTCAAATCAGCTTTAAGTGAAGCAAATACAGCAAGAGTGGCATTTACTTCTTTAGCACAGGTGTTTTAAGTTTACTGGGGGATTGGAAATTGGACTGATTCTTGAAAAGCATATATAAAATTACCTTAGGTACACAAGAAATGTTTTTGTATTTGAAATCATGTTCTAGTACAGTGTGAGCTCAAACCAAAACTTTTAGACATTTCTAGTGAACTTTCAGGAAACTGTCCAAATAATTGACACCCACTAGATATTTGAAAACCTGCATGGACTCATTAAGCAGGCATTTAAATGTCTTGGGTGGATCAGTGGAGCCCAGTGAACCAACACATTCTCAAGAGAAACTCTCTTGTGGTGAAAAATTGTTGACCAGCATTCATCTCAATGTGAGCAAGTACACTGTGCAGGCCAAGGCTGGCAAACAAACAGGAATCTAAGGCTGATTCCCATGCTTCTCCTGGGCATACTGTCTGCATAAGGGGCAAAGATGCCACAGATGGAACCTACAAAACTGAGAAGTGTGTGTATCATTTATTCATTCTGTGTTTCCATACAGACGTACATCATCATATTTTAAACATGCAGCATCAATAAACTAAAAAAAAAATAAATAAGAGAAAAGGTGGTGGCCCCAGTTCTTGATTGTAGCACGAGCTTGAACACTGGTGGGTTTATTGTGTATGCTTAACTGCAACACCAGTGACATATCAGCAGTTTATGGACTGGAAAACAAAGCCATTAAGTTCTTTTGGCACTGCATTTCTGACAAAAAAGAAGGTCTGAAGAAAGGGAGTTACAAAAATGTGTTTTACACTTGAGGCCCATTAGCTCTATTGATCACAGAAACTGCTCTGCAGCCTCCACCTGCAGTATTGTGTGTGAGGGATTTAGTTTATGCTCTGTTCCTCACAACAAACAGACCTCCCGAGTAGCAATGTGTGTTCTTATATAAAAGATAATTTGGGGGCTCTGAAGACTTGAAACCCAGATTTGGTCATAATTATTGTAAGGTCACCTAGGAATTCTGGAGAAGTTTGTTTATCCTGATTCCAGCCTGCTAGTCCAAGAAAATACACTTAATTCAATCCAGGTGACTTTCCATTAAATATAATCTTGTCTTAATTGGTGCCACCTTGACCTCTACTTGTGAAGTCTGTTTTGTGGTCTACAAGTCTAGCTTTAAATGCTCAAACACACATTTCCCCATCTGATTCCCTGTGATTTCATTATGACAACAACACACTTCATACCAGGCTCTCGGTGTGTGTGAAATGCAGGGAAGGTTTAGCAGCAGGAACGTGTCCAAGCACGACAGATGTCTTCCCCAAGCTGCAGGCCACGGTGTTCTCTGTTACCTGAGCCCAGCTCAGTTATCACAAACTTTAGGATGTCCAAGGTTAAGGCATCAATCAGTGGTTCAAGGCCCTCCTCCCTGGGGCAGCTCATCCCACTCACTCTCCCCAACAGAGAGGCCACAATATCCAATCTATGGGAATCATAAATTGGTGGGTGGGATCCCTGGGCCCCTGGAGCTCCAGTTTATGTCTCCACCATTGTGCTTTCCTCGCAACAACCCTCTTAGCCTGGCAGCCCCATATCAGGCTTGAATTCACCCCAGTGGGGTATTCCCAGCAGACCTCATCCTCTCCCAGTGGTTTGACACTTCAGCACTGCTCCAGTGAGAGGAGGAGCAGGAAGGTTTAGATGCCTCCGACAAAGTGCTGGGCTGAGGAGCATTAAGAACTGCAGCTCAAAGCAAATGCCTTCCCCTTGGCGTGCAGATTTTAATCTCATCTGGCATTTCAAGCTGATGAAAATAATGCTCTGAATTTCCATTTCTGACAGTGGCAGAG
This sequence comes from Zonotrichia albicollis, assembly GCF_047830755.1. NCBI lineage: Eukaryota > Metazoa > Chordata > Aves > Passeriformes > Passerellidae > Zonotrichia > Zonotrichia albicollis. The sequence goes on along the minus strand of NC_133820.1, from coordinate 79,322,116 downwards.
AAACAGAAGCTCCTTTATTTCACCAGAAGCCGCAGTTTCCATTCTGGGAAGAAATACAGGAGTTAAGTAGCCCATATCACAGGCATTAGCCAAATGGGAACTTGTCATGTTTGATCAATTGCTGGTGGTAGAAGATTTTCTGTGAAATGTGGTTAAAAAAAAATATACTCAACCACTGACATGAATTAATACACTAACAATATTAAACTTTGACTCCAATAGTGGCTGCTACTTCACAGGGCTTGAAAAACTGAACTTCTGAATTATGTACCAAACCCAGGCCACCGACTCATCTGGCAACATTTACAAATGTCATGTCAATGCTTTGCCAGAAAAGAACAAAGGCAAAACACATCAGGACCCAGCAATCTTGGAAGAGATAGAATTTGAGTGGAAATTCACATGAAGTGCTTCAAACAGGTATGATCTGGATTGACCTGTAGGTTAGTGTTTCAGGAACCATACAGAAGCAAGAAGTTTGAAAATTTTCAGGTAAATTAGATTAAAATCAATACTATTAATAAATGTGCACCACATAGCATAGGGAAGCCAAGCACTGCTTTATACAATGCGTAAACATATTCATTGCCAAGATGATATAAAGTGCATTTTATACTCAGAAGATAAATATTTTGGCTTTTGTTCAAAGCTGCAGCTTCTGAAGTCATGTGGCATCATGAGATGCAGCTCCCATTTGAACTTGGGGCAGGAAAAGATGATTCACAGGGTGACAGAAAAAAATTTAAAAATTGGCATTGTTCAAGAACAGAGAAGGCAAAGAGAAGGAACAGATTTCTAGGCCATTACTGTTTTTAAGTAAAGTTCAAAGTTTGAACCCTTACATGAACATTTTTATAATGGTATTGATAATGCTACTTGGCACCTTGAACTAACAGAAATAAATAATATCCTAGTGTTCTTTATTACAGAAAATATTTTCATATTGCTGCCCAGGAGCAACATACAGTTCCTGAAGCAAAATCCAGAATCTTCAGCTTCCCAATGGTGTTGTGGGATTCAGCATTTTCTACCTTAAGGCACCTGGTGGGATCTCATTAGAGGAAAGGGAGGCCTGAGTGGCAGAGGTGGGTGGGAAAAATGTGAGACCTGTTAAATCTACCTAAAAAAGACGCTAAGAGATTTCAAGGTCCTGGAACAAGGGTCACTTGAGCAACAGTGGCGCTGATTTTTAGGGTATGCTTAAGGGAACCCGTTCAAAAGACAAAAAGTATTTTATAAATGTGTGCTGTGAATTAAATTTCCTTTTGGAGAGCTCAGGCAGAATGAAGCAGTGATGGGTAGAGTGAATGGATGGATCAGTGATGCCACACATCATGTTGACAAGACAAGGCCAAGCCTCCTCTGTGGCCTGCAGAATGTGCCAGTCTGCTATTCTGGTGTGTGACACAGAGACCCACAAACTCATCTGTGCCAATGGGCATCACTACAAGCCTGGCATCAGTCCCACCATGACTGTCTCTGTTCTGTCAGGATAAATAGGTCACCATTTCACCTGAGAGTGCTCCCAAAGTTTGTCCCAAAAGCCCATGTGGATATGTTGACCTCACTGGATTGTAGCTATGAAATGTGGTACCAGTACTCAGTCAGAATCTGGAGACAGAGGAGCAAGGCATGACTCCCAACCAGGGAAAGGATAGGAAGAGATTTTATACAGGGAACCACTTCAGGTTTTGTGCTAGGTCCAATCCAGCTACATTCTGATTCTGTGGTGAACCCCAAGCTATTCCAGAACTGCTTTATCTAAGCTGAAATAATTAACAAGCTACTGCCAGAACCCTCTAATACATTTTTTTTTTCTTTTTTCTTTCTTTATGTTCAGCTGACCATGGTTTCCAAAGCACACCATGGCACAGAGGAGCACCACCCATTATGCATGTGAATTGTTCCCCATTTAACAGAAGTATTTCCAAAGGAGTTGAATTCACCTGGCTTGTGTTTTCTTTCACAGTAGTTTTGGCTTCCTTGGTGCTATGCCAAGAAAGACATCTTTGTTTGTGCCCTTCACTCTAAGTGGTGTCAGCAAATTACTGGCAATAGCACATATTAGTGTCTTCATCAGAGGGAGAATTTATGATGTCACCGCTAAATCCATCAGGGACATTGCATCCTTATAATTCATAGCTGACTCTTGAACACATGAAAGGAATGGCAGTGTGCCAGCTAACAAAGAATAATTGCCCTACTTACTTTAGCCACGATAATTTGCTTAAATAATAAAAATATGCTGGTGCAACAAGGAGAAATTAATGCGCTGATAAACACAAAGGAGAAAAACATGTAAGTACTGAGCCATATATTAAATACCCATTTTTCTGGCAGAAACATTCTCCATTTCTGATATTTTAAGCTGATGGAAGCTTTGATCAACACTTACATTCATTCAGTCCAGAGGAATGTGGCAGCATTATTTAAATTTCATTTTATGGCCTAAAAGATTGTAGTAATTCATGGCTGGAAAAAAATGGGACATGTAACAAGTTACAGTAATTATATATTTTTAATGCAGAATTAAATTGACTATAACTAGAAAGGCATAAAGAGAAAGGATATTAAGGGAGAATTCCAGGAGCCTAATTAATTTGGAAAGGAAACTGAGCAATTTCACTGATGAGGGAAATTGCTAAAAACAGGCCCTTCAGTATAGATTTCTAGATTTTTCACTGCTCAAGTCAGGCTCACCTTTTTCTTAAACTTTTTCTCTATGAGAAAAATACACTTGGTTCACAGTGAAGATTGATTTCTGTGGGACACAAAGCAGTCGTCTTTGGATCTACACATCCAGGTTTTTTAATTTGGAAAGTATCCATTACTGAATAAAAATACCTTATTTTTTAGCAACAACAACAGCAAAAAAACCTTGCCCCTTCCATGTCTATGCTTCACCCTGAAAACTCTCTTTAAATAATGATTTCGTTAAAATTCAGCTTTGATGGAACACTTTCAGCCGATACAAATGAGCGTGTTTTTGGTAAAGCAGACTTTGGTAAAGCAAGATGAGGAGGAGCTGAAGACATTTGCCCTATTAACCCATACCTAACATATTAAAGACTGGAAAGCGCTTTGTAGTCAAGAAGATTTGCTTTTCAAAACATCACACTTAAACTCAGAGGGATGGGGGAGAGAGGGGAAAAAAGAAGGGGGAAGCTTGGTGCAAGAAATCATCTATACAAGCCACAAAGGCTGCCAGACAAAATATTGGTCTTCTGCTAAATTATACAGCATGATATGAAAACACTTGCATTTCTGAAAGGCAACAAAAGAGAAAAATACTGATGAGGAAACCAAACCTTCAAAGCCAAAGCTAGGGATGTTATTCTATGCTCCATGGTAATCCTCAGCTTACACCAGCTCTCTGTTTGGTCCCCAGTGCCAAGGGACAGTAAGCTCCACTGATTTCACCACCACTATCCTGCAGCCTGTGAATCAGAGGCGTTGTACTGCCGCCAGGAAAAGGGAACCTGTTGAAAGAGATGTGCTCTGTAACCATGGCAGTCATCAAGAGGGTTATGGATTTTAACCACATTAGTGAGTAAAGCAAAGCAAAGCAAACTGTCAGCACAAACCTGTGAAGGGGAAAAATCCAGAGGGAGGCAAACTACTGCAGTGATGATATTTCCGTGATTATATGAGTCTGGAGAACAGTGCACACCTTGTATATGACTTATGAAAGAAGTTACAATTTGTGCTCCTTACATTTGGGAAGATGTGTACCAGCATAGTTAGGAAAAGTTATCTATACTTAACTGCAGTAAGACAAACATGCAGCCAGACCAGACACTTCTAGTTCCTTATCCAAAACTCATGAAGCATAGTTTTTCCTGCTACTTTTATTAGACAGCCAGAAGTATTAAAATGATTGTTCTACAGTATGCCATGGGTTACCTGGAATACCTGAGTCACTTTATATTCTACATACCTTTAGTTCTTTTAGTGTTCAGTCTGAATGTTATCATGTTGAGGTGGGATTTATTGCTATAAATGTTTTCCTTATGACTCTTTCCTAGTGCTTGTTTGACAGTGATAAAAAGTTAACTGACATATGTTCATTGTGTGGTAATGCACTTAATCCATGCCTTGTCTCTGGAGTCTTATAATCCGTAGGCTGCATTGCGTAAAGGAATGGCTTTTACAGTACCTCAGTCTTTATAAAGCAACCATTTGTGGATTAAGGGTGTCTTTCCCTAGTGATACACATTGGCACACCTACTTCTAAGTTCCATTGTATAAGCTGAGAGAGAATTCTGCTTGGTAAGAACACGTAGGCGCACTGATGCAGGTGCGCTCAAGGGTTACCTGAGGCCATCCAAAAGCCAAATCTGCTCTTGATGTGTCTGGAAGGCCACAAGGTGGATGCAGGGGAAGACTTTCCTTTGGAACATTTTAGTGCTTTATGTGCTCAGGTACTGCCAGCAAGTTTATTACCCATCATTATGCCATGACAGGGTCAGTCAGGGTGCATGTGAGGAGGTCAGGCCAAGCAGACCTGGACAGACTTTGTGTAGGTTGCCTAAGAGGACTCAGGTGGAGAGGAGCTGGGATTGTGTATTCACAGCTACAGATGCAGCTGTGGCATGTCTTGTCCAAAGAACACTGAGCACATGTACATGTGGCTAAGTCAGGGAGGAAGTAAGATCTATGGCACCTTTATTTAAATAAAATGATCAGTGGAACTGGGACTGGATAACATCTTTTTCCACAAACGTGAACCTACAGACACAGAGCACATTCGCTCAAGTAGCTGAAGAAAATACTTTACCAAGGAATCATTTCCATTGCAGGTGAGTGCTTTGGAATGCTGAGGTATGAAATATTAGTCACTTGACCTGCTGTGTCAAAATGTACGTGTTCATGAATAACCCGCCTCAAAAATGTGCCTTGTGTCAATCCATCTGTCTTTAATATGGCAACAGATTCAAACCATGATCCTGGTTCTTGGATTTGATTCAGATGTGACGAGAACCACAAGCTAATGATTTCTACATTTGGAAGTACAATTTCCAGAGGTCCATGCATCAACACTGCTGCATCCAACTGAGCTCCCACTATTTGTGTGCACGTTTTGAACCCTCAAACAAACATAACCTACACCGTCACCCGTGTCTTGAAGGTAACAGGTTTATACCTAAGTACTCTTTTTTGTGAGCCTTGCAAGAAGCCAAATAATTTATGTATGGCATAAAATGCATTTATGATCTTTCACAGGTCAGCTTGAGCAACAAAAAAGGCAACAACTTCCTCATAACCCACTGTGAGTAAAGAGGGTGGCACCGGTTTGGGAGGTGGAGTTGGGAGGTGGAGGTGCTCTTGAATCCTTTCAGCAGCCTATTCAGGAATCATCGGAAGGCAAGATCAAACCTGTTGATTTGCAGGCCAAACAGTTCATAGTGTGACACATGCTGCAAGTGGAAGATTATTGCAGCACAACAGCTGCGGCCTCATGGCTGCTGACTAGATCCCAGCGCTATCACCCTCATCCCATATGGACTAGAGAGGCTGCACACGCTGTGTGGGGCAATAAGTCAAGGAACCTGCAAGGCTTCTGTGTGAAGCAGGGTGATGAGAGAAGAGCACACTTCATCTCTAGATGTGTGGTGATCACCATGTGAGCCAGAGACCAGCTGATTGTCTGTATTTTCTGTCCCCCCAGAATCTTTCAGCAAGCTGCAGTGACAAGGGCAGAAGGAAGGCTGGGTGTGGTGTCGCAGAGGACAGATAATTGCTACCTTAAACCTGAGCTTCCTCATGTTCAACAAGGGAATGAAGATCTATCTCTTTGTTCAGGCCTTTGGCCAGCTTCCCTGTCTGATAAAAATAACTTGACAGTGAATGGTAGTTTCGAGCAAACTGGCAAAAGTTTCTACTTGTTTTCCTTAAAAAGCTGAAATGCTTCAGGAGTTCACAAGTTGCTTGTTTATCGAATCAGGGAAATTTTCCTTTTAATCGAAGGTTTAGGAATAGCTCAGATACTTAGAGTAAATAAAATAAAACAAAACAAAGAAGTGAGAGAAATGCCACTGATCCCCAAGACTGCTTTTAGCCTGGTGTGTCTGCCTGTTGCTACACCCCTCTCAGCAGAGCCAGCTGTACCCTGAACCTGCAGCAAGTCTCTGCCGCTCAGAGGGCTTCCCAGAGAACCTGAAGAGACTGCATCCATGTGTTAGAGGCCTTTGTTCTCAAATGCAGATGAATTAGTTGTGCTATTTTCCTACAAGAACTTGACTATCAGTCAAAATAGTGACATCAGTGCCTGTCCAGGTCTAACACTTTTCTCAGCAAAAATTGTTATGTGGAGGGGCAGGGGGAGAGTAAGGAACACGTCTTTGAGTTTTCTTCATTTTAGTGAAACAACAGACTCTGGAAAGGGTTTGTATGCACATTCCCACACCTTCACACATGTTCAGTTTATACAGACAACATGTTGCAATCAGCATCTCTTCTTCTCCTCCTCCCCCATCCTTTCTCTGCAGTGACCAGAGAAGTACCTGTATATCTAATTCTCCAGTATCCGGTTTCATTCACAAAAGCACTGCTCCTTTCATGTGGGAAGGCTGATTTGAAGGTACTTACAGAGCCTGTTTGCATGGGCCGGATGTTCAACACACTGTTAGTTCCAAGTTTGGCAACAAAATCCTACTTTAGAGTAGGAATTGCAGCTCACAATGACCAAAAGTGCAGTTGCGCCTTGCTGATATAAAAGGGCCCTTCTTTCTAGGTGACATTCCACAGAACTGAAAATTAGGTATATCTTTCTTTATGAGGGGGACTCTGTATTGTATAAAGTACTCTCCTTGAGATATTTTCCAATATCTGCTTGATTATAATGTAAACTAGCAAGCCTGTCAGAAATGGTACTTATTGTGGGGCAAGAGGCTTTTGACCTTCTGTGTAATTATTCCCAGCTCACCCTTGGAAGTCTGCATTACTCTAAACTGAATTTGTGGCATTGTGTGGTGCAAAAAGGAATTGAATTGTGTCTGTTAGTAAATTTGAACTGGAATGCACAGTAAATGTCAAGACTCTTAATTGAGCTTTCTATAATGGCTTCCAAGCTTACTAAGGAACAATCAAAAGCTATTAGTTATGACTAGGTAAACATTTTAAGGATTTTTTTTTCCAGAAGACTCTTTACTTCTATTTGATGAGCCTTTGTACATGACTTAATGTACAGCTGTGAAAGAATAGATGTGTTTGTGATAAAATTAGTCTGAGCACCTTTATGAGAACATTCAGGGCTAAACACTCATGGTTTCAAAGTGTTAACTGTAAATCTTTCTGCATTAGTCTATATTATAGCAAAGCCTTTTTTTATGCTAAAGTATCTGAGATGCATTCTTACCTATGAGTCTAGACTCAGTGCCAGACTTTTCTCCTGTTAGATATTATCCCTCTCCTGCTCAGCAGCATTAAGTTGACCATGGAAGCAATCTTCCTTTTTATGTGAAATCAGTGATAGACAATCTGCTGTTTTCTTTTCTACAGCAAGATTTTCAAAGCTATACAACAGTCTTATGAAAGACCTGGTCAAGAAGAGCATAAAGAAAATTTCTCCCTCTGTAAATCTCTTACCCAACATCTGACTGACAGCTAGGCAGAGGGCAGAGACTGTGGCTGCTTGCAACAGCTCCTCCAAAGGCAGCGTTATCTGACCCACAGCAACACATCCTTATCCAAGAGCAAGAATCTGTTCAAAGCCAAAGATAAAGCTGCTGCAGCAAGACTGGTTAAGATGCAGTGCTTCTGCAGGCAGCAGCACAAAAGAGAACAATGTGTTTAACGTTAGATGTAGGTCAGATCTCAGCTCACATAACCACACACACATTTAAGGTGCATAGAGTGGAAGCAGCTCGCAGGAGAAGAATGAGGTGAATTAAGTGCAGAGCAAGACTTGAAATCTTATCAATGAAGCCCTAGTTCTGCCACCAATACCCACAACCTCATTTAGATATTCAGAAAAAGTGTACATGAACCTATGTTCCATGGCACTTTGGTAACTTCTGAACTCTGATACACGGCAATAAGCAGCAGCAGCAAAACAACAACAACAACAAACAAAATAAACCAACAACAAAAAAGAAACAAAAAACCCCAAGACAAACAAAGCCCCAACCAACCAGGCCACTTGCTGAGAAGTAGTTAAGTAACATGAGAGGTGCTAGTGCTTATACATCTGGACATCAAAGTACAGACTCAGACACTGAAAACTTAATTTACAGCCTCCTGTGCTTTGTGTGCCCTGTGTCCCTGCAGGCACAGGGATGACCAAAGGGAGACGTGAGGTGTAGGGAAGTAGATGTAATTTAGACTGCCTGAATCTAGGCTCAAGTGCTTTAAAGGACACCATGCTAAAAATTTCTTCATTCAGTGTTCTTAACAACAGCTGCCTCTCAGCTATCATGAAATAAATTTATGCTGATTAACCATTAGAAAATGATGCAGATTTTAGTAGAAGATTGAGTGTGAAATCATTAAGAGATAGTTGCTTGCAACTATCCTTTTTTTCTCCCAAATGGAAGCATCTATTAAAGCTGTGCAGTTCATCTGAACAGGGATTGCAGATTTAGAGATGTTGTCTTAGTGACTATGTGTGAGAAAAGGATGCTTCTAAGAATGTAGTGAAAGAGACATTAGAAACTTTCTGAGAAGAAATCCAGAGAGCAAGTTCTTCACAAGCAGTTTTTGAAAGGATTACTCAAGATAAAATGTCAGAAGCACCTGACAGTTGATTTTTATATGTTCTCAAATAATAATGTCATAGGAAAATAAAATATATACTCAAGAGTATATATTTCATGAATATATGAAATGAAACATATACTCAAGAGGAAGTCATTGTAAGAAATATTGGTGAAAAAGATGCTACCACTGCTTATTGTCATATAGTTTGTTCACAAAATAAATTCAGGTTGGGGGTTTATTGTTATGAAGAGGTAAACTCCAAGCAGAGAGGAGGAAGGATGAAAGATAACCACAGTAAAGGAGAAGGGATAACTGCCTCTATGCCACTAGAAAAGTGAGAAGACAGTGATAAACAAAAAGCAGTATGAGATGATGCCAATGACAACCTATTTTTTTTTCCAAAGAGAAATATTGCCCCACTAATTCTTCTGCCAATGCCTTATCTACATGATATCTGCCCCAGTGCTTTGCAATACAGCTGATTTATCTTTTTGAGGAGGTGCTGCATTTGAATGGAATTTGCCTGCCCCATCTCAGGTAGCTGGGTTGATTCAGTCACCCAAATGTTTGTCTTTGTTTCATCTCATCCCTGTGTTACCACTGCTCTCCTGGCTTCAAGTCCAGTGAGAGACTGACTCTGAATGCTCTGACTGTGGTGGCAAATAACCTGTAACCAACCAGTTGGTCTTGACAGGGACAGCTCACCCCCATTATGTTGTATTTATGAAAAATTCACATGATTTATTAAGATTTTAAAATAGTATGAAATATGATAGAAGGATGAAGTGAACATATGCTAAAACAAGAAAAAATTTTTCACTGAAAGAATAATAAAGTACTGGAATGCTCTTCACAGGGAGGTGGTAGAGTCACCATCCCTGGATGTGTTTAAGAAAAGGCTGGACATGGCACTTGATGCTATAGTCTGGTTGAGGTGTTAGGGCATGGGTTGCACTTGATGATCTTAGAGGTCTCTTCCAACCTCATTGTTCTGTGATTCTGTGGTTCTGTAAAAAACCCTTTTTTCATCAAAAGAACCAGCCACTCCCCAGTCAGAAGCCTGACCATCAGGACTATGGCAGGCATTGCAGCTGTTTGTCTCTCTTGCCTGGGGGAGCAGTGATTCCACGGGGGCTGCCGGCTATCACCTGCCCCACCTCAGCAGCACCTCAGGCTGCTCTGCAGGCTGCACAGAGACAGGCTGCTATAGACAAATGTGGGCTGCTGGGTGGCCTTCCTCTGCTGTGCCTGGTCTCTAGGAACTCCCTCCATTAGGCCTGGGGTTTTCAGGAATCCAGGGAATCACATGCCCTACAGTGTTTGTGAGATGTGAATATAGCTGGCAGAAGAAGAAAAAAAAAAAAGAAAGGAGGTTGCAAATCCATGGAAATCAACCAGGCCTGTGAGGAATTTGTGGTTTATTTACTAAATTCATCCTCCCTTCCAAGGAAAGAGCCTGGTGAGCCCAAGCACTGAGCTGTCTGCCCTGGCTGCAGTCACACCTGTGAGTCAAGTAGGGATGGGAGGCATGGATCAGCACTGCCACCACCTGTGCTTTTGGACCATTGGGGTGGCCCCTGGCCTGCACTGGCAATCTTCAAAACTGCACCTGGGAATACTTGAGAGCTCAGCATGGCCCACAGACCCTTCCCAACAGACAGCTGGATTCTGCTGTCCTGTTTTGGGGATTAGGAGAGCTGAACAGTGTGGACAAGGAGTTTCTCATGCCAGCTGGCATCAATGCCAGAAGGTGGTTTCAGGGTAGATTTTTAAAGTATTAACATGCCATTAGGTAGTAGGGAAACTTCTTGGTTCTTGCAGCTTGGTGGCCGATGATTTCAGCAGCAAGTTCATCCACATGTGTTTTTAGAAGTTGAGGCAGTTTCTAATTTATTCTTTTTTATTGAAAGGTGTGGGCTTGCTAAGAGCTGGGAGTCAGAAATTTAGGATATCATAGAATCACACAGAATGCTGAGGTGGAAGGGATGCACTAAGATCATTGAAGTCCAACTCCTGGCCCTGCACAGGACATTCCAAAAATCACACCATGTGCCTGAGACCATTATCCAAATGTTTCTTGAACTCAGACAGGCTTGGTTCCCACTCTCCTGGGGAGCCTGTTCCAGTGCTCAATCACCCTCTGAGTGAAAAACATAAATCATTAAATCATATGTTTATATGGTTTATATATATATGTGTTTTTTACTTCTTTCGTTTTTTTTCATATATGAAAGGACTTACACAGCTGTGAAGGGAGACAACAAAGGTGAGAGGTTTTGTTTTCTTTCCCTGTGAAATTTTGAATTTTTTTTTTGAATTAAACTCCTTAGCCACTTGTGATGGGCAGAGAGCTGTGCACAGTGATCCACAGGCTGGGTGATGTGCAGCTTGTCAGCAGGTGGTTGTGGGCAGGAGAAGTGATAAGATGTGTAAATGTTTATCTAACGTGCATATCCAGTGTAACCAGAGATGTCCTGGGGTATCACACCTGGCCTCTGCTGCCTCCCCATGAAGGCAAGGGTCACCCACAGGCCAGGCTTCACAGCTGCTGATCCCATGTGGATTGTCTGCCTGCCTGTGCTCCAAGCACTGGATGAATCTTAAAGCAATCTTTGCCTGGGGTAGCTGGAATATCTGCTGTCCTATCTGAGGGAGCCACTGAGGATGAAGACCTTGATGTCTTGGTGGTTGACAGTGGGTGTAGGGAAGGATTAACTGGCTCCTGCAGGCACCTTGTTTTGCAGCTAAGTGCCAACACTTAACTGGGAGAGGTGTCTACTTGTGTTTTGGATGCATAGCTTAGGGCAGACAAATTGCAGTCAAGGAGTCTAATAAATTGCTTTGTCACAAACATAACCAAAGCAGTAATGGGTTCTGATTCAGTGGAGCAGGCAAAGTTCTGTGGAAAACAGCCAATATGATTTAGCCCTGGCTTTAGAAGCTCCTTGATGTTGTTTGCTAATGGAGCAATTGTACTTTTGGAAGGACTACACGGAAGAGCAATTACACTGCCTTGCAAAGGAGCTGAAAACCAAAGACATTTATAAGTGAGTCAGTGAAGAACTGAGAAATGGCCACACTCCACAGTCCTTGTGGCCATCTCCCTCTCCTCTCCTCTCCTCTCCTCTCCTCTCCTCTCCTCTCCTCTCCTCTCCTCTCCTCTCCTCTCCTCTCCTCTCCTCTCCTCTCCTCTCCTCTCCTCTCCTCTCCTCTCCTCTCCTCTCCTCTCCTCTCCTCTCCTCTCCTCTCCTCTCCTCTCCTCTCCTCTCCTCCTCAGGAGAGCTCAAAATGCTTTCATTACAGCTAAACAAAATCCAAGTAATTGTGTACTATTATATAGAAAACACACTCATATTCAAAATAAATTTTTTTTTCCTTGTAAACAGTTGGAAGAGAAAATGACTGGCAATTACTTGAGCACTGTGACGTAGATTTTGAATTTATTCTATTACCTGAGTGAGCTTATAAATAGCAGAAGAAGCTATTAAAAATCCTATTTATGTACACAGGGCAATCCCAGAGAATACTGCTGAATGAAACAAAGGTAAATAATTCTAAAAACTGGATTTTATATATTTGGGATAAACAAGGTGGAGAATGTATTGTGCAGATCCTCCAAATTGCAGCAGAGGAACAATAATTAGCCTTTTAATTATTTTTCTCCCCAGCCAACTTAGATAAACAGCAACTTTTCTGTTTGCTTTATTTGAATCTTTTTTGTTCTTCTGGGGGTTTTTGAGGGACGACATTGCATGACTGTGCAGGTATTGGAAGAGAGAAAAGATCTTAAGGGTTTGGCAGGTGAAAGCTGCTCTAAGTTTCATGTATGTGCCTCCCCTTCAGTGTTTCTGAAATAAAGGGGAGATTTGTGGTGTATGTATTTCTGTCAGGACAACAAAAACTCAGACCTGAGTAAACGAATCTGTGACTTGTTTGCACCTGTAAAGACAGCCTCCCCAGACTGAGCACTCTGAAAGTGACTCACAATTACAATTAAGGAAAAATAAGGTTCTTGTAAGAATTGCCTGTCTAATCACCAGGAATATGGAGTTGACAGCCCAGGCCTGCATGCCTAAAATAGGTTATTTATGTCAAGAGGCTGAAAACAGGAAAAATAGAACCACCTAGGAGATATATTAGGGAGTCCTTCTCTTCCTCTCATTGGCTAGTTCCATTTTTCAGCCTGGTGGAAGAAGGCAATAGACCAGATGATTCTGCTGTATGCCTCGTTTTCTTAGGGATTGAGGACATCTAAGTGGAAGATTAGGTTCTTCTCAGAGGGCCATGCATCCCATTAATGTGGCTTTGATTAAACTCCATAAATTAAAACAAAAGAGGACAGAGAAGTCTAAGGAGGAAAAGGCTTTAGGTGCATCTGATCCAAAAGCAAACAGAAGCCTCACACTTGCTCAGCCCAACCTGACTGAGCTCACCAGACTTGCTGAATTGATTTGCTGTTTGACCTGAAAGTTGCCTTAGTGTTCACTTGCCCCAGCACGTCCGAAAACTCTGGTCTGAGTAGTTTCAGGGCTTAGCTCCAGTCTAAAACATGCTGAGAAGGAGAGTCTGGCAGAGCAGAATGTCCTGATCCAGAGGTTTCAGAAATGCTGCCATGCACAAGTCTAATCCGTGTACTGCAGACAGCAGGCGCTCATTTTCTCATCACCTTAATGAGCTTTTATGACTCCTAGATCCCGGTGCCTGCAACTGCAGCATTCAAGAGCAACACCTGGAAGCATCATCTAGAACCTCAGCCAGATCTGTTCCACTGTGCCACTTATAAATTATGGTTTTATTTACAATATATGCATATAGAAAATGTAATTTTTCAGCAGCTGGGACATAGTGGCAATTTATTCAGGCAGCTGCACGCAAATGAAAAAATGTCCAGACTTACTTTCTGCTCTATAAAAATATGTTAACTGTATGGAGGTGTCCCATTTTGCAACGCTGTGTGCAAAGTGCTCTTTCTTATATATGGCTTCTGGCTGAAGAGCAAGTGCAACAGGAAAAACAGCAGTGTAAACAATTCCATTTAACTACATTTATCTGGGCAAGTACACAGAAAAGTCTGGACAAGCTTTGGCTTTCAGAGAGATTCTCAAACTGAGGGCCAGAGTGCCAAGATTTCATTACTGTTATGCTGGAAGAGTTGTTGCTGTGCCCAAAAAAAGTTGGAAACCTGCATCCAAATAATGAGAATGAATTTTTACTTAGCACTGCATTCCTCCACTGGCAAGGAGAGAATGAACTGGGTGATGTAATAACTGTTTTCCATCTCAAAGTTCTACTGGATGGCATATTTTCTTTGATATTTATTGTGATTTCTTTTAATGACTTGAAGAGGGCCTCAGGCTTTGGCAGAGAAGTGCCTTTTGTTAACAGCAGCATTATTAATTATAATAATTGCATATTTCAATGAATGTTTTGTACTATGGCATATTTTAGTGAAATTTGCAGCAATTCCTATTTTAAACTTTGTGAGAAATTGATCAAGACTATGCATTTACCCAACATTTTGTGGAGACAGAAAATTGAAGTAAAATTTTGTTTAAAAACTTGACACAAGATGTCTGCTACTTGGAAGTTCATTTTTTGAAATTCCTTGCAAACTGGAAATTCCAGAAGAACAATTAAACAAATGATTAATAACAAACTAGCTAATTTAAAAATCACGAGAATTTTGGGGTTTTAATTATTATTCTTTTTCTTCCTCAAGGGATCAAGTATGGACAAATGCAGAAATGTTGTCATGCTCCCCTCAAACAGGTCAGATACAGCTTTAGTTACTGTGTCTTATTATACTGAGTTACAGGATGAGAGAATACCAGACTGAAAACTCTCCAATTACCTAAAGTATCTGCAATGACAATTAGGTGAGAGAGCAGGAAGGCTTGTCATAAATACTGCAGGAGACAGGGGACACCTCATGCAAGCATCCAAAACTTAGTGGCAGTGCAACTTGCTTTGTGCATCTCTTATATTTAATTTTGAGCTTTTGATTGTGAATTGATATTTGCTAAACATGCAGTTTCAATTTAATAACTCCCTTCTTCTGTTTTATCAAGGGAAGTAGGAGGAAGCAGCTGCTGTGCCACGATTCTGCGCTTTCCTTACAAGTAATCATAGGAAAAAACATCAACACAGCAGTTATTATTCTGTTTCACTGCTGAACTGTAGTACAGGATTTAATAAAACTTATGCCTTATGAGCTTCTTATGGGGAGATTTGTAACACAGAAAAACCATAGAAAAGATTCCAAGGGTGAAGTTTTCCAATCTGAGAAAAGAAGTGCCAAGACAAGAATGTCAAAGTTTGTGAGGAGCCCCTGTAACAGACATGATAGCTGTTTGCAGATAACAAAGCTGTGTCTCATGAAGGAAGCAGGTTGGATGTGCTTATCAGCTGGTTTTCCCCTGTACCTGAAAAGAGGCTTTAGGCTGTGCCCAATACATTCCATGTGATGTATGGAACACAGAAGTTATCATCTGTAACTGCAGAAGAGGGAGGGAGGCATCTCCTGAGGACTTGCACCTAGAGGTCATAAGGAAATTAGCCAAGATCCTTGAAGGCCCACTGTACATTTTAGCAATGCTTGGAAAACGGAGGGAATTCCTGAGGATTTAAAACCAGGGTTCTTAGTACTGGTTTCATTTTTGAAAATGATGAAAAGAAATGACACAGGTAGCTATCAGATAATTATCCTGACAGTGCTGGTTAGAAAACACAGGGCCATGGGTTTTGGATTTCAGAAAAAAGGGTTAAAAGCTGTAAGTATTTTGCTTGGAAGGTAGGCTTTGTTTTTGTCTTTCCTTCTAAGTTGGCGGACAATGGTAACTGCACTGATGTCACATGCTTGGATTTCTCTGAGGAGTTTGACTTTCTATCAATTACATTTTGACTAAGAAACATGAATTATATAGAATTAGCACAGCATAACACATATCAAGCCTGTCATTAAGTGACTCCTGGAGAGATCTCAGGCTGTTGTTACAGTGGAAGAGCAGATCTGCTTCCAGCACTGACTTCTAAGCTGGCAACGTTCCGTGTTTTCATTAACAACATTGATGACCATACAAAGTGTTTTCAAGTGGGGATCTTAGGCAACACAAAGTTTGTTGGGTTAAAAAAATATGGAAGATAACACAATAAGGGCAGAGTCAACATAACTGTCTGCTTAAACAGTCACAGTTCCACAAAAAATGTTTCAGTACAGACACGCACAAGACCTCTAGAAACAATTCTTTACATAGGATGGTGGATTCATGAATTTTTTTAATAATTATTTTACAAATCCATTATTATTTAGTCTTTTAGTCTTTTATGACCAACTTAGATGCAATCAGGTGGCCATAGTAGAGGGGTATAAATTTAAATGAGATGTGTGCAGTTCTGGGCCCTGTAATTAAAGAAAGGTGGGAATGTACTCAAGAGCATCCATAGGAGCACACAAAAATGGTGAAAGGGCTGGAAGGAGTTTCCCATGAGAAGTGGCTGAGGACACTTGTCTAGTTTGGAGAAAAGGAATCTGAGAGGTGACCTCGTTGCTCATTCTACAGATTCCTAAGCAGGGGAAATGGAGATGGAGGTGATGATCTCTTCTCCCAGAGAACCAGTGACAGAACATGTGGGAATGTTTCAATGATTCACCAGGGGAGGACTGGACATTAGGAAGCATCTTGCCACTGAGAGACTGATCAAATCCTGTAACAGTCTTCCTAGCAAGGTAGTCAATGTCCCAGGCTTGTCAATAGCTAAAATGCCTTTGGACAATGACCTTAATAACATTCGTTATCTTTTGATTGGCCCTGAATTGGTCAGGCACTTGAACTAGATGACTGCTGTATGACCCTTCCAGCTGAAATTATTCTACCCTATTCTACTCTATTCTCTTCCACACTGAGCTAAGTGTTTAGTATCCTTCTTTCCACCATGCTTCATAAAGGAAAGAAAGAAAAAACACAGCCTATAGACCTGATGCTTCTAGCCTCAGGAAGTCAACAGACTAACCCTCATAGTTTGAATCCAGTTTCTGGATTGGACTAAATCCTTAGCAATATTTCTGACCCCATTCAAGAGACTCTAAATCCCCTCTTATCCTAGTGAAATTTTTCTAGATTTTAACTTTTATGAAAATGAATCTAATGTCAAGGCCAGTTTGCCTAAATTGAGCTTCAAGCCATTATCTCTTGTCAAGCCTTTGGCAACAAGATTGGAAAGCATGCCCTTATCAGGACTCACCCTGGCATATGGGATAAACAACCTCTCCTTCTCAGTGAATTTAGAAAGCTGTACATCTTAACTCTTAGGAATGGTTTGTCTCCCAACACATAGGTCTCATTTTTAGCCACATTGGTATTTCCACATTCTTCTTGAAATGGGAATTTGAGGCAGGTTTGGTATCTATATCACAGTAGCAGCCTTGTCAAGGCTCTGTGGACAGCCTTGGCATTTCCCAGTCTTGATAGAATATTCTCCTTTTTGATGGGATATTCTCCTTTTTATTGCTTGGGGTCATTGGCACTGTTTTGTCACAGGAATTCTCTGAGATTCAGTTTTTCCAAATTATTAAATATTTTCCATAGCCACACTTTCTATGGAGAATGGTCAAGACAATAGAGTAAAACAGAATCAAATCTAATTGACTCAAATAGAATAGAATAAATTCCAGTTGGAAGGGATCTACATCAATCATCTTGTTCAACTGCCTGACCATTCAGAGCTGATCGAAAGTTAAAAGCCTGTTACTAAGTGCATTGTTCAGCATTTGAACTTGTTAAACTTAAATTAATCACAGCTCAATGCTCCAATCTACCTAGATCCCTCTGCAAGGCCTCTTGTCCCTCCGGAGAATTCCCATTGCCTCCCATGTCATAGGGAGCTACCTGTGTTAACTTGTGACAGAGACTTGGTGTGTCTTATGTGCTGTTTTGCCAGTAGTTGGCAGAGGATGACTTCCCACTCCTGCTTTTTATTCCATGTCCAGATCCTTTTTTATGCTAATGTACTTCTTCCTCCCTCTGAATCAGTGCAGCCTCACCCCAGCTGGAGGAAGGGCTGCCCATCAGTGTTCTCAGGGGGAGTAGATGCCAACTTGATCTCTCCTGCCCACATGCTCAGGACAAAACTAACCACCAGGTTTGAGTCAGAGCAGGCATCACTAGGGCTTTCCTGCTCTGTACCTATGGGATCTGTAACCCTGCTTGACTCAACCCTAGCACACTCAAAATAAAATTTATTTATTTGTTTTGTCCCTCATTTTGGGACAGGACATGAAGACTAAGGTCTTTAATAAAAACAGCCAGGAAAACATTGATACCATCATTCTGTAATCATCTGCCATGCTGTCTGCCAGCTACTTCCAATTAAGAATATTTCAAAGTCGCAAATTATGATGAAGTACAGTGCACAGCTGTGGTCTGACTCTAATGCAGGCCTGTTCTACTATGCTGTCTCAGCTATGCAAAGCTGAATAAAGAACAGAGACCCACTGGTAGTGGTGGAAGTAAGTGAATTATTTCCTGTTGTTGATTTAGAGGGCAAAATCTTCAATGTACTAGTCCTGGACTACTCTGAATGTCACTTTAGTAAATATATACTGTCAGTATGAGTGATTTTTGGCTCTTGTGTTTCATGAGGTAATGGTCTACTTAAAGGTTACATATGAGCAATCATGATAAAGGAAAACACTTAATATATCATCTTGCATAGCCCACAGTCTAAGGTTGAACATTAAATCATCTCATCCAATCTGATGCATCTGGGACACTGAATGAACTTGAGTATTTTAGAAGCATGAAAGATTTGCTCTCTGAGCTTGTGCAGTACTCTGAATTCTCTCCTCCTACACACATGGCATTGTCCAAACTTCATACAATTTAACTATTATTGGAAAGTGAAACAGATTTAAAATGATGAACAACATTGGCACAAAGTGAAGATCTAGAGATTTGTCGCATGTCCCAGCTATCACAAAATATTTATTTACTTTGATTTCAATAATACTGGTCAAGAAACTGGCGGCAGTGAAAAGACCAGCAAGCCTAGCTCTACTTAACAGAATTTCTGAAGTAATGCATGCATCTATCTATCTATCTATCTATCTATCTATCTATCTATCTATTATTGTTATCTATATTAAATCTGGACTTGGGGTGTGAAAGTCCCTGAGCCTGAGCCCCTTCAGGCTGTGTGAGCAGAAGAGGTGGTAGAAGGACAACAGGGACAATCCTTCTGAGAGTAGCAAGTTCCTGTGCTGCAAGGTGCTCTGAGTGTGAGTAAAGTTGGGACAGGCTTCATGTTAAAGTTGGAGTGTTCCATACAAGTCTAAAATATTTTCTGTAATGGTGGCTTGTTAAGTTTTATTTACCACAAACTATATCAAGTCAGTTCAATTGCATGGGTTTCCCCCTTTATTATTTATTAAAGTCATGTCCACCTGCTGGATTATTTTGCCTGGTATTGAAATCAGGATGACACATCTATAATTATCAAGTCACTCTAATTACCCTTTTGAAGTGTTGGCAGAATGCTTGGTTGAGTGGGGGAGAGTGTCATTAATTCTGGTGCTATTAAATTGTGACAGATGTTTCTGATTTCTCCTCATCTTTTCATTTTACTACTCTGTTGTTCAAGAAATGTATGTCTGTATATTAAGAAATGACATTTGTTAGGTTTCTTAATTACTGGTATGGTAGAAAGTGCTTCCTCTTCAGAGGATGATGTGGTGATATAATGGAAGAAAATTTAATTACTTATTCTATATAAAATTGATTGCACATGTAACTGCCATCAGAAGCAGAAGCTGAGTATGTTCAAAAATCTACGAATTTGTGTCTTTGTGTATTTGGAATTTGTGTATTTTTGTGTATTAGGAATAAGTTGCATTTAAGATTTTCAGATGTTTCTGTAAGGTATAGTTGCTCCAAATCTACTGGAAAGACAGAGATCTTAAAATTTACTCCCCCTCTATTTTCATTCTGCATTCTCAGTGGTTCTCCAAGTTGTGGGGTTATCAGTAGCCCAAAAGATAGCATGTAAGCATTAGATGTTGAGCGAGGATGTACAAGGAATACGCTTGAGTGATGATAGATCATCTCAGGGCAATTTTAGAAAGTGTTAAAATTAATTCATATTTCACCTTCAGACTTTTAAAATGTCTGGGTTACAGCTACAATGCTTAACATCTCTTCCCTATCATTACCAGTGATTAGCAAATATCACCTGCCACGTTTTCCAGTTCCTGCATTACAACATGTATTTCTGCTTCTCGATGACTGCAAATTGCCCCTGTTCCATCCTGAACTGTTGGGACAGCTGGTGGGAACATCCAAGATGTCAATTATCTCATATGCTTGGCAGATGGACAAGACCTGTTCCAGAAGACCTTTCTGACAGACTCTTACTGAAGCTGTCATATCCCCCACCTGACCCTCATCTTACTACATTTGCTTCTGTCAGAGGACTTTGCTATGTGTTTTCCACAACTTATCATATAACTCATATTCTTAGTGATGAACTGTGAAATGTAACAGATGGGATTGCAATCCCCCAAAATACCAGGAAGCAGACATTTTCCAAGGTTGCTATATAATCATGCAGGGATGTTAGTGACATGTGAAATTGCTTGAGTCTTCCAAATCTTTCAAGAACACGTGCAAAAGGGGTGCTGATTTTTTGTTTATAAAGTAACATGAATCTCTATTACTATTACCCCCCATATTGGGCTGTAAATTCAACAATCTGATTTTAAAAAATGATCTTAGGGTGAGCTGTCCACCAGAAAACTTCTGAGGCATGTAAGGCACAAACGTGAAACAAAAAAAAAGGTCTACAATAAAAGTCATTAGTGGTTCTGCACTGGTTTTTACACCCAGTGAGAAGAAATAATCAAGTCCTACCACTCTAGACTATTATACTTGTTCTTGCACAGGTGCCAGCTTTGTAGTCTTCTGCTAGGCATGTCCCACTAATAATGAGTGTGACTAATTGCACAGAAATTCCACCTTTTCAGAAAGCTCTCCTTTGCACACCAAGTATTTTTGATGTGGGGTACCTATGCTTCACTTTAACTCTATGTGAAATATTCCAGGCATCTAGGGTGGTTTTAAAAACTCATTGGAACAATACCCAATTCCTATTTTTAAGAAGAATGTTTACCTGAGGCTCCTGGCCAAATCCCAACCCCACTAATTATGTTTTACTGAAATATGTTATCACCTGAAGTTTTACTTGGATGGAGTATAGTTTTTTTGGTTGTTGCTCCTTTTACAGGATGGTTTACTTTTGGGTAAATAGTTCTGCTCTGAGGTGTTAGCTCTTGCTATATTTCATTGATAGGTTTAAATCGGGGGTTGTTTTTTTCTTTTTTTCAGAGAATACAGACCAGGATGCTTCAGGCCTTTATCTGAACAGAATGTTCAGGCTGTTTTGCAGAGGAGAAAGTGGAAAAGCTCCCCTGAGGATTGATTCTGGCCACATTGACTGATGTGTTCAGCAGGTTAAAGCCCCAGTCCAAAATCATGTTTGGCTTTGCAGATTTTTGAACATACTCAAGTTCTGCTTAGAGCCTGCTTCTGATGGCAGTGAGGTGTGAAATCAATTATATACATGCTTCCTCCTGCTAACTAAACGGAATTAATCACATGCCTGGGATTGAAATATGGGCTTCTATGTTTCTAAAGTGACTTGGAATGCATTTTTTGTACTTCTGGTTTTAAGTATAAGTAGTATAAAAATCATACTTCTTCAGGAATGTTTTAGTGCCTCTTAGAAATCTCTTCTGATTTTTTTTTCCATTGCAGAAAACAGTTTTTATTATGCTTTCTGAAGACCAGACCTAAATATATATTTAATTTCACTTACAAATTCACATCCCAAACACTATAAAACTGTAGAAAATTCAGTAAGAAAATATTTATATCCACATTCTGGCTTTAGAACACAAATGTTTTGTCATCATTAACATTCCATGGCAGGTTAAAAATCAAATTGCATACAATATATTTATTTCCAAAGTGCTGAATATATTCCTTTTCAAAATATTTTCAAATACATTATAATTATCAGGATGAATCACAGAATTGCTTTGCTTTTTGAGCTAGCCAGAAATACTATATTTATTCTCTCTTGCTTCCACTAATCAAATTTTTGGCTGTTCTCCAGAAATGTTCATTTGCCTGAAGAGAGCAGTGAACAGACAGCATACAACTGGCATCTTGGAGCATTCCTGCTGGAAAGATTGTTAAACAAAATCACTCAGACTATGGCCAGGTATGACTATGAGCCAGTCCAGAATTTTTGTGGCCCTCCCAGCAGCTGTGGGCAAAATCTGATGCAGCCTTAGCTCAGTGACCCAGTGCTTAGCTAATACAGCTCCTGTAACACTTGAATTCTGAGGTTGTTCCACACCAGCTCAGGGCAGAGCACAGCTCTTCTCTCTGCACCCATCTAGAGAGAAGCCCCTCCAGGCCTCCTGTAGCCAAAAGGGAGCTTGTCACATTTATCCCAAAGTGGCTCCTTTGCCATAACTTTGAAATGCAATGACAAGATGTGAAATGAAGCACTTGTAAGCTACAGTTTGGAATATTCCAGGCTAGATGTCAGAGCATGTGGGTTTTGTTGCAACCCTCCTGTTGGTTCTGGGCAAGACATGCCTCATTTGTTGCTTTGGATTCTTTGGCTCTGCACTGACACTAATTACACTTCATGTTTCCTCTCATTTCTGAGATATACACTCTTTGGCCAGCAAGGCAAATAGTGCAGTGTTAAGAGTGAGAAAGTCCTTGGAAAGCCTGGTGTGGGACACTCTCCTTTCCCACAGTTGTGCCTGTGATGAAGCTCCTCTCCACAGCCAAGCTCTGTCTTTGCCTCCTCCAGTGAGCTGTATGGGATTGATTGTAACCCATAACAGATCCAAACCATTTGCTGAGAACTGGTTATTTTCCATAGTTTGCCAGCCATTAGAAAGAATCTAGCTGCAGTTTGGCGTAGGACAAAGGCATCCTAAACTCTTCAGCTTAGCTCATTATTGCTCAAACACCAATCTGATCCAAGACGAAAGTTCAACTTGCTCGCTTTTCAAAACTGCTAATATTGAATGTTCTTAAATTTTCTAGATCCTTCCCTATTTACCTGAAAGGTTCTAAAGCATTTGGGTTTAGTCACCTGCAAGTGGTCAGGATCATCTGTTCCTGGTAAATTACTTCTACCTGTAGGTAAACACACATCTTAAAGCTGTTGGCATTCCCTGAAAAAAGCCTCCAGGCTCACCTGTGGTAAAAACTTCAGTCAATGTTGTTAGGAAGGGTCATCTTTGGTGGTTTGTATGTATGTCAGGTAGTTTCACCTTTTTACAAGATTTCTTCCTCCCCTTTACAAGGAGAGAGGGATTTCAGTTTTAAGCATACAAGAAGATTGAGGCTTCTTGCCTCAGCTCCTGAGGCTCATGGACAATGAGATATTCTTTCTGAGCCCAGTATCTGGTTTTCTACTTTAGCACTGAAGCCAGGTCACTACAAAATCAGGCATCCAACAATTTTGGAGCTGTGAAGGCAGTTATGTCAGAGCCTACTTCTAGTCTAGAGACTCAATTGCTCAGCTGAAGCCACTATAAATTTGTTCTTAAAGTTTCTTAGGAGTACTGTTCCTTTCCAAGCTGTTCTTTGCTGTTCTTTGCCCAGTATCTTTTGTGACAAGCAGATGCATCTGAGGCACTTGGAGAGGAGCTCTGGCTCTGCAGCACATATGTTGCTTGTAAACATAGAGAGAGCTTTTCTTAAGAAAAGTGTCTGCACAAGCACTCTGAGCAGGGCTATCTGGGTTCGCCACAATTGATGCTGTCATTGTGCTGCTGCTGCTCTTTCTCCCCAGAGTTCTAGGAAAAAAAAAATGGAGCAGCAAGAAACTGTCATAATCAATAAAGACAGCAGAGAAGCCCTGGAGGATACAAGCACCAGAGTAATAAATTTTAAGCGACTATCAGTTATCTGCACATGTTGTATCCAGATTGAGGATTATGTGGGTCAAGACCACATAGGTCATATAAGCTGATTCAAGGCCAAGTCTTCTTTAGTAGCTCAGTATTGGCAGCCCTGAACACAAATATGTTGCATCTTAGGGATGGCTCATGTGCAGAAGCATCACTTCAATGTGCCCTATAACCCTGCTTCATATTCCTGGAATCCAAAAATGATGACACATGCTACACCACCAGCTCAGGCCTAGCAGGGTTTATTAGCCTTGCCTGACCTGAGTTACCTTTGTATAGTCACCCTGCAGCCAGTCTCCTGGTCCTCAGGGTGCTGGAAAACATGGATACAGAGGCACCAGAGAAGATTCTCTGGCTGTCTTTTGGGTTGTGTTAGTGCTTTGGCTCATGCTTCTATCTTCTGACAAAGACAAGCCAGTTGCATTCGGCTGGACATTAATAACAAGTATATCACTGTGCTATCCAAGTTCTTTTTTCATCCTCAGTAGCTCAGATAATGAGGAGGTGCTGGTACATTTCTTAAAAAGTCCCATTTGAGATAATCTACAGGTTGGTATTCCTATGGCTGTTATACATCATGTTGAAAATGCAAACTGTAACTTAAAGAGAAACTGCTCCCAGGGCAGGCTGAGACTTGATGCTTCTCACCAGAGGGAGCTATTTGTGGAGGGTCTTTGTCTGGAGTGCCCCAACTCTGGATTTCTGACAGCAAGAAAAATTACCAGGTCCTCAGAGCCATTTAAAAGCAGACTGGAAAAAAAAAATCTTAGTTTGCACAGTCTCACAGTTGGAAAGCCCTCAGCTGACTTCTTGAGGGCAATTTTCTCTCTTTCTTTTTTTTCTTTTCATGTGCATTTCTTTGAAGTGTTTTGCATGAAAGTGTTATTGTATATTTTGGGAAGTATTATTGTCCCTGTATATTTTCGTCCAATGTAACTATAAATTTCTCTCCAAATATGCTCAGAAGCTGTTTGCTGTCAGAACATGAAATCAACTAGTAGATAAGGATACATAAAGGTGGTTATTTCCATAGACAAATCAAAGGCAAAAAACAAATGAACAACATTCTTTGAGTCTTACACACAAGCAGAGCTATATGGGTGGCAGAATAGGTGGTTTTGCCTTGTAAAGTGTGTTTCCATAAGTTTGAGTTTTGATGTCCCAAAAATTAATTTGCATCTGATTATTGATGTTCTTATCTTTTTTTTAATAAGAGTTTTCTCATGAAACTCCATGTCATGTCTTAAACTGTAACAGATCATTAATTTTACCTGCCTAAAATCTAGACATGTAGTATAAACTACATCATTTACCTGATTTGATAGCTCATGGAGGAAGAGAAGCAGATCCCAAACATTCTCATCTCATACCTTAAATATATGATATCCCATATTCCATATCAGTCTTAAAATTCAAAGAATTGAAAGCCCTGACCTGGTGAATAAGGCAGGACTGCAGAGCAGCTGGCTTGGATAAGGAGCATGACTTTCAGATGGCTAAAATTAATTACATTAAATCCTCTCCAAAAAACATAGATGTCTAACTGAGGCTAGGTTTATCCTAATAAATAATTCGCCACAGCAGGACAGATCAGTGCTAAACAGCAAAGGCCTTGCAGCCATGGTTACTTCAGGCAGTGCTCTGGACTGAGTACCCCTGCAAGACTCTCGGTTCAAAGCTGTGTGAAGGGCCAGTCGTTGGGTTCAGCCTTTATATCCTGCCTTGGGGGCAGAGAACATTGGGGTGCAGCTGGAGCAGAGCCTCTGGTTTAGTTTCCTTTGTAAGGAATCTATTTTGTCTCCCCCCAAAACTGCCTCGCAATGGTGCCAACACACTGGGCTGCCACTACAAACCGAGGTGCTTGAGTACAACCTCAGTTTTTTTGTTAATGTCTGCTAACAGAGAATGCTGTTGGCCATTAAATCTCAGTGAAATCAATGAGACTCACCAGGGACTGAAATGTTCCCATGGGCAGATCATTATCCCAGCTGCAAACCACTATAAACATATAGATAAAGGTTTCCTGTTATAACCATATTGACAAAGGTTTTATAACAAAATGAGTCCTTAGGCAAGATTGTGATCTAAATAAGAACTTACAAGCAAATCACAGGACAATATATTAACCAATTTAAGCCAACAAAGTAAGGACAGGCCAAAATCTTCTTCTATTTTTTTTCAGTACTAATTTTCTACATACTTGTTTATACTTAAAAAGAAATTCCCCCAATCATTTGTAAAACACAGGTGTTGGTAAGCAGCCACTACTATAGTTTCTCTATGCAGCAATTCACATACTCACAGAATGGGTAAGGTTGGAAGAGATCAGTGGGTCATCTGCTCGAGCCTCTCTTCTTACACCTTATCCCGCCTGCCTCATGATTTTTGAAAGATCCTGGGTTTCTAAAACTGCAGCAGCAAAGACCAGAAGAGATAGTTCACTTCATCTCAAAAAGAAAGGAGAGACTTTTGGGGCTAATTCATCTGCCTGAGCTCTGGAGTTCCTTTTGGACATGACACAGTTCAATTCAGCTTCAGGATTTTAATGACTGGCAGTAGCAGTTACCAGAATCTGTTATCAGATTTTCTCCTGCACACCTGTTCCATGTGGTAAATCAGTTGCTTTATAGTCAACATTCATGTTACATGAATAGAGTCCTGCTGTTACTTTGACTTGGTATTCCACTAGTTAACAGACTGAATAAAAAAGGGTAAACACTACATGAACCAAATGCGGAGAAGATAGAAGAGAAATATTTGGCTCCTGCCAGCAGCAAAAGAATCCATCTGGGAGGAGCTCAGAGTGGTATGGTAGAGGCATGACCTGTATATAAAGGAAAGCCAATAGAGAATTTTATTGTGACAAATTTACTAGTGGTTTGGAACTGACTACACTGGTAGAATAATTGGGGAATGCACACAGAATAAGATACAATGAGCTTTTAGGACACGTTGTGTTTTTCAAGCTATCTTTTGTAAGGTATTAGGAAAATAAAATGTACATGATTTAATCAACAGTACTTCATGCAGGGTTGAGAAGATAATGGGGAGATGTGGGGAAACAATTACCCACTCTAACTCCCGGCTGTGTGTGTGAGATTTCTGAAAGTTTTCCAAACAAGGTGTAGCTACCTCATCACATAGCAAATGTGTAAAAGATTATTGACTAATTTTACTTACCAATACAAGAACAGACTTCCGGCTTCTGTTAATGTAGACATAAAATATTTCTACATTTCATTTTAGCTTTCAAAATGCATTTTTGACTAACATTCTAAAAGTATACAGTTTCAGTGACTTTCCTGCACTGATCACTTACTGTTTCTTTGTCAGAGGCAAGTGGAACACTTATAAAATTTACATTTTGTTTTGCATGCTGGTAGGCTGTTTTGCAAAATATCCTCAGGCCTAATTGCCTAATTACTAAATTAATAAAGGAACATTACATAAAGTCAGGCAGAACATGTCAGTACGTAGTTAAGCTGTGGTCAGTGTTTTGGATCATGTTCTCAACTACTCTAAGGTACAGAGAGGTATGCAAATGTATCTCTGTTTTTTTCACAAAGCCTGGACCTTTATATTCTTCAGTGATTCTGAGTCACCAGGCACAAAATCCTGTTCTCTCTGCAGAACTGTTCTCCAGACTATCTCCAGATATATCCTGGGCACTGAAATACATGAAATAAGTGAAAGTTCTGCTGAATAATTGAGCTGATAAGAGAAAGGAATGTTTCAAGAAGAAGAAAATGCTCATAGCTGGAATTGCAATCATTGCAGTTATTGTGAGCTGGTCTTAAAGTAGATAGATTGAACTTTAATCAATCAGTATGTTTTTTCCAGATGGCCATAAGTATGTGTTTTATAATCTGCATTTTAAGGAGTGTTTGTTTTTTAACTCCTGAGGTAAGAGTAAATTAAGACATAACACTGATATCAGTTTAAAGAATACCACAAACACTATAGCCTTTTTCATTTCCAATATATAAATAAGATATGGCTGAGAGATTCTGACAGCCTGTTTTTTCTGTTTCTCTCACAAGGACAAGTACTGAATACTGTGCTGCCAACTCCTTCATTACTTATTCATATGCAGAA
This sequence comes from Zonotrichia albicollis, assembly GCF_047830755.1. NCBI lineage: Eukaryota > Metazoa > Chordata > Aves > Passeriformes > Passerellidae > Zonotrichia > Zonotrichia albicollis. The sequence continues at coordinate 79,294,335 of NC_133820.1, read as the reverse complement.
AAGCCACAAGTCTCTCAGGTCCGAAGTTAATCAGCACTGCTCCAGACTTTTGCCTTTGTGTCTTGGGTGCCAGAAAAGAAAACCAAAAATTATAAGAGCTCTGGCAAAGCCCTTCGACTTCAGGGGTCTCTGATTGCCCTCAGTCCACCACTAACGCAAGTTTCAGTAAATCCTGGCTGTGCCAGAGGTGCATTTCTCTGATCTGTATTTCCAGACTTGGTCAACATAGAAAGTCCCTTGAGATCCCATAAAACCTCTTTCCTTGGAAACAAGCTCATCTAGAGGCCATCTGGGCACCCAGCTTCACTTTCTACCAGGGCGGAGTGCTCCAACTTAGTCCTCCCATCTCTAAAACTGTGGCGATGCTCTGCTGGCCTCAGAGCACTGCTGGAGCCCAGTCTGCCTTCCTTGTCTCCCTGCACAGCAGATTGCTCCAGAGGGTGGATCTCAGATGCAAACTTCAGGGTCAGGCCCCAGCTGAAGCAGGCAGTCGGCAGCCCAGACCTGGCAAAATGCACGTCCATCTCAGCAACTTCTATTATCCGCCCTCAGGATGGAGCAGATCTGGAGGGAGCCTCAGTTGTATAACACCAGTATTAGCAGCAGGATCAGGAATGCCCTAATTCCTGGAGTAATTTGGGGTTGTGTAATGCAGTGAATGAGCTTTGCTTTAGCAAATGCTCTGGAGCTGGAAGGAGGCACTTGGGGAAACAGGATGAAATATGCTGTGACTCGAATGGATGCAGTGGATTAAATGGGATTTTAAAACAACACAAGCATTAGTTGTAGTAGCAGCCGAGCCTACCAGAAGGTGCTGCTTCTCCTTCACTGTGGAAAAAAGAAATTGAGCAAAAACGCACCACAAAGTTGCAGGACAGGGGGAATCTTCAGAGCACTGAGAACATGGCCTTCGAGGTTTACAAAGTCTGCAAACTCCTTTTAACAAGTCTGAGCCTTTCAACAACTACCACTAAGTGCCTTACCCCCAACGACTTCCCTACTAAATTAGAGTAATGCTTAACATTTTATTATTTAGTATCTCAATAAGTGAAGCTATTTTCTTTATGCCCTACTTTCTAGGGGAAACAATTGACTCAAAAAGCAGGGAAGCAAAGAAAGCGGCAAAAAGGAAAGCTTAAAAAGAAGCCTTTTTTCCAATATGAATTTAGAACATCTACCAGAGTGCCCTTGAAACACAAGGAAAAAATGAAACTAGCTTATCCTCAATAGGACAGGAGCTCTTCTAGGGACAGTTTAGATTCAGACCACCAGAGTCTTCTAGAAGTTCCTACCTCTTCACTGGCTGTGCAAAGAGGGTAAGATAGGTCTGCTCCTCACACAGGCTTTTGTGCAGGGACCTAGAGCAAGGTGGGATGAATCTGCAGCTGGATCATTATGTGCTTGCCCGGGTGAACCCCATGCAATTTGCCTCTGAGGACTACAAAACAAAAAGCAGCGCAGCAGGTCAAGACATTGCTGCAACAGCAGCTACAACTCTCCAGAGAGCTCTTTTGGTTTTTCTTATTTGGCAATAAACGTGTGGGAACAATTTGCTTTCTTTCTCCCTCTACAGTTCCATCTTTTGATTTTGTTTTCTTCAAAGCACCGTCAAAAGATGTTCCTTTAGGACAGATCTGCACCACAGGCACCACTATGGGGGGAAAAATAATAAGATCTAAATGAAATTAAAAGTCTGATTTGAAAACAGCCTACCAGACATGTATTTCAAACTGAGCTTGCTGGATCTTTGAAAAATATGTTGGGCATTTCAATGTATACTGAAAGACTCAATATAATTTTTTGTTTGTTTGGGGGTTTTTTAAAGACCTTTAAGAAATGTGTAAAACATTAATTTATCTACTGGGCTGCCAATACACAAACCCCACATACACAGCACTTAGGAGGGAATATTCCTAAGTAATATTCATGCAATATAACTGATATTGTTTACTTCCTCTAAGCTACTGTGGAAAATCTTCATGAGGGAGCAAATTCTTCCTCAGACCACCACATTCTGAAACCCAGTATTAGAGAAATGCAAAGGCTGTGAATGGAAACAAGACTTGTTTGGTGTATTTAATGCCCTGCATCATGTGGCTACTCACATGCATTTGTGAAAGAGTATTTGTGTGCACAGAAATAGCACCACAAGGAATCTTGGCAGTGCTCTTGAAGGTTTTTTAAGCTTATATATATATATATATATATACATACACACACATATATACATGCATTTTTTCTTGCTTCTTTAAATTGCCGCCAAGTTGAACTAGGAATGACTTTTGTCCACTTTCCTTCTTCTCAACTCTTTCTGGGTATATTATTACCTCATCTGGTTTATTATTGTACCTTGTGTTCTTTTTCTTCTTCATTACAGTCTGTAAAAAGCTTTTGGGCTTATTGTTAATTTTCTCTCTCTCTCTTTTATTTTTTTTTTCTCAGTCTTAATTGTATATCTCTGAAAATGTGTTTCTGAGGTTTTAGCTTTGGCTGCAAGCACAGTAGTTATATTTATGGGTCTACCATCAGTTTGCTACAGTTCAAGTAATTTTCTGCTTTTTGCTTGTTATGTTTTTGCCTGGACTTGATATACTTTATGAGTTTTTCTGCGATATTGGCTTGTATATCTGGCATAGATAATATTTTGCCTTGATCCTAATATCCTATCAGAGACCCAAAGAGTAATAATTTTTTCTTCCTGTGTAATGTTGGGAGATTATTTTTTTAAATGAACTGGAAAGCTTTATTAGTTTACCAGAAATGAAAGCTTGTAATGAATCCACATGGAATTCTTTAATCATATCTTTGCTATTTTTTAGCTGTACCTTCAAGTGGAATGTGTTTATATTTGCAGAGGGGAAAAAAAAGGGTTCTCTTGTTTAGCATTTCGGCATTATGCAGGAATTTTCGGTGCATGAGGTTGCTCATCATTTTTTTCCTAAGTACAAAGAGTACTCAGAAGGGAGAGAGGAGAGAGGTGAGAGGTGTTTTTCCAGCCTGAGAAAGGTGAAAGAGCTGCTCCTCTTTGCCATCAGAGATTAAACTTCTGGCAGGCCACTTTGTGTGCTGTCATGTAGAGCTGGGTTGTGATGTTACGGATGACACAAACAGCTTAATATTGTACTGAGGGTTTTGGAGACTAGTTCTGCTTTATTAAACTTTTTCTCTGTGATAAAATACAAGGGAACTTTTGGGCTAGAAGACTTTTACCTCCAAAAATTAGTAAATATCCACACATATATAAAGTGTTTTGACATACACATCAGTTCAAACAAATGACCATAATAGAAAAACACACTTATCCATATTTGTTTGTACCTGAGAGATCTGTTATCGAGACTGTATGAAGTCAAAGGTGAACTGAGCCCAGCCATGCTTGGAGCTGCATCTCAGACTGAGCTGACTGTAGCCCAGGATGGTCTGGGTGGTGAGTACCAGGCTGTGGGGTGTGCTGGGTGAATCTGCTCTCCACAGATGGGCTGTAGGTGCTCTCAGGGATGGATGCTCATCACCTACTGCTGTGCTGCTTCTTCTATGTGCCCTCCACGAAAGCTTGCTGACTGCACAGCCTTTACTAGAGGCAGGTGTTTTTGAAGACTGTGAAGATACTCAATGCAGTGTGAAGGAAGAAATGTCTTCTTGTGTAGGAAAGCAGCTTAAAGTGGCACAACATAATGGTAAGGCAAAAGGTCCTCTGAGGGGCTGAGGAAATTTCAGTTCTTTATGTTAGACACCATTATTTAAATACTGGATGCTAACAGATGGCAAATCTGGTTTCAGGAAGGTGAGCAATAGGCCTGGAGTTGTTCAGCTGATAGCTGCCTTTCATAACAAAGCATTAATGACTTAGCCAAAGATCTGGGGGCCGTCTGGTTAAAAAAATCCAGGCTAAACAGCCTGAATCCTGTCACTTTCTGATGTGCAGAGGAGGTTTCCCTTCTCCCACACTGCTTTCAGCTGCCTTGCAATTGCTTAACAGAGGGAAAAGCATTAGAGCATCATATTGTTATGAATTTTCATACTTACTGTAACAAATAAGATATATTTATTTTTGAAAGCAACCTAAGGCTTTCTTTTAAGAGTCCTCCTACTGATTTCCAGGTTGCCCAGATTGCTTTCCTAGATTATGGAGAGATTGCTGTGTCTCTTTCATATGTCAGCTGTTTCTTCCACGGTTGTTATGTGGCTCTCTCATCACTGCCTTTCATTTGTTCAGAATTATTTTCTTTCTTCCTAATGCAATCATACATATATTGCTTCTTTTTACAATTTTATTTTTAGAATTTAAATGGGAAGATTTTGTTGTAGTTCTCTTTGTTTCTGAAAAATATTTCTACAAAAAATCATAAGTAAAAAAAAAAAAAAAAGAAGATGGTTAAGATTGAAGTGAGATCAAACCAGAGAGAGAAAAGCAGCATCAGCTCACTGAAAACTTTTATGTATTCCTCAGTTTACCCACACTTCAGACATCTTCTCAGCAAGGCTGGGTGTAGAAAGCATGCAACTTGTAGTAAAGAGAAAGGAGGGAGGGGAAGGAAAGGAAGGAGGGTGGTGTGGAGCTGAAATAGTGGATACGCCGTGGAGAGAAAGCCAAATGCCAAGGGCAGCCCTGCACCTGAACAGTCGCCAGAAGACAATGCCAGCAGTTCACAGGGGTTCTGACGGTCTGTGGTTTGCTGCTGGGACACAGCTCTGGTGTCTTTTTGTGTGGGAGGAAACAATACAAAACACCATCAGAGAGTGCCTGTAGGTGAGCGAGGGCATCTCATGATGGAGGTAAGTCGTGAGGCTCTGCTCCACTCTGAGCAGAGCTGAGGCTTTAATCTTACAGCCCAGCCAAGTGCTGCAAGCTTTTCCAGAGTCAGTCTTGCTCCTTAAGCTCCTCAATATCCACCTCTTCCTACAAGCTACACAGGTACAGCATGAGGCAATTGCCATGAAATCTTGCTTTAGATAAGGCTTCTTATAAGGATGTGGTTGATCTATATTTAAGCTCTCCTCTCTCTGGAAAAGGTACAGAAAGCCTTTAAATTCTGCCATTCACTTCTGTCACATTTCCACATCAGTAGAGCAAGACAAGTCCCTCCTGTATCCATCTGGAGTTTGAGTAATGGTGCTGAAATCAGGGTTCGTCATAGAGAAAACTTCTCCACCAGCTCAACTGAGCTCCTGATTTGGTCTAATACATACCCTGGGGTCTCTTCAACATGGATTAAATACATATGTAAATGTCTTTTCATTTTTCTGACTTCTATGTCACATTGCACAAGCTGTCTCGAAAAAAAACTGAGAAGTGCAAGTGTTTAGTAGGCGCTGCTGACATGCTTCAGAATTCCAAATAAAGTGTTTCTTCAGAGAAGTGTGAGAAGCATGACTTCTGCCCTCCTTGGTGTCTCAGCGCTCGGTCAAAGACAGTTTTAAAGGACCTTGATTTTCAGGAAGTGCTTTGAGCACCAAGATCTTTTATGCTAGCTACTTGAGCAACCTGAAACAGTTAAAAAAACACTATATATATTTGAAAATTTAAATCAGGAGTTGATTTTTTGATGCCTCTTTTTTAGCCAAAATGCGTTCTTTACTTCATCTCTTTACAGAAGATGGAGTGCATTCACACTACATCTAAATCTTGCATGGGTTTTTATATTGACCTCCCTGTGGATGTGTTTTTTCACTTATATTGAAAGATTTTGTTTATCATGTCATTTGCAGTACCAGGCTTTTTTCACCATGCTACTCGGGGAAAATTCAGTGTCTTAGTAAAAACGACACACTATGTTTGAGATTTTATCATGTCAAAAGACAAAAGAGTCAGGTGACACTGGAATAAAATGAAGCTTTAATTTTGAATTAAATTGTTAAAAATACTGCAACTTCTAAAAGGTGTAAATGCTAGTGCTGTTCTTACATATTTGAAAGGAGAAAAGAGGTCAAGTCATCACACTGTGTGACAAAGAGAGGGAATTTTCTCTCCAATTTTGGAATTTCACTTAGGCCACACTAAGAATGTTTTATTCCCCAGGGTCTCTGCCATTTCCCTATGCATTTTAATACTTGATTAAAAATGAAGAAAGGAACATATGCTGGAGGGATACAAACACTAGGCTATGAAAATGAGGGAAAGCCAAGATGAGATTAACAGATGGCCAGGCACGAGGTCCTGTTTTAAGACACATACCATCACATTAAGTTACTATCCTTCTAAAAATGTAAATGCAGTTCGAGAAAGAATAATTCTCCCTCATTAATTTTTCTTCACTATGTATATGGAAAGCATTTTTATTTCCATTTCTACTTCAGTTTTATTTTTGTTGTAAAATAAGTATTGGACATAGTTGACTAACTGTCCTGTGGAGATGGCCCTGGAGATCTATTTCTGTCTACTCATGCATAATAGAAAATCCTCAGAACTCACTTCTCTACCTATCAACGCAGCAGAGAGAAAGAGAAAAGGGATTTGAGGGTTGTGGCATGAATTTCCTACCAAAGATAGGTGACACATGGATTTACACCTAATTTTCCTTCTTCCTCAGAATTTATGACTTCTTCATTTCCTTCTCTGTTGTCCTGTCTGTGTGGTCCTAAACTTTTCTTCAGAGTTTCTCTCAGCTTTTTATTTTCATCTTCCTCTGCCTACAACCCCATCTTACTTCTGTATCATGTTCTCTGAACTCCAGATTCCCAATCTTCCTCTTCACCAGAATCATCACTTTCCCTACTTTTTTCCAAGAATGGAAAATGGGGCTATTGTGATGGGAGAAGAGGAGGTGCTCTTTGATCTTAATGTAGGACCCCACCTTGCTCCCTCCACTTGGGCAAGTTTTGTGTTCTGCTGAAAGATAAGGGGAAGAAACCCAGCCCTAGGAAGAACAGGAGGTTCTTCCATACACCACCAGTCCTTCAGAGGCCTTCTTCTCATCCACTGAACTGGATTCATTTCTACCTGCCTTGATTCCCACCCTCCCTCAGGACAGAGGGAAGCAAGGCTATACCTGGGAGCTGTGGCCTCAAACTGATCTCCTCTGCTCTCTACTCATTACCCCTTTCCCTTGCTGTCAGAGAATGAAAATAGATGGAGGTTGTAACCTCTTAAAGACCCTTTTGAAAGCCAGAAAGGAATGTTCTTCCTTTGTCTGTATCCTTGCATAGATGGCACCCACAACAAAAAGGCAGTGTCCAGAGGTTTTTCTTGGTCCCTTAAAGGAGGCTGGGAAGGAAAGAAGAAAGGGTTCCAAAACCTGTCCATGAAATCCCATCACCATAATGGAAAAGGTAGTTGGAGAGTTGCTTCAGGCTTAGCAGTTCACGTTTCAAAAACCCCAGCAATCTGACGAGAAAGATGTCTTTGCTGTGAGGTGGAGTCTGATTTCTGTACATGAACTGGCTATTATAATCAGGCAGACAGTAAGGTCCATTGTACAAGTGTATTTTCCCAGCACTGCTACAATCCCACTGCACTTTTCCTTTACAAAGAGTGACCAACCTGTGAGCATATATGCCTGCAAAATGCTGCCTCCTCTACTCCTTCCATGAGGCTCAGCACACCTTGGGAATGGGATGCAAGGATAGTGCTGGGACTGTGTCTATACCACAAAAGTCTCCAGACCAAACCCTGAACCAAATCTTGGTTCCTCTGTGTGCTTAGTGCTGGATCCCACAAGTGAATTTCCGTGGGAGGAGCTAGCTGGAGTGCCATGGGCCAAACCCAGGGAATAAGCTACACCCTGTGAAGAGTTGGAACACCAGGAGACTCATGCTAAAGCTCAGTCCCTGGTCTCCTTGTTTTTAGCAGTGTCAACATGCCATAAAAACTCAGTCCTGCACATAATTATTTGTGTAAGAGGCATTTAGCCCAGGGAAGATCAGACAGTGTATTCCAGACAGCCCAATATGCCACAGTCCCAAAACTGTTTCCCCAGAGGGATGGCACTCTGCAAAATTAAATCCCCCACTACTTTGCAATTCTGCAGTCATTTTAAGTCTGGTAATCAACTTTTTTTTTTCACAGATTTCTCTTCAAATGCACCTCTAATGGTTCTGCACATATTTGTTTCTTCATAATTGTCGGTTTCTATAAAACTTAATGTCTCCTCTCTAATTTTTCAGCTAGAAATATGTGGAGAAGATCTGACATGGGTAGGGATAGTAATTTTATAAACTTAGTCTTTAATTTTCCAGCAGGAATCTGTGAGGTAAGCAGTGTCTATTGAAAAAAATGAAAAGGAAAAATCCCATGAGCCTCTAATGTTCTTTCAGGAATTGTTCTGTACATTTGTAGCTAGAATATCGCCATCATAAAGTCCTCCTTTCACATTAATTTAAATATACTTTGATGTGTTTCAAATGGCCAAAGAAGGTGATTTATCATTAACAAATATAGTGGTAAAAGAGTCCATAAATATTCAAATGGAATTTAATCATGGAGTTAAATGCAAAGTTGATCCAAAGTTTACCTTAGGTTGGATGATTCATGAATTGGTTTGCTTTTTTCCTTTATCTATGAACTGCTCAAATTACTACTAATAATATCTCAGTACAATCAGCCAAAAGTGTATTTCTTGGACCGTAGATCTGTATGTAATGGAAGAAAGTAAATTTCCAATATGTAAAATAATCCTTTTCCTTCTCTAAGTTTTTTCCTTTTTTTAAATTGAAGTAGCCTTATATTAACTGCCCTAAGACATACACATCCTAGTCATAATTACAAAAACTGATTTTCTCTTGTTCTTATTAAAAGTGCATTTTAATATAATATCTCTCTGATGTGTAAAAATATCAATATACCCTAAAACGGTACTGAGTGATTTAAAATTTGATAGGTAATCTAAATATTGTCAAGGTGGAACTGTACTTAAGAACTTGAATTAAGAGAAACAGTATAGTACAGACACCTCCTTGCATTTAGGAAGACAAGGAAAGTCAAGTCCCCAGGGACAGTACCTGAAATATAATATAATAACTTTCCATACAACAGAAAGTACAGAAAAACAACTGCAAATTCTAGAGAAAACTGCAGGGTTTACAATGTGGCTGTTAGTAATTCTGAAACATGTGGTGTACTGTAAAATGAAGGCAGAAGTAATGGAGAAGCTGTAACACACAGAGACTGTCTGAAGTAATACAAAAAATGCAATACTGCGAAGACCTGATCGCCTCTGATAGACCCCAAAACACCAAACAGATGATGTCTGAAGGGGATTGATTTGGCATTAGCAATGGCAAGACCTGGAGCAAGCCAAAAGTATAGCCGGTACTGAAAAAACAGGAGCTGAAGTGATACTATTTCTGCAGAAAATAAGAGACCTGGGCAAATGTGACTGTGGTGGGAATGATTGCTGTCATCTGCTCCTGCTTAATGGAGATGGTGAGAAAGGAGGGAGGAACTTACAGTTTAACAATGCTTTTACCCAAACCCACAGGGCATGCCCAACACAGAATATAATGAAACTTTAATGTCACAGGACACCTACCCAGCAGGTGGAATGTGGGAACTGTAAGTACTGCGCTTCTTCCCATCAAAACAGTGCAGGCATTTTTAAGGCTGTAATAAGGCAATCAGTATTTGCTCTAACCTGGTAAATTGTAAAATATTCTACAGATTCATAGAGATTTCTCAAGCTTACAGCACACACAGAAAATGGTAGCTGAGTACTTGTACTGCTGTTTCAGGTGCAGATCCAGAATAATGCAAAAGAGTATCAGTGGACCTTATTTACAGGGTCCAGAATACAGTTTTCCACTTCCTTAACTGTCTTACTGCTGAAAAGGGACATCTCATACTGCAAGCCCATTTTAATTTTAAGCCCCTGACCACACATTTCAGTAAACATTATATGAAGATAATAAAAATAAGCCTTTCTAACTGAATTTTGTTTTCTACACAGGAAATAGGAAATATTCCCCCGATATTAAGGCATGTGGATCCATTCTATTTCCCAAACTAGAGTAAATTTTAAGCAATCATCATCTCCTTTTCTTGTTTCTATAAGCCCTGCATTGAGTAATTCTTAGCTCTCTATTGGATCACATCAGCAGACATGACATGATGTCAAATGCATTTAATTTTTTCACGCATTCTGTGGGTGGCTGAGAAACACGCACATTCCAGGACCTTGAAAATCCTTTTTATTCTGCAGAATGGAAGGGAATTTTTTGTATTTTTTTTCCCAAAAAATTTTTACAGCTATCATATAGTATTCACACTGAAGGACAAAATGATCTCAAAGGGACAAGAGAGAAAATCAGCCAAATGCAAAGGAAAGAAAACATATCAGCCCCACCCACTGTTTGAGTGATATGCTCATCTCCTGAGGTATACAGAACAGGTTGAAAACAGGGAAGCAGTTGTGCTGGCACAGTGAAGAGGCACATGCATGTTCTAGTCATTACAGTTTTGCCAGCAAAATACCACATAATTCTATAGCTGATGCTTCACATTCAGCTTAATCTGCAGTACCTTTTTTTAGCTACGGAATCAGCTGCCTTGGTCACACAAGGTTAGGACTATAAGTAGCTCCAATGAACTCTGGAATGTATTTTCCAGTAACAACATCTGGCTATTGAAAACTCCACTGACAGCTGCATTGGTGACTGTAAGAGGTTATCTTCAGGTCAAACTGCTGTAGGGCTGGCTGAGCCCTCCTCTTCACCAACGAGATTTACTCTTTCCATCCTTTTTCCTTTGAATCTGGATAATATCAAGCTTTCAACCTTTCCTTGGACTCAAGGAAAACACACTCATCATATTAATCTATGAACTGATGTAAGGATATAGTTGAGCAATAACTCAGGCTTAAAGAGTTGAATTTAGTTGAGCTCATGAAAAATAATTTTGCCAACTTTCCCTCGCAAAAATTAGTCCAACAGCCACGTGTACACTATCTTATGAATCAGGTAAAGCAGCTTGGTCTGCTATCCCACCCATAGTTTCTGTAATAATGTTGTCTCACCTGAGAATTCCTCATTTCTCCCTCTTCCAGGAGAAAAAAAGTTATCTCAGTGCCTTGAGAAGTGAGGTTTAGTCTCAGTATGTATGTTTCCAGAACACAAGAAGGGGCTAACCCATATATTTTCTGAGCTTCCCACCTTACCTTCCTCTACCCCACTACTTCTGGCAAGGTACCTTATGTGTGTTACCCTTGTGCTTCTCCCCACACTGCAGTCACACCAGCAGAGAACTCAGGAGTGGAAGAGTCAGGCCAGCCTCACTCCAAGCCACAGCTGGAGACTGGATATGACAATGAAGTCTCTGAAGTCATCCGAAAGAAAAAGACTGCTTGGTGGTTGGGTTGGTTGGTTGGTGGAGGTTTTTTGTGCAAGCCCAGTTGACTTTTATCAGTTTCAGGTGTCTCTTACTTCAAGAACTTTAGTCCACTTCTCTAACTTAGCAGGAATTGCTGAGTTTTGCTAAGCCCAAGCCACAGACAATAAAGCTCATGTAAAAGCTGAGAAAGCTGTGCAGGTAGAATCCATACACTCCAGCCAGTTTTTCAAAAGTGAAGGGACACCAGTTGGCATGCATATAGAGTCCAGATATATCTGAGATAGTTTTTTCTCTGATGTGTTTAAAATGAGAATGTTGATCAATGCCTAGAAAGATGTCATTTCTTTTCCAAGAATTTTATTTGCTTTGACTTTGGCAAAGACAACACGGAAAAATGTTTCACATCTTTCTGTTTATTTAGTTGTGTTTATTTCTAAACTTCTAATTGCTCTGAGGAAATCACCTCATTAGAGATGATTTCCAGAGAATGCACACTGAACTGCTAGGTAACACTGTAAGAGTTCTTTCCAACAGGAATTAGGAAAGATCATTGGAAATGTTAGTGGTTGTGTTTATAGGGCTTAGACAACTTTTTTCCAGTTGGCTTTAAGGTATGATTAAATTGTTTTGCATAGCCAAGAACTGCAGGAAGACTGCTGCTTGTGAATACTTTACTAGGAAATTGTTTCAGCTAGAACATTATTTTTGAAAATGTTCATTTGCTACTATTCTGGAAATGCTCACGCCCAGCCCTCAGTGGGTTTTAGTGTTTGCAAAGGGCTCAATCAAACTTCTACTGAAATTAATGGAAAAATATGAGTAGTGGAAAAGTCTTTAAACATAATCAAGTGTATCCTTGTCTACTTACTCAGAAGACTCAACTGTCATGATTCATAAATGAACCAGGGAGAAGGAGTGCAACAGATAAAATCCTGTCCTATCTGAACAAAACTGGGCTGTCAGCTAAAAGGCAAAGATGACATCGCCAATGCAGCCTTTATTTGCTTCTCCTTTACTCTCCTCTACTTCTGTCATCCTTCCCAAAACTAATATGCATTGCAAATTAGATTTTTAACTCTGAATAATAACTCAGCATTATCAAGGCCTAATTATAATCTCTCTTTATATGTACTATTGATTTTGTGTAATCTTGATATACAGAGAGATAAGCATTAGATCATTTTGCCCTGCTTAGACAGTGTACTGTTGAAATCAGTGGGAGCAGCAGTTGGTCCTTATCCAAAGCCCGTTGAAGGAAACTAGGATCTTTTCATTAATTTCATTAGTTTTCATTTCAGATTCTTGTGGAGGACCAAAGGAACACTGTTGCTGAGGTACAAAAACTTTCTTTCCCCTTGCCAGATTAACATTAAAACTCAGTTTATGAAAAGATTTACTTTTTTTCTTCCCTTTAAACTCAACAAGGTCTTTTAAAATAGAATGAAATTTAAGATTTCCATTGATTATTCCTTTCATACAAATAAAAAGAGTCATGTTGTAAAAATAACTTTGGGTTATTAAGGAAAGATGACTGCAAATGAAAAAAAAATGCATTTGCAATACTGAATGTAAGCAGCATTTGTATCTGGCAAAAACATTTTGTATGCTGCTATATTGTCTTTGAACTTATTTCCCATGGGAGTAGCTGTTGCTCAAGAATACAGGTGTTTCAGTATAATACCTGGAGGGCATCATTTAAGTAAGTTAAAACATTATTTGTTTAAGGAACCCACTCAAGGTTTCTTGCACTCTGTTTTGACACAGTTCAGCAGAAGATATTTATTAGGATTTAAATAGTCTACGTTCCTAAATGCAAATGCCCATGACTGCTACATAAATCTGTTTAGACCTGCTAACAATTTAAAACTGAGCCAGGACATCTCATCTTCCATGGTTTAGCCTTGTTTCAAAACTCTGAATAAAAAGGGCATTAAGCCTTTGGTTTATCCTGTCCGTAGTATCAGACTGAGACCACTGCAGCCACGTTGGCCGATGTCCCGCTGCTGACGCCTGTGGGCTGCACCCACTCTGTGGAAGGTGCTCACATTTTCACCCTTGGGGAATCAGATTTCTGTTACCTAATGCCAGCATCTCCAAGTTAGACAGAAGCCCAAGGTAATCACTGTAGCTCCCCTAGATAAAAAAAAGGAGGACACTTTCAAAGGCACACTCATCACCCCCATTATCCAGTGCAAGGATTTCCAGTTGAGCTGCCCAGCTCTTGGTTGATGACAGAGAGAGCCTCTGCACCTAGCAGGCTTTCTGCAGCCAGATTTCTATGTGGATGGTGTTAAGGGAATTAATCCCAGAGATGTGACTGATGATTTATGGAGCATGCCTGCACAGGTGGGTACAGGCAGCCCCAAGTTCGTCCCATCCACACTCCTGCTCAATCAGCTGGCTCTGAGGAAAGGCAAAATGAGCTCAGGTCTGCCAGCACCTGCCTGGGTAAATAATGCCCTTGCAAGATGAGGTGTAAGTAGCCAGTTACTGGTTTCAAGTGTGCCCAAAAATATATGCTGGTCACTCCTGAGGAAAATAAAATAATTTTTAAAAATCAATAAGATATCTGAATGATGTCTAAAAATGCCCTCTTTCTGACCCTGAGTGTGAAAAGAAATGGAGAAGAGAGGAGCTGTGTCTCACAAGATAGAATTAATGAATATATGAGAATAGGATTTCTTTTTAAAGTCCATTAAGCTCTAATTGCTCTAAAAGGAGTCAAGTTCCCTTATTCTCTATAATTCTCTATAACAGCAGCTTCTGCACAGTGGCAAGTGCTCTTCTTCCCATGTACAGGCCACTCTTCTCTAAGTGTAGAGCAGATTCAGAGGTGTCTAGGGCATGAGTTAAAATACTTATTTTTGAAGCTCTCTTCATCTTCTCTGAGTGCTGGGAGTTCTATTTTTATGGTGAAAGTAAGCACAGTAACATGAGTGCTACTTTTTAAATGGCACACTTGATGCACTTTAACAAGTTAAGCATATTGAATGTGTCTGGTGGTGAAATTTGCAAAGAAAAATACAGAAAATATTCATTTTCTTCGTGCCTAAATATGTGATTTTAAATCTGGCATATATGCTGTTTTAAAATGTTAAGCTTTGCTTTTGAGTAAAGAACTTGTGATTTTTTTCCATTGGAGATTAGATGAAGATGAATCAGTTCTGGAAAGAGATCTCTTGTTATTAAGCTGTCTTTCATTAGAGTTTTGGTTCTCCTCACAGAGAAAATTCATTCTCTAGGTTAAGTAAATCTTGATAACACTATATCTCCTTATTTCCATCTACTTCTTTCAATACTGTCACTAAATTGAATAATGAGGTCACAGATGCAAGAAAAATCTGTTGGGTCATCTGTTTCAAAACTATTTAGGAATAGAGAATTCAATTCTAAACTCTCTGTAGATAAATATGAGTTATTAGTTTTAGTCCAAATATGAAGCCTGAAAGCAAAACATTGCTGATGTCCATTAAGGACTTTGACTAAAAATAGTTTTATTTTGAACTTGTGATATTGTTCTTTACCTATATATTTTTGCAGTGTCTGAAATTTGGTATTTCATCTACTTTTCTCTCTTTTCTTTGCATATCTATAGTTTTATGTGCCTGTGGCTAGGTCAGAACTTACTGCAGGATGTAGTCAGAAATCAATATATGGTTAATCTTTGCTGAGTTCTCATCAGTTCTCTTTTCTTCTACTATGTCAATCTTCTTGTGTCATCATCAGATAGAGATGTCAGTGAAAAATTAGTTCTATTTGGCTAGCTTACACATCTAACATGCTACTAAGTTTAGTTTCTTAGGGAATTTATTCTCTGTAATTAGGTGCTTATGAAGTCAACAGAAAAATGTAGGTGCTTTCAAAGTCATCCAAAAAGAATTACTGCACATTTAGTTTTAGATATCTAAGTCAGGCACCTACTTTTCTCTTTTCCTATGCAGACAACTTCATTGCTTGCTGTAATGATTCCCTAGATCCCTGAAAATTAGTTGCCTAAGCTAGACAGCACAATCCCTTGTATAGGAATTCATATGACCTGTGCTGAAGTATCTGCATTTGAAGTAGATATATTCTCATAAATCTGACCTTTACCAGAAATCTTTCTCAAGCATTGCATAATAGGATATTTTCACTGATTATAAAGGATTATTATCTCAGAAGGAGGTACATATAGAGTGTAGGTATTGAAATTTAGAAAGATTAATACCACTGTAACAGTTACCTCTATAGGAAAGCCTTCTGAAAAGGGCAGACTGCTCATTTAATTAGGAATCATCCCCTCTCAAGTTTTCTGAGAGTCATTGTGTGAAAAAAAAAGTACAGCTTAAGACATATTTAAACATTTGAAATGCACATACCAAATCCAGTAAATAGTTTGAATCAAAAACTTTTGTGGGGTCCATCATGATTTCCACCTGTATTCATAGCCTTGCTAGCTACAGATGTCTTGCTAGATTATTATTCACAGTATGTTTATCTTATTATTCACAGTATATGTATATTTCAGGCAAGATATATCTATCTTGCCTGAAAGAATCAGGTTTTAAAGAATGAGGAAAAAGCTGAAGAATATTCTTCAGTTTTACTGTAAGATAAAGGTACACCAAGCACATTCAGGATCTTACCAGGTAAGTGCACAATGAGAATGAGGCTCTTTGTATCTTAATCATAAATCACAAGAAATACTTTGAAACAAGATAGGAGATCCTCAGCTTCATGTGACTTCAAATCCTGTGTTACTAATTAACGTTGTTAAGAATAAAGGCCATGTGAAAAGCATATCCCTATATCATACACACCGTTCCTCGTTATCATGAGCAAACAGACTATAGAATGCTTGTCATAAACTGATCAAAGACTTTTCTAAATTGTTATGTTTCTTCCTTCCAGAACTTTTCTTGTAAGACTCACAACTTTTTCATGGAATCATAGAGTCATGGAAAGGTTTGGGTTGGAAGGGACTTTAAAGATCATATCAATCCAATCCCAAAGATGGGGACACCTTCCACTAGGCCAGATTGCTCAAAGCCCTATACAGCTAGCCTTGAACATTTCAAGGGAAGGGGCATTTGTATCTTAGAATCCTTCCTTTATTTTCTACTCTGAACTTTCTTTGTTACTAACTTTTAACTATTTATTCTGTTCCAACATGATAATTTAGCTTGAAAGAGTTCTTTTGCATTCTTATGTTTGTCCCCTGATTTTAAGGAGAGACCATCCATTTATCCTCTAAGCATTCAGTCTGCCTAGTTAAGGAGCCAAAGACTTGGTTCCACACTGAGGGCCTTAACATGTTAAGACCACACGAATTTTTGATCTTTGAATGCAAGAGTGGAAATGCCGCGTGATGCATTTCAATTCTTTGTGCAAGGATTTGGTACAGCCTGGTGCTTATGAATGACATTCACTCACAAGACCCAACATGCCAACACCTAACTAACCCCAAAAGACACATCAGAGTGAGGAGTGTGTCTGAGATTCTCACCATGGCCTGTACCACGATATTCATATTTCTGGTTTTACTTTCACTTGAAATTCCTTGTCTGGTACACCCAAAGAATAACAGGCTAACCCACTGTCTTCAGAGAACTGAGTTCCTAGTTCAACAGAGAGTCCAGCCAGGATATACTGGAGCATTTATGCACACAGCAGAAGTTGAAACTTGAAATGGCAAATAGGAATTGATGTGACTGGTAGGACTATCCCTGAAATTGGTCACAATGGCTGTGGATTATTTTGAGACATGCTGGGGTATTCATGTCATCCAAAATCTCAGTTTTAACACCATAAAAAAAAAAAGAAAACATTGAGAGAGTTAACACCATCAACGTTCCATTATTTTAATAGTATTATGTCATTACAATTAGTTGTTTAGGAAGAAGGATTTAGAATGTCTTTATTTTAAAAGAAAAAGTAGGGAGAATCATCACCTGTGTAAATTTTACACAAAAGCAGCAGAGCACGTTAAGAAAGCATATAAAAGCAAAACAGACCAAAAGTGACATAAAATGTCATACACAGGAATTCTGATATTAGAAAAGTTTAGTTTAATACAAACGAGATGTTTGCAAAAATAAGTAAATCTTTCAGCTTCTCTTAAATCTTTCTCTTTCAGTCTGAGTCATATTTCTAGGCCACTAAGAGAACATACCTAGATTTTTTTCACAAAGTGTGAAGGCTGTTGTCATCTCGATTTTGAAACTCCATGAAATCATAATTGCAATTGTAAGACCAAATATAACCTTGTTATTAAGCAAATAACTAGTTCAAGCTTCCCTGAAATCTCCCCACCCAACAGCATACAATATATGAAGGCTTTCACATTCTTTGTCAGATTTATTTGGTTGTCAGTTCAGTTACTGATGCAATTAAAAGGTGCTAGTAAGTATTAAATTTGTGGCAGGAAAAAAACCCCTATTTGTGGACTTCACTCATTCATCACTATTTTAAAGACACTTTTTGGAGTTTGATTACATAGCAACATTCCATTCAAAACTTCCCCAGCGGCAAATTTGCTGTAGTTGCCAGAAATGTATCACTCAGCCATCATGGCGGCAGTTAGATTGGGTATTCTGGTGAAATTATTTTGTTTCAGTGTTATAAATACTTGTGGACACACTAATGTAAAATTTAAAATGTTCAGTTGCTGGAAAATTAATATAGGATGCTTTCATCACTACGCTTGTTGAAATTTTTTCATTAAAAAGAAAATATATTTTTCTCATTGCAAAGACCCATTTGGTATCTACGGCTGTCCAAATAATATGTGTATGGATCAGTGGAGATTGCATTTATTTGCGTTAAAATAATTGCATAGGAATAGAAGAAAATAGAATGAATCCTTTAATAATTAGTCAAGACATCTTTATTTTTTCTTTTGAAATCAATGTACAAGCAGTGTTAATTTATCTCACCTGTCTCCAGCGGATCAACTCAGTATATCAGTCTAGTGACATCTTTGATTCCTTAGATGCACCATGCCTTCGGCAGTCTTATCAGAAGAGTGCAAGATATTTGGATTCTGTTCAGAGTTAGATCAACACAGATTTTTTAAACAATCTAGGATATTAGTGGTGACCCTGAGTGCCGGTGTTTATGCAACCAGCTTGAGACCCAGATAGTTAAATTGTCTTTTGGGGTGAGATTCAGACATCAGGAGAGAGGTGTCTATACATAAGCATACCCTCTAACATGTGAAAACTACTTGGTCTCCAGTTGTCGGATCTCAAGATCTCAGTCCTGAGATGCTGAGCCTCCGAGACCACCCTTGGGGGGGCTCGGGAGTCCTGGAATGCTGCCAGAAGTGTCTGGTAGCTGGACTTTAACCCTACACAGGAGACGACAAGGATGAGGGCTTCACAGGGTGAAGGGTGGAAAGATTAGTTAATTAGAGAGTGAGACACAAGGTTTAGGATTTATGTACAGGGGGGTTTAGAGGAGTAAGATGGAGGAATTGGGGTGTGTCCTGCCCTCCTTCTTCTTCCTCCTCTCCTCCATCTTCTTTGGCCACGGTGGCACCTTTGGATTGGTTATTACTAAGAGTACACCGAGTTATAAGAATAGATGGTATTGGGGAAAAATGATAAATATTGTATACGTCACAATGGGTATAAAGATACGTGGCTGCCCGGGAGGGCAGACAGTGTGCCCATGGCTGACTGCTGAGCGGATCTTTGTTCGGCTGAAAGAACATCTTTTAGATAAACAATTAATAAACATAAAACCAGAAAGAAGAACTGAAGCCTCTTCTCGTCCTTCGACAAGCGGGCTGCCCCAAGGCCACCCCGGGCCTTCCAGGCCCCTCAAACAGCTGAGATAAACCGGACATCCAGTCAATTCAGTGAATTCAGCTGACCACATCTAAGCCTCTACTGTAGATGCAATTGAATTGGCTCTCCAGCGCTTATTGGTCTACTCAGAGTCAGCTCAGCTACTCAAATGCAGAAATTCCATTCCCTATAAGCTGTTCTAGGATATTCTGACTGGCTTCCAGCTGCTGGTCCAGAAGGTTTTGGGGCTCTCATATATGTATCTATCTGCCAGCCCCAAACTATGTCCCAGGTACCTAGAATAATCTCCTCAGCACTCCTGAAAAGATAGATTATCAACCCTTGAATCACTACTTACTAAAATGAGAACTCACACACCTATCTCATGTGTAAATACTTGGACTTGTTCACATTAAATTTCCACAACCTGATTGATTCCTGATAGAGTAAGCCAAGCCTAACCTTGCTCCCTGGTATGTCTCTAGAAACAGCAACTGCAATGGTACCTCCAATGGGAAATTCAGACTGTTCAAAGGTCAGCGATAGTTAGGGTGAGAGGCCCGCTTCTGTACCTCAACAGTCCTTCACAATTCATCCAGAGAGCTGAAGATCTATGTTACCCATGAATGTTATGGGCATTGCAGATGAACAAAGGTGATGGTGAGGTGAGGAATCATGTGAGGCTACGGACAGAAGAACTTTTTCAGAACTGCTTTTAAGATTCTAGGAAAAAGCCAGCAATAATACATATCGCTAGGGTTAAGTGACAAGAATTTAAAAATTAGGATTCAGATGGAAGTCACAAAAAATTAATTACTTAGGGCATCACACTTGTGAGTTTTTGTAGCTCAGATACTATCAATGTATAGGGGAGAGGAGAAGGGGTGAGTGTGCGGGTATTTGATTTTATGCCTGTGTTGTAAG
This sequence comes from Zonotrichia albicollis, assembly GCF_047830755.1. Classification (NCBI taxonomy): domain Eukaryota; kingdom Metazoa; phylum Chordata; class Aves; order Passeriformes; family Passerellidae; genus Zonotrichia; species Zonotrichia albicollis. The sequence goes on along the minus strand of NC_133820.1, from coordinate 79,274,382 downwards.
TTCAAATATGGATGAAACTTTAGTCAGATATTTTATTTATTTTGTTTTCATCTAGTCAATTAATAAATAAGGCACAATTACAAAAGAATCTATAATCCTAGCACAGAACTGTATTTAGATATATGTTTTGGGGAAAAGAAAGGCACTAGGAATCCACATTTTGAGAACTTCCTTCTGTGTGGGCTAATTAGATACAAAACAGATAGTTTCCTTTCATTACTGTGTAGGACTGTCATTTAAGGCACAGTCTGAATGGATATGGAGCAGCTGTTCTTTAGTTCTCCAGATGAGAATCTGACAGCTAAAATTCAGTAAATCAAGAGCTCCAACAGAGTTAGGAAAAGGCTCCTCTGCTTAGTGCTTTTACTACGGCTACAGTTCATGAAAGTGTATCAGGCCTCTACCCAATGTACAGGGAGATACAGAGTCAAAACCTTGATTTAAGATGGTGGTTTCATGAGTCTTCGTTGGTACCTCCTAAATAGCCTAAAAGTGCTTAACCCATTATCTGTAACCTTGTCCACATTAATCGAAAGGTTAACAACATGGTGCAATTAAAATAGATTCTCATCTTCTTTTATCAAAAATAGAAAGACAGTGCTAATGCACAACTCTTTGACTGAACATCAGCTGTCACTTCAGATTTTTGAGATGGTGGGAGCCAGGACAGTTCAGAACACTGGAGAATTAGTGACTCCCTAGGATCCACATCTCTGGATCCTTTGATTCCTTTAGTATACAAACTTTTAAGGTGACCCATTTGTTTTCTTCTACAGATCTAAAGCCTTTCCTACCTGTTCTTTATGTCTCATCTGGAAGTGGGATTAATAAGATTATTTCTCTATGCTTGGCTGTGACTTCAACCAGTCACTCCATCTGGCCACTAAGTACTGTCACTGTTGTTTTAGCAATTATGGGTTATGACTACCATATTGCCTAATTTTGACACTTAGATTCTTCCTGAAGAAAATAGGATTTGAAAAGACTCAGATGTTAATTGCAGCAAGTCTGAATTTTTAGACCACTAAAACAGTTTCAAACTGAATACATTTCCAAGTCATAAATACATTGAATACATTTTTAATTAAATATAATATTTGTATTTATAAAACATGGGAAGAAATTCTTAAAAAATTCTCCTGCCTGTCATCTTTTCCTGTGCCTCTAAACTGTGCTTGCTGCAGCTGTGAATGACAATGTGTGACACATTTTTTCCTCAATGCAGTGGGCTATCTCATCTGCTTTTGTTGTAATGTCCTATAGCACTGACAGGAATCACACAAACACAAAACATCGGAGCCAGGATACACTGCAAAACCCACCATTTTAGGCACAACTTCAATGAAGATTTTTACATCAGTGGATGTAAAAAATAAATTTTGAGACCCAAAATATCACCCTTTGGATTAGGTTAGAGCCAACTGGTCTTAAATTCTATGCATAATCTGCTGAAAACATAGAAATCAGCTTAGTTGTTTTCATATAGGTCTATTAGATAGGGTAGGTAGGTGCCTATATTCACATGGGCATATAAGCATATCTGGGCAGGATTTTAAATTAATAACTATTTAATTTGCAAAGAAGGTTACCATTATTAAAGACATGTTAATACCAATGGATAAGATGGTTAATCTCCTTTTATAAACCACCAACATGTAGTGATATTTTATGGGATTTTTTATGAGTTTCATCACAGTGAAATACTGGTTCTTCTTTATAATCCAATCTGTTTTACTGACTCACGAAGGGTGGAGCAAAATGTCAAAGTCTTTTAGTCCTTCACTTGGAACTGGTGTAATACTGAGCAATTATATATTTATCTTCTTATTAACATCAAGTATAACATTATGTGAACTCATGATCCACAATTACCATTGTAAAACTAACTTTAAAGTAAAACAGGACAACCTTGACATGTAAAGAAAGAAAATCCTCTGGATCTGAGGATATACAAATAGAACTCTAGCCTGTCATTAATAAGTGTCTGTGAGGGGAACCCCAAACATCATGTCAAGAAGAATAGAATTTGGCCAGAGATCATGGGTCTAGCAGTTACTAAATATTGCCTGTCTGCTGTAATACAGGAGTACTTGTATTAACTGTTTTGGGATAGAGAGGAAAGGGATCACGTGTGTGCAAGTCTGCTTTCTCCACTGTTAACTGGGATAGTTGGATTAACAATCCACATTGTTTTCTTTGTTGGTCAAAAAAAGGAAAAAATGAAACAAAAGAAAAAAGGTATACATGGATACACTGTATTACCTGGAGTTTCTGGACATTCATGTCAGGTAGGGAGGAGCCAAAGTTTTGTGAAAGCCTCTCATGGGAGTTTGTGCTATATGTCTATGCCTTGAGGACTGCAAGAAAACCCCAAAGCTTCTATACATAGTTTTCCCAAGATTTAAGAAAGTGTTCTTCTTTTCTGTAGGAATGAAACAGAGGACTTTCCCAATCAACAAATAAAAAATGAGAAAGCCCTTTTTCCAAAGAGGCTGGTTATCGCTTAACTTTTGAGTACTTTTCTGTCCTGTCATTTCACATATCTCTGGTAAGGACCCTTACCACCTAGTTATTACTTACGTTTTTAGGATGAACCTTCTCTATTCCTCCTTATGCAATTCATAGTAGTAAACTTATGTTGGCATCTAAGTATTAATTGGAGAAGAGACCTCAGTGAGAGTATTATTCATCTGTGGTAATTGTACTAAGCATTGGATCTAAAGCAGGGTAATATTTTATTTGATTTTTCTCACTAGAACCAAGTGAATTAAAAATCTCAATTGCGGAAGGGAAGGGAAGGGAAGGGAAGGGAAGGGAAGGGAAGGGAAGGGAAGGGAAGGGAAGGGAAGGGAAGGGAAGGGAAGGGAAGGGAAGGGAAGGGAAGGGAAGGGAAGGGAAGGGAAGGGAAGGGAAGGGAAGGGAAGGACAGAAAAAGAAAGAAAAAACAAAAATTGATATCCCATAATAGTCCAAATTTTGGCTAGGAAAATTGCCACTTTTTAAGTGACTTGAGAGCCCAAATCTTGTAATTCAAAGAGGCAGATTTTTAAAGACAGACAAAGATTTACAGAGGGACATGAGGTGAAGATTTTTTAAAGCATGGATCAGTCAGCAGAATATAATAACTGAAATCAGTAGGAGTCTGTTCTGGAAATAATGCATTGTGTTTAGAAATCAGCCAGAGCCAGGATGTCCAAGTCCACAGAGCTTTTTGATTGTCTATGTTCTGATTGATCAACATGATACAGCAGCAAGCTCCAATGAGTTGTGCCTAACCATTTTTGAGGTACTATCCTCAAACATACAGTTATTGTTTTCCTATAACCTATTTCATAGTAATTCCAAAGAAACTGAGACAGCCCAAACAAGAAACAATGAGACCTGTCAGAATAACTTTTATCTTGGCACAAAGATACCTTTTAGGGAGGTCAAAGTGAGTTAAATACTGATGTCCAAAGTCCTTCTGAGGGGTCTGGTCATTTCACCACTGTGCTATGGAGGGAAACCACAAAATCTTTCTGGCTTTCTCAGATTTCTTGGTCTCCTTTTCTCCCTATGCAGGCAGCTTGATATAGAGGAGAAGCCTCGTGACCTGAAGCCACCAGGTGTGGTAAGTGGAGAACATGTAGATTGTCCTAGCTTTTGCTGTCTAATGTTCCTAATGTGCAAGCTAGTTATCTAAATTTCTAATAGGTAAAAATTTAGTGGAGTTTTGGAAACAACTCAGCTGACCAGGTGAGCACAGTCATGTTGTCTTTCTGAGAGTGACCTACACAGACTATGTCTCAGCAAGATTGTAGAACCATTTGCGCAGACTCCTACATTCCATGTAGTCTATTTCAGTTCATGGGATTTGTGAAGAGCAGTACTGTTTTGTCTCAAGTAAATGCAAACCCACCCCACATTCAGCAAATCTAAACTGTTTCTGAGTGTGTGACACTTTGCATATCTAGGCCTGCCATCAGTGAAAAGAAACAAGCGTCATCGGAGGAGAGCTTAATTGTGCAGTGAGACAAGTCTCCCTCGGGAGACCTGTCTCTCTTTTGACAAGAAGGGACGCTATGTTGAATAGCACCTAAGTAGTATAAAACCAGCCTTTCCAGTCTGGAGCTGCTGTGTTGTGGCATGCTTTGGACAAACTCTTCTTAATGGTTACCTTTGGCTCAAGGGATCTGTTCTTATATTTCTGCGCTGCTGTGTACACACCCTATGTACACGTGTGTCAATGGACTTAAAATAAAACGTAGTGTTGGTGAATCTATTGGCTTCAGAAAGCATGACTACCAAGAAAAAGGAAACTTTTAAACTGAATTACATAGCTTTTACAAATATAATGAGTGGGATGGAAATGGCAACTCTAGCCCTTGTCATTAGCAACTATGAAGGCCTAGATTTATTGTCATGATATATCAGTTTTGAAAGGGACTTAATCCATGATTCAGAGGAGGGTATACCCATGATCACAATTGCTTTCATTAATGAATATCAGCTCCAACACCTATTTGAATTCCCACTGCTCTGTTACAGAGACTTCCAGAATAAACTTTCTAGTCTGTTTAGCCCCAACTCTTATGACTACAAGCAAACCTGAGAACTTCCTACAGTCACCACAGAAGCAGAGGTAAACAGTCTAAATTCTTCAAGACAGTATGAATACAGAATGAAACTTTTAATGAGGAGGTCAAAATTTCTAACTGCGCCAGCTTGAAGAGGATGTTAGGTAAGCCTACATAGTAATTAAGAGCAGTCTTGAAAAAGCGGGACCTGTGATCCTTCCATTTATATTATTCCTTCAAGGACTGAATGAACCGGCCCTGCCTGAATTCCTCATGTGGAGGAGCCTGGGTGAGAGGAGAGAGAAGTCACCATGGCAGGGCATGGGGAGGCATACTTGCCCTGGCAGATCTGGGAGGTCAAGGTTTGTCCAAGCCTCAGGCTACCACTGCATGCCTGAAAAATGCACAGAAGATGAGCCAGATTTTCAGGATGACTGCATGGAGGTAGACACCTTGCTGTAAGCAAATTTAAAGGAGTTTCTTGGAAGACTTGAAAACCAAGGTTGAGACCTACTATTAGGATCACAGCATTTCTGGCTCACATGATAGGTTACCTATATGATGTTTCATTAAAGTCCAAGTTCTGAGACAAAAGGTTATCTGAAGATCTTTCTTTTTTTGTTCTTAATGAGAATTTAAGACACATTGCCCTTTCTGTATACAGTAGATGCAAGGAAAGAGACACCTCCAGAAGGTGATTCATCTCATCATAAGATAGGCATCCAAGATATGTCATACAATTTGCCTCTGGTGGTGTTTATTTTCTCCTACACTAACTATAAAAGACGCCTTGGTTGACTAGGTCACATTTAGGTGTCCAATTTTCAGACAGCTGGAAGCCATCTGAAGGCATTGAGACCAGTTAGCCTGGGCTTTGTGTTGTGCTAATGGGATGCACATGGAGTTTGACTTCCTTGAGGAGTGGGCAGAGCACTCAATGACTGAAATAGACTGCATAGGCACACCCTGTGAGAGATTATCTGAGGGAATTCCCTGAAGAGAGAATGTTTTATCCTACCTGCAGCAATCCTTAAGCAATAGTGGCAAAAATGCTGTAAAGTGCTTGGGTGAAGTGATGAAGAAAACAGAAAGATATCTCCCAAGGAACAGAATTTTTTTATCTGCCCTGACCTCAGTACGGGAAGATAGATAGCCACAGGGACTCCTCTATGCATCTACCACCCTGAATAACATGAAACCAATGACAATGAAATATATGCAATTTCCAGGCACATTTGGCCTAGGGCTTCAAGTGGTCACAGCAGGTTTCCTTCATTGCTCCAGTTTTTACTACATGCTTAACAGAACTTCATTCTTCCACTTCGGTTTATGGCTTCTTGTACAAGACAATGGATACTGATTGTTGGCCATGTTTATGACAGCAGTGTCCCCAGCAATCCATCAGATGAATGGACTATCATCTTGGACTTCACAAATCTCTTCTAGGTTTCATGGTTTTGACAGCTAGGATTTATGACTTTCAGGATTAAGTCTAAGGTGCACCTGCTTTCCCAGTCTTTGAACAGAGGAAGAGGAAGAGTGGATGGACTAAGTGAATGATGGCTTTTGGGTGGACTTCACATGGAAATGTCAAAGGATTCTCTAGTGGAGGCTGTGTAGCATAACTGGATAGCTTAGTGGTCATTGTGCTGTGCAGAAAGGTCTGGATAATCCAATGCACTTTAAATCACTGTCTTTATATTTCAGTCAATAAGTTACTCAATATGTGCAGTGTAAGAGGTAACCACAACAAAAATCTAGACAAAAAAAATCTGCGAAATAATCTTGTAATCATCAGTCTGAAAAAGATAAGCTTCCTTGACTGGCCAAACATGAGTGGGATAAATGGTTTGGCATTTCTGTTCAGCTGCTCAAACCCCAACTTAATAGTGCTGTCATATGAACTAAGAGTTGCTGGGAAGACACACGCCACGAAATTAGCAAAACTATTGAATCTGGGTTCAGCGTATGGAAATGAATGCCTCATCCATTTCCCTCGTGTCCAAGGAAAACAAGCACTGCTTTGTGCATAACCATTCAGCACAGTTTCACTCAATGTTCATTCAGTGCTGACCAGAAATGCTGGGTCTGCACTGCACCCTGAAGTATGTCTGGATACATACCATGCACTGTCACTCTGGCATGTCTGATAGACTGAATTTATTGCTTCGGAGCAACATGTGGACTTAGTACCCAGATGCCCAGAGCCTTTCAAACAGTCCTGCCTAATTCTAGCAGGAGCTGTCATGACATTTTCCTCACAATGTTCTTTGACTAATTGCAGCCTAAATTAACCCTGAAGTAATTTTAAAGGTATCTGAGACAGATGCACTAGAGATGTATGTGACCTAAACAGTCAATAGGCAGAAGCAGACACTTCTCAGAATGCTGAATCACCTTCCAGAGGTGACTTACTTTCTTTGCTGACTCCCTGGGGGCCTGGAAGAAAGAAGTTTCTGGCTTGCATTCTTCAGCTAAAGGTGTTTGGGGGAGGAATTCAGGCCACATACAATTCCTGGTAGAAGAGCAGGGAACAGGCCAGACTGCATTCCCTTGAGCAGCTTTCTCATGGAGCCCCTCAGGGCCTGGCTAGGTGGTCTTCACCAACAAACAGAAGGGATCAGGGACCTGGTCCCAAGTCAAGTGATGCTGTTTTCCTCACATTCCCTCTTCTCTGGGCTGGCTGCCTCTACAGCTGGTTTCCTCTGGGCAAAAGAAACTGAAGCAGCCCAAGCAGAGCAGTAGCAATTAAACTGTGAACCTTTAATGCTCAAGCTTGGTCAATGGCCCTAGCTGACTTTTCCAGTCTTATTATTGCACTACACACTAGTATTTAGATTTTTGAGAAGTTCTAAAAATAGCACTTCATTAGTCTCTGCCAATATTAGTCAAGGATGAATTTATACCAACAAGGATTTGTGCTTCAGGTTCTTTAGCAAAATACCTGTCAAGTCTTCCCATTTACTCCTCAGCTACTAGTACAGATAATTAGTCTAATTTTGAAAATTGTTGTATATTTGGACAACATGCTTTTACATGCTGCCTCCAACAGGACATATGAACCACTCTAGCACAGGCAGGTACTTAATTTCCCCAGCTGAGTCTTTTTGACTGTTTTAGTTAGTATTGTCGCTGTATATAAATCTCTGCATTAATTGTAAATAGAATTCTTTGGGAAAAATGGCAAGTTTGGCATAAAAAGGCAGCCAAGAATCCATTTTGAGAAACCCTGCCCTTATGCTGTAGCCCAGTGTTACTCATTCTGCCATCACTGGCAGATGGTTCATGAAATATTTATTGAGAAATAATAAATAATAACAACAACATTGACAACAACAGCTTATTTATACACATCTTCCCACAAGCTATTGAATGAAAACCTTTTGAGGATAGTCAGACAGGGTGCAGGCTGTCCAAAGACCTTTTGCAGTGTCTGTCCTTGGAAGTGTTCAAGATCCAGCTGAGCAACCTGGTCAGGCCACAGAGCTGTTTCTGCGTTGTGCAGTGGGTTAGGCTGGAGGGGTCCCACTGTGCTCAGACCCCACAATCCCATAAAACTAGTGAGAGTGAGAATATATAACAAAGAATATGTCTCCCGATATTTAGTCCAATATTTGATTTTAAATGAAAAATATGGTAGCAACACAACACAAGATGATTCTTGTGTCTAATTGAAGAGATGAGGTGGTTAGTGAAGGAAAAGTTTTTGTAGAAAATCTCATCTTAGTAGTTAAGTTACTGGATTTTCTTTTTGTTTAATTAATATATTTGCATACTTTGTGTTGTTTGCAAATTGGTAAGAATTCTTGTCAGAATCTTCCCAAAAAGTAAAGTAGTTTCATCTGGATAAATAAGTTTGTTGTTGATTTCAGCAACTCCACCACTGAAAGGTTCAGCCAACTTCAGTTTATTTCCATGTCAGATGAGTTATCTATATTCCTTTATTTTCAACACAGGAGCATGGCCTGTATCATATCAATGTTTGTATTTTACTGTTTACTTATAGACTTGTTGCCCTGAAGTGGTTCTGTGTTTTGTTCCATAGTTCAGTGCTTGAGTCATTAGAAATTGTCCATTTGTTTCATATTTTTTAGCCAACTATTTACCTAGAAATTGATCTGACACATTTTCACATATTTTTTCTGAGACTGGAAAATATTTCAATGGGAATAATCACAGGCCCGTCTTAGATTCATTTCCTTAGTCTCTACACAAAGATAAGAATCACACATTCAAAATGCTACAGATAGTGAACATGACTCTTTTAGCTAAACATGCTGTTCTGAGATCAAAGGTGAGGTATATATGTCACCTGGAGGAGACTGTTTTATAATTGCATGGATAAAGACTCTTGAAAGGAATCCTGCTTATACTGGCATACTGTTATTGATCTCTTTCATTGTAAACGAGTCCTTTGGGGATAGGCAAATCACCCTGGAAGATGGGGGAAGAACTGTGCTTCCTTTATCTCTTTGTCTTTATCTCTTCTACTTGAGCAACTGATAAAAAGTAACCCCTGATCCCCGGAGCCCAGTGAATCAAGCAACCTACAACCAGAGCAGTGTCAGCTGCTCAGCTCCCTGAGCACAGCACAGGGGCATATTCTGAATGCCAAGATTTCGTAAACAGCTGGAAAAATTAAAAGTTGCTTTATCGGATGCTGCCTGCCTGTATTCTCTATTGTCAGGGATGGAAGGGATGGAATTCTCTGTCCATTCTCCTTCTGCACTGAACTGCTGCTGCTTGGTGCTGCTATCACACACCAGATGTGTTCCAACCCAGAGGTATTTGCAGACAGTTTGATATCAGAAGCAGAATGTCTGAAACTCACACAGGGCTTTGTGCCTGTTGTGCAATCTGTGTTTATGGGGATACTGTCAATCATCTCACCATACTGACCCAGATCATCAAACTCACAGAGGCTGAGGGCAGAGCAGGAACTCTCAATATCCCTCTTCATCTGTAAAATGCCTCACATAATGACCTTGGTCTGTAGTGGCCCTTCAGTGTGCTGCACATGTGGGATTAGGAGGATTAGCATCACAGAAAATCATATCATAGCAATTTAAATGTCCTCATATAATTTCAAGTATTTTCCATGGTGTATGGGACTCAGAGAAATCTGGAATTTAAACTGACACTGGCAACAAAGAGATCCAGTCAGCAACTTCTACTCACTTCTCAATTTGATAAGAATCATCATTGTTCAGTCTGAGTGAAGAGTGAACAAAAAGCCTTGAGTCATCCCCTGCAGTGTTAGCTGTCAAACTATCAATGAAATATTTCAGTCTGTGCCTCTGCTTCTTAACCACTTACCAACTAACAGGCTTTTATTTTTCATGGGCCAATTCTTCTCATCCCTTACCCAAGGTCTAGCTGGAAAAAAATAGTGAAAAGAAGTTTGAACTTGTAGAATCAAGTTGGTTTTGCATTACCAGAGTACTTATAGCAATGAGAAGTATATTAAATAATCACTCTGCTGGTGTGCAGCTTGAAAATTACTCAGTTAATACCTTTTCAAATTCTTCTAAAAGTAACAAAAACTTTCCAAAGTCAAGAAAAAAATGTTTGCTCATTTGATGTCTATCTAACAAAGGTAAAAAATGAAGAGGCAAGAATCTAACAAGAGCTGAATAGAAAAAAAAGTATTTCAAGAGTCTGCTTGTGACCTCAGTGTGTGGTTCTCCTTTGAAAAATTATTCTCTAAAGTTTTTCCAGTTCCCATTCTCTACTCCAAGCTCTGTCCCTCTCTTTGCTCATTATCCCCAGTTTTAAAGATTGTATGGGCTAACTTAAAAAATTAAAGAAATCTTTTTTAAATGGGCATTTTTTTTCCTGATTGCAGTCCAATGGAAAACAGCTATAGCCCTCTCCAGTTGGTTTCCCAGCTCCAGAAACATGTTTACCAATTTGCAGTTTATGTAATTTGCACTTCAAAATGTGGGCACATAACCTCAATGCTCTCAGACTTGTGGGAATAAACAGAATTTCTCCACAAATCTTCAGGGGAACTTTTAATCAAAAGTCTGCCTGGGGCCGGATGTTATCATGCAACATGAAGAAGCAGGATTGTGATAGATCTACTCCCAGAAAGGTTTAATCAAATCTGTTCAGTCAGAGTGCTCTACCCTTGAGTCACTGATGGGCATAGGCAGTGCAGGGGTGTTGCAAGAAAGTCCTTAAAGAAGCCCAGCACAGCAGCCTCGTGTCCCTCACACTGAACGTGGACAGCACAAAACACCAAGCCCTGCCTGCCTCTGCTCCTCGGGCGATGGGTGATGTGTGCTCACTCCCCTTTCTAGCTCCAGAATAAACAAGGTGGAGTGAATTCAATATCCTTTAAAGTCACATGCATTTGCATGTGCCTCTGGATAGTGTTTTTAAAACTCATTACTCCACAAATGAAAAATAATAAAAATATTTACCCTCATCAAAAGAGCAACCCTTAGGAAAAATCCATCAGAAATGGGACACCGACAGTACAATTTATTTATTTCTAATTTTGTTGAGCTGCATGTGTAGAGCTGCATATGAATTTGATATTTTGAGTATTTAACTAAACATTTATTAATACTACCGAGGTCTGATTTGAATCTCAGTTATGCTGGTGTTGTTCTGAAATAATTCCACCAAGTTAATGTTTTTGAATCCAGCAATCCATTAACACCTTCAGTCTGGAATTTGCCCAAGCCTACACTTTTTTATCTGAGATTGTGGAATGAATGCTCATGTCTGGAAGAGGCACTAAAACAGCCATTTAGCAATTTGCTTAGGATGCCAAGCCATCAGAAAGAGATCAACAGTGAAAAGTGGCTTAAGAATTTACTCCTCAGAGCAGACAGTGGGACAACTTACCTGTGGTACTGAAAAACACAGATTTTTTTTTTTCTTTCCTCCAGGTACCTGGGTTCAGAAACAAAGAGGCATTTTATATAAAATGGTAAGTCACAAGAGTGAGGCACAAAATCTCTGTCACCAGGTTCACCCAGAGCTGTATTAGCCCAGTGCAGTAGAGCTCATGGTATTGGTCACACCATGCCCTTGTTCAGCAGGGCCAAATTGCCCTAAAATTAATAGGAAGTTCATTTTCACCACCTGGTTGTAAAATTAATTAAGTGCACTGGTTGGGCAATGATTGGAACAATATTTATTTTAACATTTTCCCCTATTTCTTAAACCAAAACATCTTCTGCTTAAAATACATGGGACATTGAACTTTTAATAAATATGACTGTGTTGGAATGTGGTTACACTACTTCTTGCCTATAAGGTAGGGGATTATTTTGAAGAAGTAAGAGGACTCAGGGTATTACAACTGATTTCTCAGTTCAGTAAAAGAAAACATAACTTTTAGGAAAATGATTCGCAGTAACTCAGGGTTTGGTTTTCCTCCTACAGGAAAAGTACAGGGTAAGTAGGGATAGAGCCGAGTAGGAATTTTCAACAATTCAGACTTTCAGCTGAAAATAATGATCCAGTCAAGGGAAACCTTAGCTGGGAAAAGATTTGGTTTTAACAGGTTTTTTTTTACCCACAGGCTTTTAGGAATTATTTTCAGAATGTGTTTTTCTGTTGCTAATAACATTGGAACCAGTAGTAGAGGAAAATTCTAAAAGAAGAGAAATGAATCCACAACAATTTCTAGAACACAGCTGCTCTGTAGGAAAGCTGCTAAGAATTGACCATCTTCTTCTTGCTGTCTCTACATGTATTTCCTTTTAAACAGTTTTTCAGCTATATACAAGTAATTTTAGAGCCCTTTGGAATACCAGGAGTGTTGGTGTGATCCCCACTGCCCCCTTGGCACAAAAATCCTCCCTAACAGCAGGAAGCACTTGATGCAGGAAAAAGGGAGCTATCCCAAGCTGCACAGTGCAACCACCAGAGCCACCAAAGGTTTGTGCCTTCACCTGTGTGTGCTCAGACATGAAGCCCCTTCAGAAATTCTGTGAAAAGGCAGAGGGGAGACAGTTTCACCTGCAGCATTTTAAATCATTCTGAGAGGGGTAGATTTACAGTACCCCTTCAGGCTAATGTAAAGGAGGTGTACTATCCTGCAAACAGGGACTAGAGATGTTTTACAAATTGTAAAAACAGGGAGACAAAGCCAGAGCAAAGCCAGAAGGGAAATCTAGCCAATCTTGCAAACTGCTTGATTATTCTGTCTCAGAGTAGAAGCTGAGAATTCATTTCCCATGTGAGCAACCTTTGAACCCATCTTATGCTCAGGTTCAGACTGCATTGATGATGGCTCTAAGTGTAAGGAGTACAGGTTTCATCAAATGTCTGAGAGCACACATGAAAGCACAGCAATTACAGAGGACAGGAATGAAGGGAAAAGCATTGACTTGCTGTGTGAATGTGAAAGAGATCTTGTATCTTTCATAAATATTTACAAAGTAATTAAAAAAAAGGAAAGAAAATACACATCAACAAATGAGGCACATCAAAACACTGTCACTAAAGCTTGCATTTCAAAAAAGTTTCAGAGAAAGAGAAGCACAGCTGTAGTCTATAGAAAACTTCATTAATGTTTTCAAATCACTCAAAGGATTTAGGTGCTGAAAGGCATGCTAAATTGGGATTTATACATAATCAGATCATTGAAAAACATACAAATGGCTGCCAGAGAAAAGTACAATGTTCACTTTTGAAATTACAAAAAATCCTTTGTTTCAAAGAGTGAATTGACTAAAGTTTAGTTTCAGTGAAGCATGTTTTTGCTTTGGGTGTCATTATTTGGTTTGGCCTCCTTACCAGAGAAACCTTTTTACTGACTGCAGTTCCTTCCACTGTTGTTTTTATTCTCCAGCAACTTAAAAAAAAAAAAAGAAAAAAAAAAGAAAAAAAAAGGAAAATATCAAGGCAGCATCAGATGCTTCAAATTTAAATGAGAGCTGCTCTGTTTACCTTTAATTTTGAGATGGCAGTGGGGGTGAATTGCACAGGGCTTGATTGCTTGCCAGGATTTCTCAAACAGATGTATTTGAGCCTCCTCACTTAAATAATCTGGAAAATCAGGTTGGACTAGTTGAATCAAAATGCTGGCAAGTGGGTAAAGAAAACATCCATCCATCCATCCATCCAGGCACCTCTATCGCTCCCATCGCCATGGTATCTGCACACCTTCAGCAGCAATGTCATGCAGCAGCCTCAGATTCCACACACCACCAAACATGCCCTTGGCAAAAGCCCAGCTGCTTTGCCAGAGATAAAGGATTATGGATGTTATGCCTATGCATACTAAAGAAAGGATTTCTGCACTTGAACAGCAGTTCCTGAGGTTTCTATGGCTAAGATATTCAAGCACACACATATCCTAAATCTTAGGTCTTAGCAATGATGAATAGCTCTGAATGTGCCCTTACAGTACTTTCATTGAAGCCTTGTGATTAGAGAATGAATAAAACACATATTTCCTTTTATAGACAGATAGAGGTAGGAGGTAGCTTTTCAGATGGTTACTAGGTGAACTTGTTTGTCATCATTTTGTTTTCTTTTTTTACTTCTCTCTCTTTTTTTTTTTTTTTTAATGTGAGACCTGCCTGTCTCAACACCTGTAGAGACAGGAATTATTTAGATCAGAACACACTCCAAGGAAGGGGGAGGAAATGGGGGCAGAACTGAACTCTATGTTTGGACAGCCACCCTTGCTGAAGGTAGTTCCCATGGATACAAAAGAAAAAAATATTTCTCTGCAAAGAATGAAGTTCCAATAGATAAAATAAATAGATAATGTGTCCTGTACAGTGAGAACAAACTGTGATCCTCCTGAGTGGCACAGTCCATAAAGAATATTTGAGAACAATACAGAGGGCAAGAACAACCTGTATCTGAGAGTAGCATGATATGAAAAGGTGTGAATATGGACTTGAATAATTTCCCCTGTCCCCAGCCCAAATTTGGCATATTGGCATTAAACTAGTTTACAGGTACACTTACAAACAGATAGGATACTTCATGGGATTTTATATTGTGTGTACTTTGTACTAATTTAGGAGTCAATTTTTTGCCAAGAATCAGAGTAGGGGGCAAAAAAGAGTATCAAATTTTTCAGTATTACATGTTTATAGAGATGTACACGATCTGAAGGGTTGGTTCTTCACATTGGTGCACCCTGAAAACCACCACTGGTCTCACAGCTCCCATCTTCTTTGTGTTCCACCAATTCAAGAGGCTGCTGCTTTCTTCTGTTCTATACAGTCAAGCTGTGGAAGTCCTTCCCACAAGGTGCTGAAGATGTGGGATCTTACATTTGTTCACACAAGACTGATCAAACACTGTGAGGGCTGTTGAACACTGAGCTGCCACCACTGGCTCAGGAAACACCTCCTGCCTCCATGGGGAGGGCAGGAACAGTCCTTGCAGCACTGGGGCAGGAAAGCTATGCGGAGAAGGACTCTGGTTCGACCACTAGAGAAGCTCCTACCCTCTGCTCTGTCTCAAGGCTT
The DNA here is from genome assembly GCF_047830755.1 of Zonotrichia albicollis. Classification (NCBI taxonomy): domain Eukaryota; kingdom Metazoa; phylum Chordata; class Aves; order Passeriformes; family Passerellidae; genus Zonotrichia; species Zonotrichia albicollis. Next base: position 79,259,375 of record NC_133820.1, on the reverse strand, counting down.
CACAAAGCCAAAACACACCACAGTTCTCCTAAATTTAAAGACTGAACTGAGATTCTCCTGGTAGGAAAGGAGATGCTCTGAGGCGCACCTGCAGAGCCCCTGCAGAAGGGCTGAGAGGGAGGCACTCCCTACACCCTCACCTAAATCCTGAGTTGCCCTCCAGAAATATCTCTCTTTCCATTGCCTGGAGACTGGTGGGCAGCCAGGGTTCTCAATTCCCTCAGTGCCTAAAGGCTTAAACTTAGGTAGGATAAATCTAGGCCTATCTTTCCATGTGAGCATTTACACAGGAAACAACTCTGGAGAATTGATGTCTAGAAGGTGTCTACAATAATAAATGTGTACCACAGAGGAACCAGGTTCATTCCAAACTGTGGAACCCAATCCTGCAAATCTAGCTGGGAAATTCTGACTTCTGAGAATTTTGGTTTAATATTTTTAATACATTTTTTCATTTGTGAAATGATACATTTTTCATTTTGTTTGTGTCTTCAAGTAATTGTAAAGCTGAAAAATGTTTTCAAAAATGCATTTCAAGAGAAAATAGCAAGTTGTTTTCTTTTGAAAGTCCCCAAAGGTCACTAGGGGACAGCTTTTGTTTGCAGATTTCCCATTAAAAAGGAAAGAAAAAAAATAGAAATGGTCAGACAGAATGGTCTAAAAATTGTTATTGCGGTCAAAAGCCACATTTCAATTTAAAAAATGCCAATGACACAGTGTTTTCAAGTTCTGATACCCATTTTTGAAGTGCTTATTGATATAAGTGCTATCACTGACTTTGTTAAAATGCCTTATAAGTAAAACCAGTTGTTACTTAAAGATGTATATAACATACTCTAAAATTATGGTTTTGAAAATGATGCAGTGTTTTTTATTCATGTTGATGCAATTTGAAGTCTTTCAGCATCTTGCAAAACTCCGGTCCCTCAGGTGTTACTGGCAGGAATGCTTCACAAATCATGGTTACTCTTACTGCTTTACATTGAAATAATGCCCAGAGCCCAGGCCTGGACAGAGCATTAGTCCAATGCACACAGGTACAAGGGAAGGACAGTTTGTAAAGGTTTCAGAGAAATCACCGTGACATGTTGCAATGCAAATGTAAACAGCTTTCAGTTTGGCTGGGATTAACACAGCTATGTGGCCAAGGTTGGGGCATTGGAGTTCTGTGCACGCTTATTTAATTTTGGCTGTTCTCTGTTAGCTTTATTCATGTGGAGGAGGAGTAGTCGTGCAACCCCTGTCTGAATCAATGGAATATTTACAGAGCATAAAGCTGATCATGACTAAGGTCATGTTTACAATGAGAGCACAAGCTGATGCAGAGAACCCCAATTCAGTTCCTGAACCTGGAAAAAGCAGAATACTTGTCATAGATGGAACAGCCAGAGCCCATACTATGAAGAACACGGCTCCATCTCTCTTCCAAGCTGTCTCTATGGCTCTAACAACCAACCCTTCATTTCTTTGTGCTTTTTTACATCTGCTCAGAGGTAAGAGGGTGTGTTGTAACCTACCAAAGGACTGTTCCTGCACAAGAGGGTGAGTTGCGTGCTCCTTGGCGTGGTCTGACAAGAGAGTGGGAGGTGTTTAAGGACACAGTGTGTGGTGGAGGCAGCCCAGTGCCATTTAATGTAGTTACACTGTTTCTGCAGCAAATATCCCAGAGCAGTCCAGGCTTTATTTCAATGGAGAATCAGGACCCAGGAGCACCCTGGAGAGTTAAGCAGTCTGGTAGAGTAGCTATATCCCCTGCTGCCTGGCAGACACAAATCTCAGGTGTGGGAGGATCCTCTGCCTAGCCCCAGCCTCCCCTTTCACCCAGCAAGGTCTAAGACACCTGACATGAGGCACTACACAGCAGCCAGGCTGAGTGGGACACAAAGCTAGAGCTCTGCATGCCACTCTCCATTGTTGGCAGCCATGGAGAAGCCTAAACTGACTCACACTGGTCCCTAAAGAGTTAACAACCTGATTTCCACTCCACCTTTTTTTCTTTCCCCCAAAAATGCCTCAATTTTTTCCTTAAACCTATCTGGTTTTGAGTGTCCTATCTTCATCTGCCTCTGTGCTGAAGATCTATGGCTGCTGTGTTGACTGCTGCGTCTGCACAGTTGCCAGCCATCTTGTCACCAAGATTTGGGTCACACACCTTGAAACTAAATGGAGCAAAAATATAAAGGGTTAGTTCAAAGTGGAATGCTTTTCCTTATTGTCTCTTGTTTTTTTTTTTCTGTAAAAAATTACCCTGGTTATTTTTTCTAATGATTCTAATGTTATTTTGTACTTCACATACTGTGTCAAAATATGTATTAGTGCCTCGTCTCTATTAGATACAAAATAGCCAGTGAAACAAGTAATTCCATCTGAAAAGCAACAGATTCAGATTCTAAAGTACTACAGCCTAAGTGCCATTGTTACAGCATTACAGCAAGAATAACAGCCCCACAAAGGAAGGAGGGAAGGAGGGAAGGAGGGAAGGAGGGAAGGAAGGAGGGAAGGAGGGAAGGAGGGAAGGAGGGAAGGAGGGAAGGAGGGAAGGAGGGAAGGAGGGAGGGAGGGAGGGAGGGAGGGAGGGAAGGAAGGAAGTGGCGGAAGGAAGTGGCGGAAGGAAGTGGCGGAAGGAAGGAAGTGGCGGAAGGAAGGAAGTGGCGGAAGGAAGGAAGTGGCGGAAGGAAGGAAGGAAGGAAGGAAGGAAGGAAGGAAGGAAGGAAGGAAGGAAGGAAGGAAGGAAGGAAGGAAGGAAGGAAGGAAGGAAGGAAGGAAGGAAGGAAGGAAGGAAGTGGCGGAAGGAAGGAAGGAAGTGGCGGAAGGAAGGAAGTGGCGGAAGGAAGGAAGTGGCGGAAGGAAGTGGCGGAAGGAAGGAAGGAAGTGGCGGAAGGAAGGAAGGAAGTGGCGGAAGGAAGGAAGTGGCGGAAGGAAGGAAGTGGCGGAAGGAAGGAAGTGGCGGAAGGAAGGAAGGAAGGAAGGAAGGAAGGAAGGAAGGAAGGAAGGAAGGAAGGAAGGAAGGAAGGAAGGAAGGAAGGAAGGAAGGAAGGAAGGAAGGAAGGAAGGAAGGAAGGAAGGAAGGAAGGAAGTGGCGGAAGGAAGGAAGGAAGTGGCGGAAGGAAGGAAGTGGCGGAAGGAAGTGGCGGAAGGAAGGAAGGAAGTGGCGGAAGGAAGGAAGTGGCGGAAGGAAGGAAGGAAGGAAGTGGCGGAAGGAAGGAAGTGGCGGAAGGAAGGAAGGAAGTGGCGGAAGGAAGGAAGGAAGGAAGGAAGTGGCGGAAGGAAGGAAGTGGCGGAAGGAAGGAAGGAAGGAAGGAAGGAAGGAAGGAAGGAAGGAAGGAAGGAAGGAAGGAAGGAAGGAAGGAAGGAAGGAAGGAAGGAAGGAAGGAAGGAAGGAAGGAAGGAAGGAAGGAAGGAAGGAAGGAAGTGGCGGAAGGAAGTGGCGGAAGGAAGGAAGTGGCGGAAGGAAGTGGCGGAAGGAAGTGGCGGAAGGAAGTGGCGGAAGGAAGGAAGGAAGTGGCGGAAAGAAGGAAGTGGCGGAAGGAAGGAAGGAAGGAAGGAAGTGGCGGAAGGAAGGAAGTGGCAGAAGGAAGGAAGTGGCGGAAGGAAGGAAGTGGCGGAAGGAAGGAAGTGGCGGAAGGAAGGAAGGAAGGAAGGAAGGAAGGAAGGAAGGAAGGAAGGAAGGAAGGAAGGAAGGAAGGAAGGAAGGAAGGAAGGAAGTGGCGGAAGGAAGGAAGGAAGGAAGGAAGGAAGGAAGTGGCGGAAGGAAGGAAGGAAGTGGCGGAAGGAAGGAAGTGGCGGAAGGAAGGAAGTGGCGGAAGGAAGGAAGGAAGGAAGGAAGGAAGGAAGGAAGGAAGGAAGGAAGGAAGGAAGGAAGGAAGGAAGGAAGGAAGGAAGTGGCGGAAGGAAGTGGCGGAAGGAAGGAAGTGGCGGAAGGAAGGAAGTGGCGGAAGGAAGGAAGTGGCGGAAGGAAGGAAGTGGCGGAAGGAAGGAAGGAAGGAAGGAAGGAAGGAAGGAAGGAAGGAAGGAAGGAAGGAAGGAAGGAAGGAAGGAAGGAAGGAAGGAAGGAAGGAAGGAAGGAAGGAAGGAAGGAAGGAAGGAAGGAAGGAAGGAAGGAAGGAAGTGGCGGAAGGAAGGAAGTGGCGGAAGGAAGGAAGGAAGTGGCGGAAGGAAGTGGCGGAAGGAAGTGGCGGAAGGAAGTGGCGGAAGGAAGTGGCGGAAGGAAGGAAGTGGCGGAAGTGGCGGAAGGAAGGAAGTGGCGGAAGGAAGGAAGTGGCGGAAGGAAGGAAGGAAGGAAGGAAGGAAGGAAGGAAGGAAGGAAGGAAGGAAGGAAGGAAGGAAGGAAGGAAGGAAGGAAGTGGCGGAAGGAAGGAAGGAAGTGGCGGAAGGAAGTGGCGGAAGGAAGTGGCGGAAGGAAGTGGCGGAAGGAAGTGGCGGAAGGAAGTGGCGGAAGGAAGTGGCGGAAGGAAGGAAGGAAGGAAGGAAGGAAGGAAGGAAGGAAGGAAGGAAGGAAGGAAGGAAGGAAGGAAGGAAGGAAGGAAGGAAGGAAGGAAGGAAGTGGCGGAAGGAAGTGGCGGAAGGAAGTGGCGGAAGGAAGGAAGGAAGGAAGGAAGTGGCGGAAGGAAGGAAGGAAGGAAGGAAGGAAGTGGCGGAAGGAAGGAAGGAAGGAAGGAAGGAAGGAAGGAAGGAAGGAAGGAAGGAAGGAAGGAAGGAAGGAAGGAAGGAAGGAAGGAAGGAAGGAAGGAAGGAAGTGGCGGAAGGAAGGAAGGAAGTGGCGGAAGTGGCGGAAGGAAGGAAGTGGCGGAAGGAAGTGGCGGAAGGAAGTGGCGGAAGGAAGGAAGTGGCGGAAGGAAGTGGCGGAAGGAAGTGGCGGAAGGAAGGAAGTGGCGGAAGGAAGTGGCAGAAGGAAGGAAGGAAGGAAGTGGCGGAAGGAAGGAAGGAAGTGGCGGAAGGAAGTGGCGGAAGGAAGTGGCGGAAGGAAGTGGCGGAAGGAAGGAAGGAAGGAAGGAAGGAAGGAAGGAAGGAAGGAAGGAAGGAAGGAAGGAAGTGGCGGAAGGAAGTGGCGGAAGGAAGTGGCGGAAGGAAGGAAGGAAGTGGCGGAAGGAAGGAAGTGGCGGAAGGAAGGAAGTGGCGGAAGGAAGGAAGTGGCGGAAGGAAGTGGCGGAAGGAAGGAAGTGGCGGAAGGAAGGAAGTGGCGGAAGGAAGGAAGTGGCGGAAGGAAGGAAGTGGCGGAAGGAAGGAAGTGGCGGAAGGAAGGAAGGAAGGAAGGAAGGAAGTGGCGGAAGGAAGTGGCGGAAGGAAGGAAGGAAGGAAGGAAGGAAGGAAGGAAGGAAGGAAGGAAGGAAGGAAGGAAGGAAGGAAGGAAGGAAGGAAGGAAGGAAGGAAGGAAGGAAGGAAGGAAGGAAGGAAGGAAGGAAGTGGCGGAAGGAAGTGGCGGAAGGAAGGAAGTGGCGGAAGGAAGTGGCGGAAGGAAGTGGCGGAAGGAAGTGGCGGAAGGAAGGAAGGAAGGAAGTGGCGGAAGGAAGGAAGTGGCGGAAGGAAGTGGCGGAAGGAAGTGGCGGAAGGAAGGAAGTGGCGGAAGGAAGGAAGGAAGGAAGGAAGTGGCGGAAGGAAGGAAGGAAGTGGCGGAAGGAAGGAAGGAAGGAAGGAAGGAAGGAAGGAAGGAAGGAAGTGGCGGAAGGAAGGAAGTGGCGGAAGGAAGTGGCGGAAGGAAGTGGCGGAAGGAAGGAAGGAAGTGGCGGAAAGAAGGAAGTGGCGGAAGGAAGGAAGGAAGGAAGGAAGTGGCGGAAGGAAGGAAGTGGCAGAAGGAAGGAAGTGGCGGAAGGAAGGAAGTGGCGGAAGGAAGGAAGTGGCGGAAGGAAGGAAGGAAGGAAGGAAGGAAGGAAGGAAGGAAGGAAGGAAGGAAGGAAGGAAGGAAGGAAGGAAGGAAGGAAGGAAGGAAGGAAGGAAGGAAGGAAGGAAGTGGCGGAAGGAAGGAAGGAAGTGGCGGAAGGAAGGAAGTGGCGGAAGGAAGGAAGGAAGGAAGGAAGGAAGGAAGGAAGGAAGGAAGGAAGGAAGGAAGGAAGGAAGGAAGGAAGGAAGGAAGGAAGGAAGGAAGTGGCGGAAGGAAGTGGCGGAAGGAAGGAAGTGGCGGAAGGAAGGAAGTGGCGGAAGGAAGTGGCGGAAGGAAGTGGCGGAAGGAAGGAAGGAAGGAAGGAAGGAAGGAAGGAAGGAAGGAAGGAAGGAAGGAAGGAAGGAAGGAAGGAAGGAAGGAAGGAAGGAAGGAAGGAAGGAAGGAAGGAAGGAAGGAAGGAAGGAAGGAAGGAAGTGGCGGAAGGAAGGAAGTGGCGGAAGGAAGGAAGGAAGTGGCGGAAGGAAGTGGCGGAAGGAAGTGGCGGAAGGAAGTGGCGGAAGGAAGTGGCGGAAGGAAGGAAGGAAGGAAGTGGCGGAAGGAAGGAAGTGGCGGAAGGAAGGAAGGAAGGAAGGAAGGAAGGAAGGAAGGAAGGAAGGAAGGAAGGAAGGAAGGAAGGAAGGAAGGAAGGAAGGAAGGAAGGAAGGAAGTGGCGGAAGGAAGGAAGGAAGTGGCGGAAGGAAGTGGCGGAAGGAAGTGGCGGAAGGAAGTGGCGGAAGGAAGTGGCGGAAGGAAGTGGCGGAAGGAAGGAAGGAAGGAAGGAAGGAAGGAAGGAAGGAAGGAAGGAAGGAAGGAAGGAAGGAAGGAAGGAAGGAAGGAAGGAAGGAAGGAAGGAAGGAAGGAAGGAAGGAAGGAAGGAAGGAAGGAAGGAAGGAAGGAAGGAAGGAAGGAAGTGGCGGAAGGAAGTGGCGGAAGGAAGTGGCGGAAGGAAGGAAGGAAGGAAGGAAGTGGCGGAAGGAAGGAAGGAAGGAAGGAAGGAAGGAAGGAAGGAAGGAAGGAAGGAAGGAAGGAAGGAAGGAAGGAAGGAAGGAAGGAAGGAAGGAAGGAAGGAAGGAAGGAAGGAAGGAAGGAAGGAAGGAAGGAAGGAAGGAAGGAAGGAAGGAAGTGGCGGAAGGAAGGAAGGAAGTGGCGGAAGTGGCGGAAGGAAGGAAGTGGCGGAAGGAAGTGGCGGAAGGAAGTGGCGGAAGGAAGGAAGTGGCGGAAGGAAGTGGCGGAAGGAAGTGGCGGAAGGAAGGAAGTGGCGGAAGGAAGTGGCAGAAGGAAGGAAGGAAGGAAGTGGCGGAAGGAAGGAAGGAAGTGGCGGAAGGAAGTGGCGGAAGGAAGTGGCGGAAGGAAGTGGCGGAAGGAAGGAAGGAAGTGGCGGAAGGAAGGAAGTGGCGGAAGGAAGGAAGTGGCGGAAGGAAGTGGCGGAAGGAAGGAAGTGGCGGAAGGAAGGAAGTGGCGGAAGGAAGGAAGTGGCGGAAGGAAGGAAGGAAGGAAGGAAGGAAGGAAGGAAGGAAGGAAGGAAGGAAGGAAGGAAGGAAGGAAGGAAGGAAGGAAGTGGCGGAAGTGGCGGAAGGAAGGAAGTGGCGGAAGTGGCGGAAGGAAGGAAGTGGCGGAAGGAAGGAAGGAAGGAAGGAAGGAAGTGGCGGAAGGAAGGAAGTGGCGGAAGGAAGGAAGGAAGTGGCGGAAGGAAGTGGCGGAAGGAAGTGGCGGAAGGAAGTGGCGGAAGGAAGTGGCGGAAGGAAGTGGCGGAAGGAAGGAAGGAAGGAAGGAAGGAAGGAAGGAAGGAAGGAAGGAAGGAAGGAAGGAAGGAAGGAAGGAAGTGGCGGAAGTGGCGGAAGGAAGGAAGTGGCGGAAGGAAGGAAGTGGCGGAAGGAAGGAAGGAAGGAAGTGGCGGAAGGAAGGAAGTGGCGGAAGGAAGTGGCGGAAGGAAGTGGCGGAAGGAAGTGGCGGAAGGAAGGAAGTGGCGGAAGGAAGGAAGGAAGTGGCGGAAGGAAGGAAGGAAGTGGCGGAAGGAAGGAAGGAAGGAAGGAAGGAAGGAAGGAAGGAAGGAAGGAAGGAAGGAAGGAAGGAAGGAAGGAAGGAAGGAAGGAAGGAAGGAAGGAAGGAAGGAAGGAAGGAAGGAAGGAAGTGGCGGAAGGTTGGTTTTACCCAATGTCAGATGTGATCCAGGCATTAAAAGGATTCTTATGCTCAATAGAGCAGAATAAGCAATGGACAGGATGTTCCTCATCTCATACTGGGGTATATGTGAAAGGTTAGATGAAGAGGCTGCCTGCATTTGTTTATTTACCATGACAATAAAGGGAGTATAGAGCTATGCAGATGTCTATATTATAATGTTTGAAGTTAGGTGTAAACAAAATATTTACTTCTGGACTAGGATGTCTTGGTGCCACAAATGCTCAAAACGTTTCTTTCATACCTGCTAATAATTATGAAGTTGGCCCAAATATCAAAGATATTTAGAGATGAAACATATTTTAGACTGATTTTTTTTGCTAATTTACCTTCTGTGTTGTTGGGGCAGGTTCAGCCTTCAAGGCACATTTCAGTCACATATTTAAACTCTCCCTTATAATCCAGGCAAAGCTGAAGCCTAAAAGTCTCGGGTAATCAAATTACTCTGGAAAGTCAGGTTTCACTATTCCTCTTACCTTTACTGAGATTTATGGCTGGGTTTATAATGTAAGAATTTGAAAGCTTTTTTTCCTAGAAAAATGTTTGTGGCTTCTCTGAAAAGATTAAAAAGAATGTGTCTCTTTTTCACAGGGAGTACTGTGAGACAAATAATTTCAGTACAAAAAGAGAGGTGGTTGAACAGCTACAAGCACTTACACAACATATTGCTTTTTGAATGGCACGTAGTCACTGTGGATCCTGTCTGAAGAAAATGTTGCTAGGTGGCTGATAAATAAAAACAAAGTGGGTTGGATGCGTAGCTGAGTCTGAACATGAATTTTCAGAACTAGCAAATGAATATGGCATGAACAAAGGAGCCAGCAAGGAAACAAGGAAAAGTTTCAGAGCAAAGCCAGAGCTACTTGCATTGCTTTCCAGAAGTAATTAGGCACAGTCAGGTGCAGCAGCCACCTCTGTTATGTGGCTGCAAAGATTAAGACAATCAGGACAAAAGCAAGTTAAGGTGGAGCTAAGGCAGATTTCTAATACAGAACTGCAGATTTAGCCAGTATAAATGGTGGCCTTGGAATAGGCACAACTTAGGCAAGGGATGAAACCAGGTGCAAGCATGGCAAGAAAGAACATTAGAAATTACTTATTCTGAGATTTACATGGGGTCTAATTCTATACAATTATTTGACACAAAGTATAAATACTCAATACATAAATACACAATACATAAATACTCTTTAAAGTGATGACATTCAAAACTCAGTCAATTTGGGAGACCTTACAGATGTAGAATTTGAATTAGCTTGCTTATCAGACTGGGGTGGTTTTTGATTTTTTTCATAGAATATAATTAAAAGTTGGCAACTATAGTCTCAAAGTTAATATTTCATTACTCTTACCACATTTCCATATAAGTTTTTCCTGTAGTGGGACCCTAAAAGCAGGATCAGGCAATGCCTCCAATATAATTATAAATTTTTTGTGTTAAGAAATTTCCAAATTTTTTTTTAATCATAGTTTAGCACAACATACCTACAGGCCTCAAACATGGACAGATTTTCTCTCTTAAAAAAGAAAATAACTTCCTGATTTTTGAATTTCACTGATCTAACAGTACAGGAGTATCCATCTTAAAGTAAGTGGAAAACATTGCCTTCTTTGCCTTGAAATTTTCCCTCACTGTGATGGCAGAGAAAAAGGAATGTTCAGAATAGGTGACATTCAGCCATATGGAGAGGTGAATTTAAAAGGCAGCTTACGCAGAACATGTGTTCAATAACTATTTTTTTTCAAAAATGTACAACTCTGTAGGGCTAGAAGCAAGAACTTCACATTAATGCTTACAGTTGAAGAGGTCCTTCAATAAATATTTGCTCCCAGAATTGTGACACTTTTATACTTGGGAGTAGAGATTTTTGAATATTTTTATGGTTCTTCTTGACCCCTGGAAGGTTAGATTAATGGTAAGTAGGGCATGTGATTTTCAAGGCTACATACTATAGTCTCAGTAAAAACAGGCAAAACTTCCTCACTGCTCTGACGGTTACAAACCTCCTTCTAATTTCCAGCTTCAATTTATTCATGGTGAGTTTATACCATTTGTTCTTGTGCCAACCTTATCCTTTATTTATAACAGCCTTTCAACCTCCCTGTATTTACCTCTCTAATGTATTTATAGGGAATGATCACAAGTCATCTCAGATCCTTGCTAAATTTTTCAGTGTCCTCTGGTAAAATACATTTAAAAGATTATGCTCTAACATACACTGCACATTCAGAATACATATTATGGTATAATTTTTCCTGCCACTCAGACAGAATTATCTCCACAGTTTAACCAAAGGTTTTCACTGCTGAATACAGCAGTCGCCTCAGCTTGGGTGTTTATTTCCTTACTAACATAGTCTCCTTTACATCCATGTACATGTATACTTTGTAACTTATTCTTGAAGAAATTACATTTTGCTCAGGCTAGAATGACTATAGGACTATACAGTTTATTATTGTTAATGAATCATCTATGCTAACTTTGACCTGAAAGTAATATGAATTTCAAGGGCTCAGCACAAAGTTAACTGAGCTAACACACACACTGGTCCCATGAAAATGGGTAATATGTCCATGAGACTGTATAAGCATCCAAAAATTATAAACCAGACTCCCCAGTTAGCCATAAAGTCCATGAAATTAAGAAAAAATCTTGAGGTTTTCATGAAGCTTTGACAGTTTAAATTTTCATGACCCAAACCTTTCTCAGCAACTTGGAAGGATTATGTATCAGCGTCACAAAAAAATGAGATAGAATTTTCTTGTAATTAGCTTACTTCAGTGGAGGATTAGATAAAAAATACAAAATATTATGAGACTTGTGATAAAATCTTAGTAGTCAGCACTGCTGAGTTGTGGAAACAGAGAACTGTAGGTGGTAGGAGCCAAGGGAACAAAACAGGCATCACTTAGCTGTTGATTACCTGGAGGTCCAGAGAAGCACGTGGCTTTAGGAAAAACAGGGGATTTAAAAGAAAAATGTGAAAATCTAAGCAGTGTTCACACTGCAGTTTTGAGAATTGCTGCAAAGAGGATCCCGTCTCATGAAGAATTGCTTCACGCAGCACCTATTGTAGGCCTGTGTCAGTAAAGAGGCTTTTGGATTCTTAACATGTCAATAAATGCATGTTTGGAAGTCCTGTGGCTGTTTAAAGGAGAGTAGCCTTGCACAAGGGGGAATTGCACAGCAGAGATGACTGCAGAGCAGCTTGCTCTGGCCACAGCTGCTCCAGCTGGGAACCGGTCAGCTGCACACTTCGGGCAGTTCTTCAGCCGCTTCTGTGGCCAGGAGTGGATCCAGCCCAAGATCTGTGAGGCACAATAGCTTCAAGCAAGTGCCTGAAAAGTCTGTAAAGCCAGGGGAGTTATTTTAAACTGGATCTTGAAACCAAAAAGGAACTATTACTGTTGTTTCCATGTGGGGATGATGCACTCTGTGCTTGTGAAAAGGTGCCAGCAGCACTCCACACCAGTTCTAGTCTGGAGGTCTGGGACTTCTGGAGGCCAAAGAGAAACAATTGCATTGATGCCAGTAAAAAGTATAGGATATGTTGAGTTTTAGTTCAAAAGCAACATGACTAGCACACCTTCCAAGGGAACAAATAACCACAAAAAAAAATCAAACAATGGAAATAGTTTAAAGAAGAAAACTCACATTTAATTGTGAATTGCTTCATGTGAGGCAAAGGAGCCAAACCCACTGTTTCAGCTATGCTTGATTTATTGAGCACAGTGGGCTTGTCTCTATCACCTGACATAGTAATTTTAAACTATCTTTGAATTATCTTTTTTAATTAAATATCTGTGGGATGATTGGATTTTCTGTTTGAGTGATTATTTGTTTGCTTAGAAAACACACTAGACGTCTTGCTGTTTGACCTTTCTTTTACTTCAGATGAGGGCTTAGAAACACTGAATAGCTGGGCTATGCTAACAGCCAGACAAGGAGTGGCAAATCAGAAACATCCTTCCCTAGCAGAGTCCCTTCACCATGCTAGAATTATCTGGTAACATGCTGGCAGCAGTCTGCATGCTTCCCACCAGCTTTTGCTGCTCATAAATGACATTTCATGTCTGTCTGCTCCTTGCCAGCCACTCTAAGCAGCCCTACAGCCTTTTCTGTGGCTGCAGCTTGGCCACAGCTGAGAGTACTAGGGAAGGTGTTGAAGAAACTTTAACTTGTTATGTGTACCCGTGACAGGTGCAGAGGAGAATACAGGGGGTGGGTGAGGAGACTGCAGATGAAGCTCAGCCTCTGTTTTGTATCACTGCAGCAATAGGAATTGTTAAACCTAGAAACAAACAGAACCAGTTAACTTTCTACAGATCACAGTACAGCCAGAAATGGGCATTTCACTGTAATTTCAATGGTAGTAGTGAAGCAAACCTGAATGTTTCTGTCTGTCCCCCTCCTTGATCTCATATCACAGCATCAGAGGCACAATATTGCCAGTGGTTTTTGGCTGGTAAAAACTAAGAGGGGATTAAGCTACTTGGCTACATTATCACTAGAAAAGCACATCCTAATAGAGACTGAACAGGCAGCAATCATTCTAATGTGAATGCTGGAATAAGACCAGAAACAAATTTTAAGAGAATGACCTTTCCAACCACTCATAGCCACAGTTAACTCTGGAATTAAGGTCCAGCTCAGATTAACACTGATCTATGGAGTCTTTAGATTTTATTCTAAACAATGCATGAAATTATCAAAACAGTGACCATTGCAGTGGTCTGGGGTTTTTTCCTTCCTTTGAGGGAAAGGTAAACATTATCACTGTTGTTAATTACTAATATTACTACTAATAAAAAGGATCATAAGCAGACCTGGTTCCTCTGACTGTTTGCCACACTCAATTCCCTCTTTTGTTAGAAAGTGCTAAGCAAATTTTTCCAAGTTGAGTAGGGGTCTGGTGAGCCATTTGGGAAAGGAGTCTTCTCACCTAATTTTGCCCTTGTACCATGTAGGCACCTCCATCTGATCCAGTCACACTAGTTATTGCTGATGAGAGGAATAAGCGCACAGAACGTATTTCCCCTGACCTGGCTTTATGTCTCTGCTGTGACAGACACACATCACACACTGCAAGCGCCTCTTTCACCCTGGTGGCTGCTAAGGAGAACCATGCAGGTTAACTCAGATGTGAACACCTATTCTACAGGTTATGTGTCGACATTTGCATGCAGCTATTATGCTCTACCCTTTCTTACCCTTATGACATAACAGCACATGTGATCCTTTCTGCTTTGCCTACTTAATTGTTGTTTGCTTGTTTGTTTATAATGCATGGAATATTTGCGCATAATCAACTTTGCACACACCGCAACTTTTTCGTACAGACACAGCAAATTTCTGACTACACAAGATCTGAAACATTCATTCATTTTGTCACATACAAACATACAAGTGCTTGCTCATGCTCAAGTAGAAATCACATTATGGCAGTTGATCTCATAATACCAACAAAAAATCGTGATTGTTCTGTGCTAAATGACCTCAGCCATGACCTGCCGATTATCTGCAGATGATCTGTCCTCTGTGACTTCCTGAGTGTTTCTCTGGCTATTCTGCTTCACAGTTATGACTGGCTGTGATGAACTAAGCCAAATGACTCAGTTTCTTAGGATCTCTGATTAAAATGTTATGCTTTCAAAACCAGTTAAACAGTTTTCATTTAATTATAATATGAAATTTTATTTCTGATGAAAAAAAATTATTGCTTTATTTAAGATTTTCCGATTTTCCTTTTAATGTTTCTATCTCTCCCTGTTGGTTTGGGGGTGTATTTCCATGCTCTTCATTCACTGGAAAAAATCATCACGGATTTTTTTAGTGATTGGAAAATATATTTCTCACCTTTTGAATCCTTTGATACTTTATTCTAGAGAAGTCTTGTTACAAGAACGCTATTTGGTCTGTTCCGACCCATTTTCCCTTGCATTCTTTATGTGTTTAGTGGGAGAAAACACAGGGAAAGAGGAAAAGACAATAAATGAAAACTGATACCTTATTGAAGGAAGAGGGCCATATTCTCTGTCTTAGTATCATTTGAAAAATTAAGTATTTGATCAAAAGAATTTTTTCACAATTTTTGTGTCTTTTTTATATAAACACAATATTTCCTTGAGAAAATTACAATAAATTGTAATGAGTAACTCAGAGTCTCTTAAGATAGACTCATATTTTCTTATTTGGCAAAAGACTAAAAAAGAAAAGGATCTTTTCTGCTTTAAAAAATGGCTTATTTCTTGAGGATTTTTGGCTAGCCAACACTGTTATCTCATCCAGTTCCTGTGTTTACTTTCCATTTTCAAGCAACCTAAATTTACATTCACACTATAAAAGTTTTTGACCATTAATACTGTTCCCAGAAGAGAAGGTTTTAACTGCTACACCAAACCAGCCAGACAATACTGTTCCAGAGGGAAGGACAGCAAAAAGTCTTTGCAGGTATTTATACTCCACCAGATTTTTTAAGCCCTTCATGCATGAAATTTTAACTAGATTTATATGGAAAGCACCCTTCCCTCCTGCTTCTGCTTCCGAACACTGGCTTACTCCACCAGCATTGTATCTGAAATTACTAAGGACACAGAGACAAAAGAGCCTGTGAAGGCTTCTGGAAAGTTTCTGAAAGTTTCAGCCAGCTCCTGACTTCCTTGGTGACCCCCAAGAGATGCACAAGGGAGCATAATGAGCCTGAATGATGAGCTGCTCTTTGTCACGAGCACCTTTCCAGTCTCTGTCTGCAGAGAAAGAGCTTAGCAGCAGATAACCTTTGCATTGTCCATCCTGCTCCCAATGGGCAGATGAGAAGAAAATAGCTAAAATAGCTCTCAGGAGATGTAAAGCTAGAGATAGGCCAAAAAAAAAGAGAGATGGTAGAGCTCTGGAAGATCTCTGTGAGCATAGTGGGGAGCTCGGGACATCTGTGCAGTGAGGAAAGGCTCTCTGTGAATTATTTGTCCACGTGACCTGATTTTCGAGTCCAACTTTCATGTGGCTTAAACACCTTTATAAGATGGTCCTTCTCATAATTTTTATTCTCATTGCCAATGGTGTGAAGCAACAGGGTACAAACCAAGGAATTTAACTTGCCCAGCAATGTCTGCTCCAGTGCTGAAACCCAAGATTTTAGCAAGCCTTCTTGCTTTTACACAAGTACACAAGTTGTGCTACATGCATACCATTCCAGAGTTTAGACTGTGTCTCAGACTAGGTATAGTGCAGACAACGAAGAGGGAGAATAAAGAGTCAAGCTTTTTTCCAGCATTCACTAAATCAAACTTCCAGTTTGATACATTTTGAAATATTTCTCACGGAGATGAAAACAAGCCATTGTTTTCTCTTGATTTTTGTTATGAAGTGTCACAACAGTGTTAATGTGCTGTTATTTGGCATAACAAGAATATGACTGAGAAAAACGTCTCAAGCCCTTGATTGCAAAGGTGTTAAAAGGTATGAATTAATGGATTTTTCAAAGGTAAGTATTTAAGTGCTTACCCATTAAGTCCTTACCCATCTTTAATCCCATTAAAGAGCTCTCTGCATCTGACATTTCTTACAGACTGTTTTAAGGACTGACCATCTGTTGTAAAGGAGAGTTTTATCAGGACAGTCATCTTGAAACCACTTGTATTCCTTTTGTTTTATAAAAATGGCTGTAATTCTAGGTGGTAGCAGACATTAATGTACCACACAATTAAGCAAACAGCATAGTATCTAGCCGAGTTTGAGGTCTGTAGAGTTTTATGTTTATGAATAACCTATATGCTCAAACCTATATAACCTAGTTTATGAATATGAGCACACTTATATGCTCAAACTGACTTACATGGAGCTTTTTCAGAAAGACTTCCAAGATATTTCACAAATTTTTTTTTTGCTATTTTCCCAAACCTACAAGAGTTACTAAAATTAGAGTTGGGTTTTGGGGGGCTTTTTTGGGTTGGTTTTGGTTTATTTGTTTGCTTCTTAATACAAGCTACGCTTTCTCCGCCCCAAGGTTACCTCCTGTATTTTGTAAAAACAAAGCATGTAAATGCCTACTTTAGAAACTGGAACAGGGAATTAAAATGATATTCAAAAGGAGCTGAATTCATCTAAAACTAAAGTACATTGTCAACCACCTCCACTTGCTCCAGGCACTGATGCCATGATTAGCTATGCAAGAAGCTACCTGCTGGTTTAGAATTATATGAAGTCACCTCGGGGTATCTACAAGCTTCTCACGCACAAGATACTGACAGTTTCTTTACTTGGCTTGAAACACCGTCGTTGCTACATCCAAGTACTATATCATAGATTGTTATTTCACAAGCTGTCATTAAAGTAGCTTGCCTTATTCTCACCAAACAATTAGTCTGCAAACAGTAATGGTTTGTTCCAAATACCCTCAAAGACTACAAGACCTCTAGCATTTTTCAGGTAACAACTTCTCATCTGAAGTATGAACGTGCACTGTTTTTTTAATAGTAGAGAATTAGGGGGGCAAAGAGTATCATAATCTACCTTTACAAAGCAACTGAAACTGGGGAGTGGTGGCAGAAAAGAGGAGACTTATCTTGGTACAAAGATGCCTGGTAACAAAGGTACCTGTGAACCTGAACAGTAACATGTATGTACAAGAGTTTGGAGATGAAAGTGTTTTTACCTGAACTGGCAAACTTACTTTGGAGGCCAAATTTGACAATGACCAAAGCAATATTTTATTTTAATTGTTTATTGACAGTTACTGTGTACATGACAAGCAAATCTGGACTGTACTGGGAATTAGATAAAAGAACATATATAGTTTAGCTGTCTCAAGATAAGTAGCATAAATATTGTTTTTTCTTTTAAAAGATAATACTTCATTCAGAAGGGGTCTGACCTGCATTTGCTGGTGCTTTTGCACACTTTGTCTGATGATTCTTGGTTGTCACCAATTTGCACCACACAAGGAAAGGATCAGCAGTTCCAGTTAGATCAGGTGTTTTATACCTGTCCATATGCAAATGCATCAATAAAACTCACTGTGCGCAATCAGCTTTGTCTTTCAGTGTTAAGGTTTCTCCTAGGCTGAAGTCAGCAAAACTACTGCCTTTTGCAGCTCTTCTCTGACATGGACACACATTTCCTTGAGAAGGTGCTTTGGTAACTGCATACTCCATTATTCAAGATTTAGTTTGGATCAAATGACTCATTTTTATTTGTTGTCTAACCAGCTCTTCATTGCTATAAAAAAAATCTAACAATCAGTCTTCACTCTGATCTTCCCAGCTTCTGTGCTTACTTACTCATTCCCCCTGAAGTGGGTCCATACAACCTTCCTCATCCCAGTCCTTTTACATTTGTCAGATGGCACTCATGATATTTACATGTGTTTGCATGTCAGGAATCCCTGCTTGGCACAGCAGGGCACGAAGGTGCCTGCTAATAATTCTAGCAGGGAAGATGGGAATAGATGCTGTCAGCACCAGTCAGGAGTAATCTGCACCTTTGAAAATGAAACCATTTATATTTAGACACATAAATATAGACTGAAGAATCTAAATTTAATTCTTAGGCTGAAAATGTTGACCTCAATGAACAAACCCCTCTGGTAGGAGCTGCAGAAGAATGGTATTACTAAACAGTTGAAGAGGATGATCAGAACACTTCACTGCCTTAATCTCCTGGTACAATTCCATGGCCCTTAAGCAAACACTTCCTTGAAAATTATCTTCATCTTAGCTAGCACAAAGGATTCATGTTTTAAAGTAACTGGCATTAAAACAAAATGCAAGTGCTGATCAGTTAAAGAATTGTGTTTTTATAAGTGAGGAACAGTAAGGCATAGCGTCACTGGGACTATGTATCTGGGCTTTGAGAAATTCAGGAGTGTGCAAAGGACTCAGAACAAATAAGATATCACATAAAGAAACAGGTACACAGACACACATATGTATGTGTATACATAAATAGGCAGTCTCCTTGTCTCAAAGATCTTGAGCTGTAATCACCAACAAAGCACAGCACCAGAAAACCACAGAAATAGGAAGCAGAGGGAAAGAGGAAGAACGGCAAATAGTCACCCTAATGCTAATGTATTTAGCGCTTCAGCTGAGATTTCACACTCTGTGTTATTCAAAAATATGCTCATCAGTGACTTCAAAGCACGCGGAAGTCGACATAAAGGCTCCTATTTGTCTGCCATAGAACTTAGGGCAGGCGTTAG
Organism: Zonotrichia albicollis; assembly: GCF_047830755.1. Taxonomy (NCBI): domain Eukaryota; kingdom Metazoa; phylum Chordata; class Aves; order Passeriformes; family Passerellidae; genus Zonotrichia; species Zonotrichia albicollis. The sequence goes on along the minus strand of NC_133820.1, from coordinate 79,241,138 downwards.
AAAACACACAGCAGCGACCTGCTTTGTGTCAGATGTGCTAACCAACCCAGTGTCACTCACCAGCGCACACCATCCGCACGAATACCTTTTCTGTTCCTGCCACATTTTGCTGTCAGCTTGTCATACACGAGTTGCTTCACAATAACAAACAGACCATGGCAGGTTGGATTAATATCAGTTTTTATTACAGCGGTTGCAACCATTAATTATCTGGCTGACTAGTGATGAGATGCGGTTCTTATCTAATAGGTAAGGGTATCAAGTTCATTAAAGTTCAGCAAATATAAAACTAAAAAAATTTGGTCGCTGCAACTTTTCTAGAAGTTCCATAAGAGCAAAATCCTCATGCATGCACAGTCACACGACTTTTGCTTTTGCCATTCTTGTATAAAACTCAAGCTTGCATTAAACAAGAAGAGCAAATGAAAATTAGCTGGAAGAGTATTTCAAATTGCTCCCATCTTAAAACCATTTTTCTTCCCAAAAAAATATTTAGTAGCTTCCTTAGTGGGTGTTTTCTGTTATGATTTAAAATTATGTCTTATAAATCCCTTGAAGAATTATCCTAAAAACACAGGGTGAAACTCAGGCCTATTGAAGTCAATGCCAAAACTCCCATTGACTGCAGCCGAGCCAGGATTCCACCCACAAAAAGATTCAAAACAAGAAATTACAGAATGTCCTTTTTTTTTTGTAAATGCTTAATCCCATTGTTCAGTGCCCTGTTCTTTGGTGGTTTTAGTCTTCATTTTTACCTTGTCTTTGAATGAGGTTTTTAAGTCCTAACTCAGCTTACAAAACTTACCTTTGAGCATGTTGTTCAATGCATTTTTGCTGATATTTGTTAAAATATTCATTTTTGCTTATACAGTATCTAGAAATAAGGACAGTATGTGCACTTATTTCTTGCTTTTGTGTATCCAAACATTTTGCAGCTTCAATTTGCATGTATATTAAAAAGCTTGATTAAGGCAACTGAAAATATCTACTTGTAAATGACTTCAGGGATAACTGCCTTAAAGAAAAAGTACAATTTCTGCAACACAAGATAAGAGTCTTAAATGCACTACATCTTGAATTTTAAGTGTTTGGCGTCAAGCTGACATTTAAAGAATTTAATGTTATTATCCAGGAAATAATAAAGTTGTTATAATTTATACAGAAATCTTGCTTGTGAAGCTCACAGGGCTGCTTCATATGCAACGTATCCAAATCAAGGCTAAGCAAGGAAATGAAACCATAAGCTACATGAAAGCATGCAGATTCTACTTTTCCTTTCAAAACTCATAACTGCCAGAGCACAATCTGTCTGACCCCTAATGGAACTTCCTTAAGTACACCAAACTCCTGCCCATCATTTTAACCACTTTTCCCAAACAGTCATTTCACAGGACTTAACACACAAAATGCAAAAGCCGTGGGGTGAATACAGGGAGTCACTCTCATTGACAGACAGGCACATGGAAAACTCAAATCTCACACGAACAGAGCAGATGCCTGGACACAGCAGGATGGGCATATCTGTCTCTTGCAGTGTCCAGAGCAAAGAAGTCCAAGCAGCCTGAGCCAGGCAGTGCCTCCTTCCAGAGACGTTGGGATTTGAGAGTCTGACCTCCATTAACAAGAAAGGAATAACTGATGTTGCCATACAATTCAGTCCTGTCTGAGAAAGTTTTAATGAGATTAGGAATCACACTGAAAATGTGTAATTAATCCACTGTTTTCATTCTAGCTCTTTGCATTTGCTTGCCAGATGAAAATGATAATAGGATGATATGGTCTCTCAGGCAAGAACCTAACTGCCTCTGGCTTCAGGGTATTAGATGACTTATTCTCACAAAAGGAGATATTAATAGTACTCATTAAAAACATTAAAAACTGACTTTCTCTCTATAGAATTATAATAACTCAAAAAGGCAAGAAGTGTCTATTTTAGTGGGGCCTGGGCAGTGCTTATCAACACACTAGGAAAGGAACACATGTTGGTGAGGCTGAGTTTTTCAGGCAGAAAAAGGAACCTGTTACCCTGAAGAGCTTCTGGGATTCTGGCAAAGCAGCTTGTCAGCAACTTCAGCACGACATTTGTCAGAGGGAAAATGACTTGATGTCATCCAGGAGTATATTACCTGTCACTGGTCTGAATTCTGCAAGAAACAAAGGTAGCATAACTGCATTCAGTTCTAGGTGACATGTTCTGAGTTAGCATAAGACCTGAATTCTACATCTGACCAATCTCCACTCCTCTCAATGAATTCAAGAAGGTGGCAACTTTCTAGAGAGCTGCAGAAGCACTTTACCCCTTGCAGCTATCTCACCCACCATATTCCACACTGCTCTTCTCCTACAATTATGAGAATCACCATTGCCCTGTGTCCTCAAGGTGTCACAGAGGCAACAGCACATTCATTCCTTGTGCTGAGGCTTCACAGGACTAGAAATAACTTGCTCCTATGACCTCTCAGAGCCAAACCTATTGATTTTTTCGAAGGTGGAACAGACTCATTATTAATTGTAGCATTTCCTCCATGTAGATCTGTTATCACAACTTCCTTGTTTCAGTATTCTTTCCAATCTATAAACTCCTGAAAGGCTTGACATGTGTTTACTTCGATAATCACCTCTTCCCCTGCTCTGTGCTGCTGCTGCTGAGAAAAGACAGCTGAAACAATACTCCCAGAAGAAACAATACTCACAGAAAACAGCAAACTCTCAGCATGTCATGGAGATGGAACAAGTTTGGTTGGATATCTGGAGGATAAAGGTTATTACTTTCCTGTTATGGTGAACTAGATTGCACTTTCAAGGATCTTTAGGGGACACTTGCACCCCATTACAATGAACTGATACATTTACGGTATCACTGTTGGATTCATTAACTCCACTGTGATGCAGAATGGGCAGCACAGAAAACAGGCAGCAAAAATGCCATGGATCTCATGTGCTGCTAATTCCCCAGACCCCTGCAGTAGATTCACACAAAAACTTGGTCCATTTTGCTGCTCTCTCCAAGGAGCAAACTATCATTGCCTTTTTATGCAACCTGGCATTTCCAACTCCATGCCTACAGGCAGGAATCACAGCCAGCAAGTTTCTTGATGATCCACAAGTATTTTTGAGGGTGTACCTGTAGCAGTTGGATAACTGTGGCTTAACTGTGCCTGGAAGAAAACATCACCAATACTGCCCCAGTCCCTTCTTTTCTCCTTGGGATCTCCTCTTCTTCCTTTCTTCTCTGGATATTTGGTCACATGGCAGGCAGCTACAGGTATATGTATTACAGCTTTAGCCTCTCTCTCTGTTGGAAACAATTTAACTCATTTCTCTCTGATGGGAATAGTCTAGACCCTTTCCCCAGAACTATTTGAAACAGGTGTTGTGGAGCTTGCACCGGTACTTCCAGTAGTGTGTGGGGAATCTCACAGGTATTTCAAGCATCCCTACCCTCACTAGTCTGTAGGCACGTAAGATCCTACAGACCCTGTCTGTCACGGTGAGACAGTACTTTCTCTCTTCTGAAATTGCTTAAAAGATTAATTGATAAGAATTTGCTTTCATGTCAAAACTGTGGTTGCTCCTTCTCAGCACACATGAGACTGTCAAGAGAAACAGGGATTTTTCAGGTGAAGCTGTGAAGACTGCATGGCACCTAGTGATGGGACTGCTGCACAAGGATATAAGGGCTGTGCACAGATAGGCTGATTTTAATCTAATGAGGTTCACCACCCCTCCTGAACAGGTTCAGGGCACTTAAAGCCAGGCTTCTGTTTTGCTTTATCTACAAGGCAGATTGTCGAAACTGTCCTCCCAAACTTGATGTTTGCCTTTGAAAGCATGAACCAGAAAACAGTTTAGACTTTTCAGAGTGACTTTTCAGAGTGAATTTCCAGAGCAAGTGCCTACAGCAGCCATAATCCCAGCATCTGGGAACTGAGAATGCTGTTGGGGACAGGGAACTCATCTGTCAGCATCTATCTGAGCTGCCTGCTGGCCAGGGACCCTTTGCATTAAAAAAGGAATTAATAAAGCAAGGAAGGAACACACAAAGGATAAGTCTCAAGGGATAAAGCTCAGGTAAACATACCAGAGCTGCTCATTAGTTCAGGCAAAGCTAGAAATGTAGCTGTGACAACAGAGAACTTTGGGCAAGGTGCAAACGTGATCAAAAAGCTGACAAAATACTTGGGTAGTTAGCTCATGCTAGCAGTACCTGGGGAAGGAGGCACAATTGAGGATGACAGAGGGACAGCTGGAGAAGCTGAAGTTATTGCATGAGGCTACACAAGGCAACAACTTTCCTGTCAGAGATGTGTGGTGGAGATGGAGCAGTTCACTTAGCAGAAGATGTTATTTTTTCTTACTCACTGTAGACAGAGATGTCCTTCATACTCAGCAGAAGAGTATCTAAGAGATAGCAATATTGTACAAGTGCTTGCATGTTAAAACTATTTGTGTCCTTCAACTACGGACTTTGTTCCACTAGACTTTTCCTCTTGACTTTCTGGAAAGTTAGAAAAGGTAAATGCACTTCTCAGGCCTCATTTTGTCTGCCAGTATTACCCACGGGGGTCAGAAACCCCCTTACATCATCTTACATGCTTGTTGCCTTCAGAGGAATGTTCCTGCCTCTAAGGAAAGCTCAGCTGTGTAGACCATGACCAGACTGATTGTGTTTCACAACACAGAGTTCAAGTTGGAAGGAAAACAAAGCAAAGTACATGTACTCCTGTCCTACCCTGCCTCTGACAGAGGTGGTGTTTTAGAAACCAAGTGAAAATACCATCAGTGCTAAGTGCTGTTGGACCCTAAAGCTGTATTCTGGCATTCGGGGCCATAATTGGCTCTAAGATCAGAGCTGTTAAGGGGCTATCTGTAAATCAGTACAGTCGCCTCAGGCCTACCTTTGGAATAAAAAGCTCCACTTTTACAGCACCAAATCCCAGATCCTCAAAGACATTCAGATGCTAAATTCCCATTGACCTCTCTTTAAGGTTTCAGGCTTCAAATTTCAGCATTTTGGAACCAAGCACACAAACAAGTTTCTCAGGTCTCTCTAAAATCAACATTAACTTTCCATTTGTTTCCAACTTACAATTTATACCAAACAGTGATGACAGAATTCAAGGAAGAGTATTTGACAAGTAATAATAACATCACATCTGCTTCTTGTTTCTGGGTGAAAACCCAACAGGAACAACGAACACCAAATTCTTTCACTGAAATGTAGGCTTTACTCCTCTGACTACTGAAGCAAATTGCACCTACAAATACTAAAGGCATATGTGGACTACATGACACAAGTAAATTCAAATTTGAACTGACAGGATGTCCTAAAAATTCCACTCCCAAAATATGAAAATGCTGAAAAGTATAAAAGGTCAAAAGTAATTTATTTTGATGACTTGTAAAAATTTACAATAAATCATATAATCATACAATGTGTGTTATTAAAAAAAAGAAAACCCAGTGATAAGATGCTTTGAACAATTCAAAGTTGTATAAATTTAATGTTACAAATAATTTATAATTAATTTTTAAAGTTAGTTCAAAATAGCAGAGATGTTTCATTTGAAAACCTTGTAGAGATATAATGGTGAAGAGTATCTGAGAACTTAAAATGTCTTGTTATGCTGATCTTGTCAGTTCATATACACTGGTCATGTGGATGAGTATAGTATTACATGTAATGGAGAACGAGAAATTTGCTGAAATCCATGCTTGAGGAGGGATGGAATACCAATTTTCAAGAAGTGCCTGGTATATACTGAATATGAATGTCTGTAATATTATTTTAAAAGGAAGATATGCTGTCAAATTAAAAAGAAAAATAAAACAACCAAAACAAAACAAACAAAAAAACCCCAACAATAAAAAACCCTGCATGATTTCTGACTGAACCAAATTCATAGTCTTTAAATGGAAGCTCACCAAAAACTTTTTCCTTGCCTACTGGCCAACAAGTTGTCCATGAATATTTTTGGCAGTAAGTAGTTCAAATTAAAACCACAGTGCTCTGTTTCATCACGATTTTCTTGATACCCAATGCCAGACACTACAAGGTTTGAATGACAGAGCCACATCGCAGTTTTTAATTCCAAGTGTAACCTGTGGAGAGGCGCAAGCATTCCAACTGTGTCTAGAGTATCTGGATTTCCAGACTTCAAATCCCCTGTAAACAGCCTGTTGCAAGCCTAAAAATAGCTGGACATGTGTAGAGCCTGATGCAGCAGCTTTTAGAAGGAAGATTCCCCAGCCAAGGGACAAGCAGAAGGCATTAGGAGTTCAATGAGCCATTATAGCTGATTTTCATTTTAGGTTTTTCTTCCTTTCTGTCTACCTCATTATCATGCTATAAATAATACTCTCAATCAAGTTAACATTTAGAGGACTCTGGAACATATTTTTTTCAGCCTTTTCCATATGCAAGGTGTAATTTAATTTTAATTGGTTTTTATTCCCACTTAAATATTCACAGAATATTATAGAGAAGGTTTACACATGTGGACCTTGTTTTCTGACAGGTGAACTCCAGCTATTACAGGAATAGGAGAATTTAATCTTCTTCCCTTCACTCTTGTGAACTGGTCTTTTGGCATCTAAGAACACCTCAGTGTCAGAGTCTACACTTGTCCCCTGAATTTTCAAAAATTCCCTTACCATATATAGAATTAATTTGTGGTATTGATGTGCCTTGGGTTGCATGAAAGTCATCCAGAAAGAAATGCAAATTGCCACAGGCCATCTTAATTGTTCTCTTGCAACAGCTGGCCTAAGTGTATGGCATACATGGCTTTGATCAGACGTGGAAGTAAAGTGTAGTTCTTTAGTCATGATCTGGCATGCAAGGGAAATGCTGGGAGCACTGCCAGCAGTATCCACAAAGGATATGCACCTTTAAGCACACATTCTGAGAAAAGCTGGAGGTTCCCTTAAGAAATGCTTTTCCGTAGCACTATACTTCCTCCGTAAAGGCCTCGGTATCAGCACGTCTTTCCCTTCAGTAATGCAACACTATGTAATAATTAGCACAAAGGGATAAAAAGAGGGACAGCAAAATACCCACTCATTTGTCCAGGAGGAAAGTGCAAACAATTGCAGCTCTGTCAAACTTGTGTGGTTTATCAAATAAGCACATTTGAAATATGATTTACGTATAAAGCTCGTGATGTTCTTTTCTGATGATTGCTTTGCTGGAATGACAATGTAAACACGTTATATAAAATGTTTTCAAGTCTTAAAATAAAAAAGCCCTGGCACTTGTTATGTATTGCAAATATACATGCATGCTGAAATAGGCATATCTTAGTGTCTTATAGAACCTTATATATGCAGTTCATCCTTTCCAAAGAATTTCATTGCATGGATCTTTTGAGCACTCTCTATTTATATTCATCCTGCAGCAAAATACATTCAAAAATTACTTCCCTGACTTCAGTACCTATTTTGAAAGAACTCTGTTTGGTGTGTTTATGTCTCACATATATCCTTAAATCTGGCACAACAACTGCAGTCAGCTGCCATAAGGGTGTGTATTCCAGATGCACATTATACATTACCTAGATGGACCGCATCAGTCATTTCACGCCACACAGAGCCAGAGGAGCTGTACTATTTCTGTGTGAAACCGACAAAGAAGCATCTCTCAGTACATCATAGAATCACAGAATCATGGTGTGCTTTGGGTTGGATGGGACTTTTAAAATCATGGAGCTCCAACCTCGCCCACCATGGGCAAGGCATGCCCCCTGCTAGAGCAGGTTGCTCTGGGTCCCATCCAACTTGGCCTCAAACACTTCCAGGGATGGAAGTAATTTTTATGTCACAGAAATTTTAATAGGTTCAGATGTGATTATGAAGCATAAAAATTCACACCAAATTTTCAAACATGCAAGACCTCAAATCAAAGCAGAAGCAATATGATTTTATTTCTTGCAGGGGAAAGCAAATCAGTAATTCTTCTTTGCACTGGAGAAAGTCAAGGTGCTACAAATAGCATAACCTACATTTTCACAGTGGCTCCTTCCTACATGATAATCCATTGCTTAGCATTTACATGTGTGAACATTTCTTCCTCCGAATTTATGTAACTGTGAAGACAATAGACAAATTTTAGAACCCTTTGATACTATCATTTTCTCTTTGTATGTCACAAATACTCCATTCTATTTTGAATTGAAATGTGCCCTGAAGCACACAATTGTGTCACGGCTTGGGGTGGACCAAATGCGAAGACTCAAACACAGTCTTACTGAAATTTACAAAACTTCAATGGATTCCAAAACCAAACTGTGGTTGAAAGCCAAGCTGCCATTCAGGCGGATATCAAATCTCATCAGAATGAGTCTCCTTACTTCTTGTTAGCTTTTCCATCATGCCTATACTTGAAACTTCCCTATAATTGGGTTAAGAACCTAATCTATTCCATATGGAATTGACAGTAACTTTAATGGGTTGTTTTGTGGAGTTTTTTCCCAGTCATCTGCTTTACTGAGGGTAAACACAGGAAAGAAGCACACTAGGAAGTTAATGTGTACTGAAGCCTAGGATATGATTCAAGGAAGTCATCATGAAAATAAATACAGGGAAGTTGTGAAATACAGCACAGAACTGTGCTATTAATTAGCAAACAGCACTTGCTTCAGCAACCAAGAAAATAATGAGCAAATGGAATGTCTCCTCCCTTTTGCCTCCCTGTATATATCTCTGCACTCGAGCAACTTGCCATCTGACATTCAAACTATGCCTTGCCTGGAATTGCATCGTACCCATACTGAACATATATTCCATGCACCGACAGACACGAGCGACACAGGAGCCACAGCACCCGCAGGGGCAGGGGAGCCCAGAAGTCAGGGGGCAAACAGACCCCTTCTCTCGAGAAACTCTGGGACTGACTGGAAACCCCAAACAGCTCTAGGCACTCACCCAGGAGGCTGCTGCAGCAGGATTCAGAGTACTGCCCAGGCGGGCACCTGAGATCCAGCACATGCTTGCCACAAATCCCAGCTGAGGCACCTACATGGAATAGTTAAGGTTGGAAAAGACCTCTAAGATCATTGAGGTCTTGAGGACTTCTGCCAGGAGCTGCATGGAAGAATGTTGTCAGGCCCAGGTCTTGCAAAGGCTTTGGCTAGCACCCTAACCACCAAAGAGTCTTTCCTCTTGTTGTTCTTTATCATTCAGATGTCGAAGAATGGTCTTGCGGTTTAGCCCCAGTCGGGATCAGAAAACATGGAGCCAAGCACCCCAGGCGTAGGCAGGAGCAACATGAATTGTAATCACTTGGAGGCACACCCGCCCTAAATCAAAGTACATTTGCTTCCTGGCTTCTGTTCCTGGCTTGGACCATGCACAAGTCACTTGAACTGTTGGTGCTTCTCTTTCCTCTCCTGTAATTTTAGGATAACAAAACTGGCCTCTCTCCCAAGGCTGTTGTGGGGATCCATCAGTGCAGACTCTCAAATCTCCTAGTGAGATTGTGGGTCAGGAAGTTGTGTCTGAATGCATTGTATCACATATGTTACTCGCAGAGGACTCGGATATGTAACTACAAAGCACACAATCATTTAGCTTTATTGCTTCGTTATGTTCCAGTGAACTATCTGCAGATAACTGTGTCAGTAGTCTTAAATAATACTCTTTTCAGAGTTAGTGATTTGCTTGGTCACGTGTCAAAATCTGGCTGAATATCCTTAAATAATTTAGATCATTTTTGGCTTCATATGAGTGGCTGTGGTTTTACAAAGCTGAGGACCTGACTCCCAAATTTTTATTGGGTAAGGTTTCAATCCATGCTGTCCAGCATCACAAAATGTTCTAAACCAGTCGAAAATTTTGTGAAAAATCAATAATCTGCACTGTAGCCCTTTTCCTGCTCCAGAGCTGCCCATGTGGTACAGAGGCTAAGCATGTGTTGGGTGAGGATGGGGCTGCAGCCTGGGTCCCCTCCCAGCAGCAGCTCTCAGGCTTTCCTGGTGCAGCCCAGACTGCTGCTGCATCACTGGTGGCACCAGCCCAGCTTTAGATGGGGCTGTGTAGCTTGTTGCTGCCTTGCTGTGCAGCCAATATATTCCTGAGGAGCCCAGTCAGGAGGAAAGTGGGAAATGTTAGTAGCGTAAAAGCCAGCCAATTCTCTAGAAAAGGCATTTGTTTCCCTTGCCAAAAGTCAAAGTCTACTATATACAAAGGAGGCATTATAGCTTCTCAAAAAAAGGTCACAATAATCTTTTGTAATGGAAAGTGGAGTACAGACTAAATATAGGATCTCTCCCAGAATTCCTATAGCATGTAGATTAAATTCTGTTTATTACTAATGTGTGGATTGCTGCTATGCTGTGCTGTGCAAAACTCAGCAGCTGAAAGAGAAGAAACCCAATCTATTTTGTGTGTAGCTCTGTAACTGGAACGAGATGTTGTTATATATATTTTAAAGCAGAGGAATTTCAATCCATCTCTAGAATATTCCAAGATGAGTTACTGATCTCCAGCCTCGTATGGAAAATGTGTCTGCTTTTTTTCTCTTCCTTCATCAGAAGTGTAAATTGTGCAATGTGCACAGACATGAGCTTTCAAAATATATCATAAAAATACGTATTATGGGGATACGTATCCCCATAATGTAAATCATGCCATCATGTAAAAATTCCTGAGTATAGAATTACATCACAAACCCTTAGTGTGTCAAAATATGTAAAGATTGGCTCTTAATGGCCCCTCAATCAATAATGAACACATGAAATGGCCCTGAATACGTATTCACAAAATAAAGTTTTGCAGGCTTGACAGAATTCAGACACAAAGGTAATGGAAACTGATTAATTACAATTAAGTATAATCCTGTTTAGAAAGCAGTAGCCATTTAATAATCATATGCTGCCCAGGGAAATGGGAGCCGGGATTTCTCTCCAGTCTATCTTTTGCTGTTGTGTTCCTGAAAGCTTCTCAAATCCCAATCCTATGTGGTTTCCACTACAAAAACCTCATGCAAGAAAAGTACCCTCAAGTCAACTTATCCACTTAGCCAGTGGTTTAAAAAAAAAATCAAGAAAATGATGGAATTTACAAACCTTATCTTGGCCCCCTAATCTAAAAATCCTGCTTGGCCTTTCAAGTATTGTTGAAAATCTGGCAAGCATCAAAAGAGCAAAGCAATGCATATTATCTGTGCTGTTAGACATTCACTTCTAGGAAGCTCTGTCCTTTTGACATTACAGATCTTGAAGTGGGGAATTACTGGCAATTTTAACATCAGAAAACTGAACCAGCATTTTTTATGGAATAGCTTTTCCTCTTTCTGGCTTTATTTCTAACCATTCTAAAGCAAAACATTCCTTATCTACCAGTACCTTTTCTATTCCACTTTTAATCATTATTCCACCAACACCCCCATTCAAAAAGTGTGCAGGTTACTATTAATAAAGTCATTTAGAGGAAAACTAGCTTTTGCCTACTGATTCTTTTTTTTTTTTTTTTTTTTTTTGTGGCAGAAAAACAATCATTAACTTTTATAGTTTCAGCTCATATTACTGCTTGCGTGAAATGGGGCAGCAGCCACTTCTACTGCAAACACAGCAAAGCATTTGCAGAAGGCACGTGTCTTTTATTGGTTTTATATAGACATTTTTATTAATGTATGCTTGCACATGCACTTTTGTGCCATATCAGGTCTGTGAGAGAAAACCTGAACAGCAACAAAAATAATCAACTAGATTTTCAAAGCATATATTTGGAAACTTCTACACTGATACATGGAACACTATAGAAAAGTCATAATTAAAAAAAGATATCAATATGCACAACATGTTCTGGCCAGCCATGAAAGCCTACAGTATGTTCATCCTGCATAGCTTGGCTGGGATATCAGTGACTCTGACTTCATCTGACTTACACCAGGAAAAGAAACAAATAATGTCACTGACAACAGAAAGTGCATTTTTTTAGAAAAATATATGGTTGTTGGAGGCCATAACTCTGGTGGGGTGAGATTCCTCTCCTTATTTTTGCCATCTAAAAATGAATTGTCTTATCTAAACTTGTCACCTTGATTCTCTCTGGGGAAGTCAATGAGAAGTAGCAATTCATCTTATTCCACTATAATTGTCCAAGATAGGTAGATGAGCTGCCCTTTGTAGGCATCTAATTCTTTCCATTGACTGCAGAGAGCCAAGATAAATTATTTAGATCTGATCTTTAATTTTTAGGTGATTAATGGTCAGTGAGACAAACACCACCTGACTCCCATGGGAGAAGAGGCAAATTTCTCACTGCAAGGGCAGTGGAAGGAATGAACAGACCATGGCCGGGAGGCTGCAGACAAGAATGTGCTTTCCTTACACCAAATCAGCAAGTCTGGAGGGAAGGAAACAAAGGGTATGACCTAATTCAATAATAAGGGAGAAAGATTTGCATTTCCCATAATATCACTGCCTTTGAATCCCTCTCTGCTTCTGTTTCTAATGACAAAGACTGGCTTTCCAAAGAAAAGGACCAGACTACCCTTTTTAACAGATCTAGCAGCTGGTTTTATGGTGCCTCTTAGTCATAGGCACTATTGGATCTCTTTCCAAAAGCATTTCCTGGCACACACTTTTGGAGAGTATAACAGCTCATGTGGAGGAGAGACATCCACTAACAATCAGTGGTTTTTAGCCCCATAAGCAGAGTGTCAGTTTGGCCCTGCACCCTCTGAGCTGCCGGGGATGCTGACCAGGAGCACAGGGCTGTGCAGGGGTGAGTGCCACAGAGACAGAGCTGAACTTTGCACAGGTAGGCAAGGCAGTGGAAGATCATTTGCTCTGTCTGACCACGCCATCACACCTAGGGAGGGGAATTCAGTGTATCATTATGGAAGAGTAAAGAGGTTCTGGTACCCCTTGTAACTCCAGCAAACCCAAACTGAGCAACACTTGATACTTAGACAGGCTTCCAGGTGAAGCTTATCCAACTCACTAAGACTTACCTGTAGCATGACCAGACCACTGTCCAGAGACCAAACTGGCATCACAGACTGCACACAGGCCTGAAGGAGGAACACAGGCATGACAATTTGGTTTACAGTTAGATTAATTACCAGAACAACCACCGTGCAGTGCACGGAGCTGAGCACTGATCTAATCTGCTTGGCATGCATGTTTTATTCTACCACTCTCCATTGCATTAATACCCTCTAAAACAGGTGTCAGAAGGAATAACTGAAAGGGGTAACTCCATTGTGATGGTTAGCTAAGAGTTTTAAGTAACGTCAGTAGTTAAGGAGGAAATAATTGGTGAAGTTTTCTTTGACAAAATTCTCAAAAAATACAACTAGCAGGAGCAGCTTAAGCTGAACTAACAGACTGGTTTCTCTTTGTGTCATCCTTACAATTCCACTATAAAATGCTGACTCCATCAATGAAACAGTTGTAGAAATTTTGCCACTTTCTTTGCACTTCATGAGGATTTAGTGATGGACACAACCACTTTTTTACACATTCCTATTTCACTCCTTTTTGTGGCAAATGCTGAAGCTGCTGTTTCAGGAGGATTCAGATAAGGGCAGCAGGCCTGCACCATGTCCTGAACCCCTTTTGCCAGTCACTTCCCAGGGCTGCTTCTGGCAACTTTTCTGTTTTTTCTGTATCTCTTCTCCCTCTGTGGTATTTCTCACACTCTTACGCACAGACGCAGCTCGCTAATCCCTTTGCCTCTGGGGCCTATCTTCATGATAGAAGCCAGCAAAGCCATACCCCATGCTTGCCCTGAGCTCCAGAGAGCAGCAGAGGATGTCAGTGTGGCTGCATTGCTCAAAACCTGGGCAAGGCAAGCATCTGCACTGTGCAGCACGTTGTTTGCTGCAGACACACTCAGCTGAGCTTTCCATCATAAACCAGTGACTTGGTGGTGCACTTTTCTTGGCTGAAGTGCTCTGCAGTTTCAGCTACGCTCAACTGCATCTTAAAATTATCCTGAGTCAAAGGAACTGTGATAATAAATAATGCCAGTGAAGGTTAGCTTACTAAATAAAAATTTACTGCACTACATTGGAAGAGTCCCTGACCCGGCGGAGAAATCACTTATAAATCTCTGGCATTCAAAGCAATTAAAAATAAATACTGTAAAAATCTGCAGCAATCAACTGAAATTTGTACTAAATTCTTGACTGTTGTTGTTTATGCAAAAAAAAAAAAAAATTAAAAAGAATTGGTTTTGATATCTTAATCACCCTAATCTCTGTTTTATATCAGCTTTCTGTTTCTGGAATGTAAAGCAAAGATATTAAGTATCCCATAAATCTAAAACCATGCTACTGGGAAGGAATCCATGAAAAGCAAATGCTGTAAGAAATACAAAAGCTGGTTTCTTTGTCTAGTTAAGAAATTTCTAGTCACATCAAAATAGCTTCTCCTAAACAAAGTAGTACTTGCTTGCCATGAGTCAGTTGTACACTGAAGCAGTTTAGAATTTTGTCTTGGAAACATGTACACTTGTGACATGCACAGCTGCAGGTTGCCACTTTAATTGGATTTTCTTTTGAACAAGACACTTGTTCCATGGGACGGGAACAATGCATTTATTAATAAATTATTGAAATAATAAATAAAACAAAGGCTAATCAAAGAAACCCCAAGAAAAATTGTGAGCTCTGAGCACTCAAACTGTTTTGATCAACCAGAAAATCTTCAGTTTTTATCATTTCAGGCCTAGGGTATGCATTGGCTTCAGCAGCGATTGATATTTGTACTTAAAGAGAATTCATGTATATGAAGTGATGCAGCTTATAAGTTCAAAGATAAAATACCAAATAAATCTTAAACTGTACCCTGCACAGTCTGCTCTTGCAGAGAAGATCTTGAGCATCACACAGGTGTAGAACACTGCATGCTCACTGAAAAGGGCTCCAGAGAGGGAAAGCATTTTCAGAAAGGGACTGGGCCTCACCACAGCCATCATGCACACTTGGTTTTGCTCTGGAGTCTTTCCCAAGTGCACTACTTAAAATGAATAAAGTACTTTTTATTTTTGCTTTCTGATCTGTTTATTTTTTGTTACCCTCTTCCCCAATGAATTTCACAATACCTGTGCTTATCAAATAAAAACCCCTAGTACTTTCCATCAGCATGCAAGAGACCTTTCTCCTGTCTATCACCATGAATGGTTGCTCTGTTCTTTACAGTTTTCTTCCAGAATATTCTTTATTGGACACTGTCTATGACAGGATAATGCACTATACGGATGTGCAGTCATATTCAGTGGGGCTGTTTTTACACTTTGTTCCTAAAATAAATACACAGAACTTGTGTACACTGATCTGCATGTGAGTAAGACTGCATTCCATAAACTATGTGTTTCTAAAAATAAAGAGGCAAGGAACTATGAATAAGGAGAGTAAAATCTCTGTCTTCTCCTTTAGGGATTGAGAAGAAAGCAGCAGCCCATTTAGCACCCACAGGGGGACATGGTGCCACCCAGCACACCTGAGGATGTGTTTTGACTGAGGTTTGGCTGTGACCTGGGCAAAAAGAAGAAACAACAAGCAGCAAGCTGCTCTGCTCCACGAAGGCTGAGGTGCTCTCCATGTGTGCACACAGCCGTAGAACTCTAAAGTGAACAGAACTTTGAAGGTGCTGACCAAAGGGATCGGTGAAGTTTCGGCACACCTATAAATGTGAAGATGCTGAGTGTGCTTTGAGGCTTTCGAGGTGGTAATTTCAGTATTCAGATACATGGATTACCCTTTCTCTTGAAACATAGCGGCAACTGATGGTAGTGCTGCTGCTGGTTCAATGATTCTTTTTTATAGTATTAGCATTGTTATAGGTCCTGCACAAATTCCAGTAAAACTGCTCTACAACACCTGAGCTGGAGGATAAAAGTGTGTTTTTGTAATGAACTATATGACTATCAGTTTGATATCCTCAGGACTTAGATGGTAAAGAGCTTGTTCAGTGGCTGAAAATGAGGTGTTTCATCAACAGTGTTCTGCAGGTACAAGCAGGTAGGTGTCCCAGGATGATCCAATAAATAGGGCCATGCTTGCAACAGTCTCTTCACAGACTACATAAGATGTTCAACACATTAGGATCAACATTACATTAATTTCTCTGGTTTTTATAGAAGAGGAAAAGGAGACATAGGAAATATAATTAAATAAGCTGATATTTCAATGGATGAATGGAAATAATGGAAAGCTGTGGGTATTGAGTTTGGATGGACTTGGGCTGTTTTTCTAGGTTTTTTTCTTTAACTCATAGCCTCAGTCAAATGTAAATAACTTTGAAATTTATACTACAGTAGACCTTGTATCTTACTCTTTTAAAATATAGAGCTTGTACATTTTCTGGGCAGAAGCAGTACATGCTGTTGGCAGACCACAGTTTTGCATAACATCTCTAATGAGCTATGAAAATTAGACAAATACCCTGAACTTTGTCTTGCCTTCTTTTCTTTTTTTTTTTTTTTTTTTTTTTTTTTTTTTTTTTTTTGCTAATCAAAACAAAAGATCCTGATTATGTTTCCTTATGCTCCAAAATATACAACTTAAGAGGAGGGGGTTGTTTTTTCAAGAATATTTTCCTTTTCTTATCCCTTATATAAACTCTTTCTGGATCAAAACAACAGACTTTCATTCCTGAAGTCAACTATATATGGAATCTTCAAAATACTCTCCTTGCTTTACAAAAAAAAAAATTTAAAACCTCTTCCCCTTGAGGGAAAGGTATTTATATATCCAGGTTATAAAGCAATATGTGACAAATGGGATAGACTGGAGAATATACTTCCTTTGGCTTCAAATTTTATAGAGCACCAGCATCACTGTGATTTAAATTGGTAATAAAGACAATAGTGTATGGACCCCCTGATAAGGAGTTTGTGGAACCCTTAAAGGGAGTGAGGCAATCACAAACACTCATGCCTGATAGATAAAAGACTTCAGGAGACTTCACCTCCAGATGTTCTCTCTGCCTCCTAAATTACAAGAAGCTATCCACAGGCTGTGCATAATTTTATTAAGTATGAGGAATGCATCCTGAATAAGATGCAGAAAACTATATGAAAGAACTACATACCAAATACAAAAAAAACCCTATAAGATTCTAATCCTAAATGTGGCAATTAATTTTACTGTTCAAGCTTGTTTTCTACAGAAAAACTTATATTTAAAAAAAAAAATTGAGAATCTCAGACTTCAGATTTAAATATTTCTGTGAACATCTGGAAAATTTTTTTCAAGATTTCATAAACAATAAAAATAATTATGTTAATTGTTTATTGTAAAAGAAAGCCAGTAAAACCCCCAGCCTTTTTGTAGCTTTTTTGTATTCTGCTTGGAATTTTCATGAACTTCTGAAGGTGCTTGAAACCCATTTGCCACATTATAGTTACAATAAAAATCAAACTGCACATCTCAAACTTTCTCCAGAGGCCTTCTTCCTCTGTGTCAGGAAGGAGTGGGAAGAAGGGGAGTTAACCAGATTAATGTTTGTTGAGCTAGCAGAATGCTTGTCATCGTTGATCAGGACTCTAATTTATGTGATTATGAGAGATAGAGACTCTCACTTACTACAGGACGAAGACACTGGCCAAAATTCAAAATTATTATTTATTTTTGAAACTACAAATACAAGTTCCACTGGGATTTCCCTGTTGAGTAAGTGCAGTCAAGAGAGGAAGGCAGAACTAAATTAACATAGCAAGAAAGCCACATGCTGTAACCACTAAAATAGCTGATGAAAATCCTTAACGTAAAACAAACAAATCAATCATTTCTTGTTAATTATTATTTAATACTATGGAAATTAAAAATTCCATGCCATTTCCTAATATTAAGCAAAAAAAAGCAGGTTTTCTTTCTTTGAATTGAATGTGAGCTAAGAAAAAGAACTTGCCTCGGGAAGCAAGCATGAAAAGATGAAACATTATTTGATATCATGGCTGAAGTCCCCAGTGATAATAGGCAAGGAAGGATGACAGTGGAGTCATTAAGTATCCACAGAAAAGAAGAGTGGTAGGGCTTGAAGACTGTATTCCCAGGTGGGAAGAACTGAAATGAAAGCTGGTGGCTGGGCTTCACAGGAGAGCTGCAAAATGGCAGCAAGCTCTGTGAAGCATCTGGGTTAAATACAGCTAGAGAAACTGTCCAAGGAGAAGGGTACTGAGGATGTGAAGCATGTAGGGTGAGTTTCACCTCACCTCACTTTAAAAGTCTTTGAGTTAGTCATTCAGATTCCCTTTATAGTCAATAAGTACTTCCAGGGAGTGAGTCACCTGACCTAAATTAGACGTCTATCTTGAGATGGGATGAATCACACACAGAGTGTCTATTGATATCTATTGACTATAAAAGGAACCAGGACTTGCTTAGATGCAGGCATCTACGCTGCAGATGAATCCCATCCTTAGGCATTTTACAGAGTAGTGTGATAAACACCAGGAAAATCCATTATTTGGGGCCAAACTTCAATCACAGAATGGGCACAGGGAATCTGGTACCCTCCGCCTCACAATGTAACTGGAAATAGGATTAATAGAGACTGGGGTTTAGGATAATCCTTTATTGAGTTGAAAAGGAGAGGCCACAGCAAGGAATGCTGCTCTGCAGAAAACTGCTGCTAATGACAATAATTAGGCTGAATCAGAGGCTCTGCTTAAAAGACAGAAGTAAGATATGTGCTGGGAGGAGGAGAGAGGGAGCAAATAGCCACTCTTCACTTTGGAATGCGGCAAACTGCATCTAATCAGAGACTGATATCAAAGTGTTAAAACTTTATTAAAAGCAGAATCTAAACAAATGCCTTTCTACCCTGCTCACCCTCCCAAATTCCTTAATGGAGAGTTTAAATGAAAATAAAAGTTCAAAATAAGTTCAGTCACTCTTGAGAAGCTCTTATATCTGAACATTCTGCAATGAGAGCAATTTGTTATGTATTAACTGGAAGATTTAAGAAGTTAAATTTTAGAAAGGTGTGGCTTGTGCTAGCAAAAAACTACCCCATATTTCAAATTTCCCATTCTTTTAAAAGTCATATATTATAATTACACCTTCAGATTATTGAATATAATCTGGTTTTAAATCTTTGATTGTTTTCTGCTCTGCAGTCTGCTCTGTGCACCATGCCATCACTTGGTTGAAGTAGACACTAACTCCTGCAGGTGCAGTCTCAGATCTGTTGCATATACAAACACAAGATTTCCACCATCAGTAATATTTTGCCCTGGGTGCAGAAGATCAAGCAGAGGTGTTGATTTTGACTGCCTTCTCTGGTGATGATGGCAGTTTAACAACCCTGGTAGAACCTCAGGTGTTATACAATATTAATTATTATAGCCACTATTTATATATACATACAATAATCACTATTTCAGTAGTGGAAGTAGTTAAAAATTCCAATTTTGCTTTTTACTCCACCTTTTCACATAGATATATGCTCTATTGATACACAGCTTCCCTATTTTACAAATACCTGTTGCAGAATGCCCTGCCTGGGACCACCCCTCTGTTTTGTGGAGGAACTGTTTTCAGAGTGTTCTGGGCTTTGTGGGACTTACTGAGCTGTAATAATTAATAAGCACAGAAACAACGCATTTGTTGAAGGTAGTCATGATACGAGCTAAAATATAGATATCTGAGTCAAATCCTGTGATTAAGCAGATGCTGTACTTACAAAAAATTATATTGTGCCTACAATACAGTAAGGTTACATCACTGATGACAGTAACTTTGTTTTCCTTAATACTGTACAGGAATTTTTTGAACAGGATTGTGACTACATTACTGATACTCAGCAATAAATGCCAAGCAAATTAGCAATAGGTTAAATGAGGTATATGGTAAAATTTGCCCTTTAAAACTACAAAACTCAGACAGGCTAAAACATGGAAACATCTACATAAAAGTTGCTTGCATAATTCATGACAAGGCTTAATATTATGTCCATTAGAGCCAATATAAGGAATGCAAAGACAATTTTAAAACAACCAGTGAAACATTTAAATGTGTTCTGCATTCAGACTTTGTGTGGAGATTCCAGTGAATCTTAGAGTGCATTTCTTAGTTTAACATTTGTTTTGCTAATTCCTCCATGTCTCCATGGATTGTATTTACTGTTCTGTTGCTAATGCATTTTAAAGCTTTAAAGCTTTTAACCTTTAATCTCCACTTATTCAAGTGAGGTTAAGTGATCTTTTTCCTTACCTCATGTCCTAAAACAGGTCTTCAATCAAACATTCTTCTGAAAAGACCACACTCACACTTACCTATATCCTCATAAGCTTCCTTTTAAATGTGGAATCCTTTCTTAATGGTAATTCATAAGAAACATATTAAACAGCTTGTGCAGCATTCAAGAGCAAAATAAACACTGTTTTTTCTCCCGTCCTATCACATTTAAAGAGGGAGACACAAAGCACATTTGAGGGATACACGCAGACAGGGTGCTTCAGAGAGAAATGATATTACATTTATTTGAACAAGACTGCAATACTGCCACTGTACTGCAATACATAGATTTTACTGAGATAAGAGCAGAGCATCAGGGAAAATAACAGAAATGCTGTATCCAGGCAGATGTGTTTTTAAACAAATCAATTTCACTATTAGTTTTGTCAGTGTAAGGGCAGAGTTACAATTAACTCAACAGAAACTTCAGGAAATAGCAATGTTTTTTAACATTCAGTCAACTTTTCCGTTGGCATTCCTCCCTGATTCAATCCCCAACACATTTATCTGTTTTAGAGATACCTTCTTCTTTCTCTTGATGAAGAGGAAGCTTGGGAGATGAGTTCAGAGCCAATGCCCAGCCTTGAGACAAAGAAAGTTAGGAGTTAGTCTTCAGCCACCCTACACTACAGAGAGACACACGCATCCCCTTTTAAAGCAAGTTTTGCACCTTTGTTCTTGTCTATAGGTAAGAAAGGAAACTGAGTACAACAGAAAAAAAAAAAAAGGCCTGCAGAAGAGGAAGCTTGTGTGCAGGAGGCTGTACAGATTTACAGATATAAAGATCTGTACTGATTTACAGATATATAGATCTGGGTCTCAGAAAAAAACCCTAGTTCTTCTAGAGCTGAAGTTTGCAGCGTACCTAAACCAAATTCCCATTTACTCCTCTGCCTCTAGGTTGAAATTCTCAACAAAGTCCCTAATTAGCTACTCTGAAACTTCCTAGTGGAATCTCATTATATGATCTGACCATGAAATCTGTCTTCTAAAATTTTCCATATTCTTCAAGGTTCTATATTAAAACTGTGTGAAAACAGGGATGACATGGAAGCACTGGCTCAGAGAAATGCTGACATGCTGTTTTATCCTATACGCATTACTGAACACAGACAGTGTCAGTCTTAAAATGAGGGCAAAGGAATGAGAAATATAAGATGACACATAAACTGTGACTTTCAGTTATCAGAGTTGGATTCAAAGCTGATTGTTGCCAGTGGGAATTCTTCTGCTTACCCTGAAATCATTCAGTCAGCTTCCAGATAAATCATACAGCAAAATATCCTTTTGGTATCAAAAGCTCAGGGCTGTTACTTGACTATTTTGTTCACATGGTAAAAAGTTAAGGTAAATTTGAAACCAAATTAATCCAGTAACTCATGGAAAGTGTAAATGCAGTTGACTCTCAGATGATGTAACAATAAAAATATCATGCTCAATGACATGGCATACCAGCAAATACTTTATTTCAGTGTCCAACAATATTTAAAAAAAGAAACCTTTAAAAAAATCTTGGGCAAGTTTGTTCAAAGATAGTGTTCTGGAGTGTTTCTTTTTTCATTTTGATTTTAATTATAGCAATTGCCTTAATAAAAGTTTCTGAGGTAAGGACTTACGCATTCCATTCACTCACTGCTGCGTTTAATTCCTATCACTGTTCAATCACTTGTTACTTTATTTTTAGGGGCAAATTTATAGCAAGCTGCTGGATCACATGTACCCAAGTATTTGAAGTATCTGCAGCTGCTTACATTGCAAGAGATCCAAGCTGCATTCCTGTCATGAATCATAGATTTGTGAGGGCAGAGCCACAAATATATATTAAAGAAATGCAGCATACATGGATTGAAATCAGCTTTTAAACAACCATCCTAAAGGATTCATAGTGCCAGAAGAGCTGGGGCACTCATTCACCCAGGTTATGATCTATTTCTCAACACAGGGCATCTTTATGTTCTCATTATGAGCTTCTGCTTGCATGTTTACTGGAAATACACAATAGTCACTGTGTGACTGTAGGTAGAAAGGACAAATAAGAGATAATTAAAAGAAAATCATTCAGGGCAAGCTACCCAGGGGGTTTCCACTTGCAAAAGCCGACGGACAATAGATTTTGCATTGTCACTGATGTAAATTCTCTTTTGCAGGATTTGCTTGTGCAAACAGGACTTGGACCTATAACTTACGTAATTTTGCTGTATATGAGAATGTCACCAAATTGCACTTATGAGTTACTGGTGGTGAAACAGGTGAGATGGAAAAGCTGTGAAAAATCATTCTGTGGTGAATGGATCCCTGTATCAGCAAACGTGTGTGTGAATGGACACAGGCAGCACAGTTCATTCTCAATCACATTCTCTAGTCTGAGAATGCTGACAATTGCCAGGTTACTCTGAAAGTATTTGGGACTAAAAAGTTTTCCAACTGCTGCTGTGACTAGATAATAAAAATGAGAGTAATTGCTGTTACTTACTAGTGATTGTTTTGTGATTCATTTTTAGCTTCCGATCATGAAGGAAAAAAGTTATCATGTGACACAGATATCAACCCAACCAATACAAATAGAGTTAAACAAACAGTTCCTGAACAACATGTAGTCTGAAATTAAAGTTTTCCACCACTCCCTCTGTTTTTCTTTTGTTTACAGAATGAACAATTCTGAAGAGAAAGAGGGTAAGTTCATCTATGAGTCACTAAGCAGAGAGGGCTGAACTGCTCGCATAGTTTGAAAAGTTCTCTGTATAGTAAGATGAAAATAAATATGTTCATTCAAAAAGTAATAACTGTAGCATTGTAATATGAAAATTAGAATGTATTAGAATCCCTTTTACTTCATAAGAACTTCTGTAATTTTATTATATAAGCCAAGAAGTCTCAAATATTGCACATACAAGACAGGTGAGACTGCTAGACTGTAGAAAGTTCCGATCTAAACAACAGCTATCTCTGCCAACTTTTATTTGAGTCTCAAGATGCACATATTTTACTCTTTAAAATGGCCACAAAACAACTTGTGCAATTTATTTCCTATTTTCCATATCTTATACATCTTTCTGCTTTTCCTTCCTAACCTACAATGCCAGTTTATTGATTCAAACTGTATTTTCCTTACAGATATTTTTTTAATAGAAAATTAAAGTTCAGTCCCTTGATAATTAATAAGAAGCTGTGGTCATCTTGCTGCTTGCATTCTGATGTGTATATATATATATATATATATATATATAATTTCTTGAAGCAGGGATAACATACAAACCTTTGTCTGAGATAATAAGAAGAGAGTACAGAATAGTAAAGAGGATTTGCATGAAGCAGTATCTTGGGAAGATGAGAGTAATGCTTTATTTCAGTATGTAAAAGCATCTGATAAGCTTGCCATTGTTTAGTTGTAAAAATACATCATTTTTGACATGTATACATATAAAGAAATTAATATGTGCCAGTGCTTTTCAAGTATCATGCATTTGAACAAATAGTTGCTAGATAGACAGAGCAGTAGTAAGCCTGATATCAGAAGCACAGTACACAATCACTCAGAGTAAAGAGCACCTGACAATAAGAGTGGACTGGGAAGGAGCCTATGCCTTTTACTTTTCCTTTAAAGTTTTTCTTGCCAATACCTTATCTACCCTACAGAAGGATGGATAGTTATGAGTTCAAATTATGAGTTCAAATACCATTTCTGAGTCCTTTCATGCAACTTGCCATTTGAGTTTAACTTCTCTCTTAATCAGCTATTTATGTGATCTCTTAATGTTGTGTTTGGAGATAAGAACAAAACTTAGGATGACTTTTGTTTTTTTAATTTCTAACCATTATAATAATGTTTTATACTAGGTTTTAAGGGCACACACATCTGCTCAATATTCATAAAGTGCTA
Source organism: Zonotrichia albicollis (assembly GCF_047830755.1). NCBI lineage: Eukaryota > Metazoa > Chordata > Aves > Passeriformes > Passerellidae > Zonotrichia > Zonotrichia albicollis. Next base: position 79,217,067 of record NC_133820.1, on the reverse strand, counting down.
TCAAATAATAATGACATATTACTTGTAGGTATTGCAAAAGTGCTTCAGGAAAAGGGTTTTCTGAGAGCAGCAATCCATTACTGTCCAATCCATGCTCGACCAGCAGCCGTTTTCAGACAATTTCCCACATGTGGTACATGTGTGTGTATGTTTCCATGGACACACAAAACACCTCGGGGCTCTGCTGAGATTCTCTGTCGAAACCAAGGGCAAGCGGAGTGCCAGCCAGCTCTGCAGCTGGAGTGCTCCTGAGATGAAATAATCAGAGGAGGTTTAGATTGGATATTGGGGAGAAGTTCCTTCACCCAGAGGTTGGTTGGACACTGCAAGAAGCTTCCTGGGGAAGTGGTCACAGGACCAAGCCTGACAAGAGCTCAAGAAGCATTTGGACAACATTCTCATGCACATGATGTGATTCCTGGGATAGGTCCCTTCCAAATCAGCATATTCTGTGATTCTGTAAAATTCCCTTTCTTGCACAGCAGTTCTCATCATGGAGATAGGCTCTGTCTCTGTCTGTTGTTAAAGAACAATATGTATTACTCTACAGATTTTCCTAAGATTATTTTTTTGGATTGATGACAATGCCTAAAGAAACACATAATATAATTTCCTTCAAATTCCTTATAATAATATGTTCAAATATTTGTTAAATAGTTGCAGGGCAAGCATTTTCACAGCTAATTTGAAATCTCTTTGATTTCTTTTCTCTTCAAAAATGTTGCAGTTAATCAGACAGCAGAAGCAGCACCATATATTTAATCTCAATAAAATTAGAGAAAAATTTTGTAGAGAATAAAGAGAACAAAGATGTAGTCAATGGAACTATCCTAATTTAGACTGCACTGTTGCCAGAACAAGAAACTCTTTTCCAAGAATTCTAATATACCTATGACACCTTTTCCCGTAGTCTGCTTCAGACTTCTGGCTGCTACAATACAGGTTATTTTTGTCAGAAAATAATTAAAAAAGAAGAACATGCCCCAATCTGATTCCTCAGCAAAAATATTAAACTAGTTTCTTACTACTCTTATTTTAAAGTATTTGCAAACAGTGATAGAAAAAGAATAAATTAAATCACTTCTTATGTGAAGTTACAGAAGATTATTTTGTTGGATATGACATTTAGTGAGACCAAAGAACTTCTCATTTGCATATCCTAGTTTCAGTCTGTATTTAAAGTAAATGATCAATCAGCATAGAAGAGACTAAAAATCAATAAAGCAAATACATTTTCCTTGTAATTTGTCCAAAGGTTGTGATTTAGTTACAGTGCAACTTAAGTTGTTGGTTCAGTTGCAGCATGTACGACAGCAAAACGTCTTTTTATTGATCACAAACTATGTGGCTCACAAAACAAAGACAAGAGGGTTTAAAAGTGCCAGGTCAAAAAAACCAATTTTGTCATAATGGGTATACCTGTTTCCCAAAACTGTGTCTTGATCTGAAGCCTATGGGAGTCAACAACTGTCTGCCCATTGACTGCAGCGAGTATTAAAATGAGGTTTTGAAATTTTCCCAATTTAAAAAACAGTAAATAAATAAATAAAACCTACATATGAGAAACATTCATTTGTCAGTATTCTTTTACCATTGCCATATGAGGATATGGTGCTTATGTTGATGACAATAACATTTTGCCATACAGAATGCAAGCAGAAGATCTATGTAAAGAAGGAATAACTCACTGTGAAGAGGAAAAATTCACATCTTCCCCAATTTGTAAAGCAAACATGCCTCTTCAATATTTTAAAAAGTCCTCTTCTCATGGAGGACATTCTTGTCCCTTCCCTCATCAGTGGAGGACTTGGAAGATCAAACCAACTGAGGTAACAACCACCACGTTGTGCACGGATTTCTGTGTGTGTATGCTCAAGTCTATATGCATCAAGTGTAAAATGCCTCTTCCTAAAATCAGTTGCAATTTCTGGCTTGGGAAGGCTGGCTAAGGGCAAAGGGAGAGAGATTTTGTTACCATAGGCATAAAATAATTCTGGCACCAGCACTTGCAACTGCAGAACAGAACAGAGTAATGATAGTTTACATTTTTTAAATTTCCAGGAGGACATATTTAACATCCTATGGGCTTATCACTTAAAAATATATGCCATCCATTCCCTAAATAAAATTCCTACTTTTAATAACTTCTGCTTTGACCTTGCAAAACAGACAATGCCATGACCACTTATCCTCAAAGTCTTCATTAAATCTCCTCTAAAATATTGCGTACCCCTTAATAAGATGAGAATTTTTAAAAAATCCAAAGTGAAGCAGTAAGTGACTGTCATCCTTTAAAATCAGAAAGATTTGAACATGAATTTCCATATGACCCCTTGTTAATGTCCATCTTTACCAAAGAGACTACTGAATTTGCCTTCACACAGCTTGAAGTGCCCCAGAAGGTTCAAAGAAAGTCACACTGAGGAAATGAAGAGAAGTGTGTATTCCTGAGAAATTGCAGTTTTTACTCTGCAATTTCTTAATACAGAATAGGTTTCATGTAATTAGCCCATCAATCAAAAGACAGTGAGATTCTGGAAATTATTGTAATTGGAACCCACTCACTGTCTGCTTAAGACCAAAAGAGAAAATGTTTTTCCAAATAACTGGTGAGAAAATTTGCCTAAGGAATGGGACATTCAGGTACAAATCCTCACTTCAGAACACTTTTGTAGCAAATGAAATGGTTATGGCAGGGGGACATGAAACCAAGGAGTGCAGCAGAATAGGTATGTGGGTGGCCTGAATCCAGCCTCTGCCCTGCCAGGAGAGCCTCTTTCACACTCACTCTCAGAATAGCCCCATTAATCCTGTGAAGAAGAAAAGCATTCCCTGCCTATACATTTTGCTGCACTCTGACCATATTTGCAGGATCAGACCTGGGACAGCCCTACTTTGAGATTCCTGCTTTGGCTCGAACTTAAAAAAACTTCAGGTCCTGTTGGGATTTGGGCTCTAAAAAGCTTTTCAAGTCAACCCTAGTAACTATATGTAGGAATACTTGCTATTACTTATTAATCTTCATTTGCACATAGTTCTTTCAGTGTTAATTCTTGTGATTTAGGAATTGCTTAGTTCATCAGAGAGACTTGATCACTAACACGAAGTGGGGGAAAGAAAACAGGGTATGTGTGCTGAGATAAGTGAATTAGCTAAACGTGGAGCTCCTCATAGGCAATCTCTTTCTTTGGCCTTTGTACACTCTGTGACATTTCAGCAAAACCAGAGATCATGGTACATTCTCAAAGTATCTTAAAATGGGTTAGCCAAACGTCAAAATGAAAAATAGAGCAACACAACCATGCAGACTGGAGGAGAAATGTTCAGACTTTGAGTAAAAAGAATGCCAATGCTCTAAAACGTGCAGTCTGGGCTGTAGGATGCTGTGTCTCTTTTTTTTTGTTTGCTTTTGTTGTGGGATTTTTTGTTTTTTTCTTGCTCCTTCTAGTATATTCCTGAATTTGCAATCTGTAAAAAAAATCAGTAAAGCATCTTGGATCACAGCTGTTTTACTGTACCACAATGCAGTACTGAATTTGAAAGAATGCATGGCATATTTTAAAATTACATATACCACAGATTCTGCAATGAAAAGGATTGGCATTCCTGAGAGACCAAGTGCCAAATCAATCAAGGACTTACCTGTGGATGTGGAGGTTGAGCTACTGATGGCGTCTCTCCCCAGAAGATTATATGAACGACACATTGAGCACCTTTGCTGCAAACTTGCTACTCTTTTGCCTGGAGCAGGGAAAGACTTGGAAAGGATGTGCCCCATGTATTTCAAGTTTACAATAATGAGCTTCTAAAAAGACTGAAAACAAAAGGCAAATTTTAGGAAAATCTAATAGCAAATAAAGATGAAATGAAAGAATAAGACTTGAATGAACTTGGCAGAGATATGAGAAAATGGTTATCTGCTGGGGAGTGAAAATGTTAGAAGATAAAAGACTTTGAAAATATATCTAAAAGACTTTGAAAATACATCTTTGGTTTATTTGGCTGCTTGGTATCATAGTTCTTTGTCATACTAGTTTTTTTAGTACAAATAAATTTTGTGAAGAGATCTGTTGCATTAAGGGCTTTGATCATGAGCTGACCTGCTAGAACAGTGTAAATATGCTCTCATTCACATTACCCTGAATTGAATAAATAGCATTAATTTCTTTTCCTGTGGATAAAAATCTCTATTATTCCTCTGTCCAACCATTTCTCACTTTCCTGTATTGCAGGCCAGTTGCAGTTATTCTCACAGGGTTGTGTTGCCAGGAGGTTCTTTTTTATAGCCAATAATTATTCCAAAACATTCCACTTTATTTTATTTCTGCTAGAACTTTGTCTACAAATAACTTTGGCCCACATAGTCCTAGATTTTTCCCATTCAGGTTTCAAGCACAAAACTGATATAGGAGTTTTACAGCTTCCTGAATATGCAAGAGGCACGTTCAAAAGTTAGATTCAGTTTAACTCACCACAACACTTCCTATTCTCATTTCACTCAATACTGAGAAAGGCTGAAGTGACTGCTATAGGCACCTCAGTTAGGCAGGATCATTTCGGGTCCTGAAGTCTTTAAATCTGTGCTAAACACCTGTTTTTAAAGACGCACCATCTTTCACAGAGATACACAATTTTGTATCACCTATGACTTTGATACAAAATTTACTCATTAAACTGTTAGACATTGGGCAGACTTGACATCCACAATGACATTTATCACCCTTAAATCCTAGCACCCAGAAATTATGGCATAAGGTATAGGACTGATAAGAAAGTGTCTACAGGTAGCCTGGTTACAAGAACTTTCACTAGATGAAAAATATATGAAATGTGTATAAATGATATATGCAGTCCTGTAATCACCAAATCACAGTGGGATATAAACTAGTGGGCTGCAAAATAAAGCAAAGTTTGGGCAATCAACTTCTATTTGTAATATTTTATATATAACATAATTTGGAACAAGATACACCAAGATTTTTTGTTTTCTTCAGATAAATTTGGGTTGCAAAGATTTGCTTCCCTTCCCTGTATAAGTGCATTTCCCTTTGCTTTGGAGGACCATTTCCTGACAGACTGACAACTGATATTCAGCTGATTGCAGAACTCTTTGTTACTGTGTAAATGAGCTCACTATATACAGTTGCTGACATTGCTGAGATTGCTGCAAAAACTCTTCACCAAAGTGGCTTTTATATACAAAACTGATGGGAACATTTTCTGAACCTTCAGTACTTGCCTTGTTCCTTCCTTTGTGCTTATTTGTCTGTTCTTACTCAGTCCCATCATCTTCTGGCATTGTTCTTGTCTAATTGTAATGGACTGATTCCTAACACGTGTTGTCAGTGGATTGTTTGCTGGCATATCTGACAATATTATGATCTACTTCAAACTCTTCTAAATTCTGATGGTTTTATACTGTGGAAATTTAATAAACAGACCGGTAATTTAGAAAAAGAAATGTCAGCAAGATGTGTGGGATAGTACAAGGCCTACTCTCTATCCCATATTCTTCAAATGCAATTGTTTCCTTTCAAAGCATCACAGCTGTTCAGCAATCAAGGACTGTCTGTATCCCATATGCTAAAGCCAGATGTCAATATCACTGTGTGCAAATTTGCAGTTCACTGTTCCGAACAGTCAAACCATATTTCAGGGGAGGACATTGTCCAGGGAACTGAAGCGGGAGAGTTTCCAGCACAGCTCCCTGCCAAAATAGTAATAAATCCTTTCTTTAGGGACTGGACAAAAGTTTTGCATTATGTGGAAAACTAACTCTTCTTTCTTTACCAATAAAGCAGCAAACCAACAAACTAATGCTTTAAAAACACTCACCTCTCTCCCCTGCCTGTGAGAGGCACAAAGCGTGAGCAGCTAGGATAAAAACATTGACTTTTTGTGAAATGAATCGCACCCTCAGTGCATAGTCACAAGTGATTATGAAAGCACAGATTTACTGCCATCCACCCCTACAGCACATGCTGTATCTTCCCACTCATTCCACCCCCTTTCATGAGGTATGTTCATCATATGTGTCTCCCCCTGTGATCCCTTTAAACTCTTTTTGCTCAGCCCGCACTGCTGAGATAGGTGGAAACTGCCACCACTCCGGTGAGCCCAGCAGCACTCCAGAAGCATTGCTTCCTTGCTCACTTACTTTCCCATCTACTAACAGTCCTAGTAGACTTCCACTCTTCCTCTTGCTCCCTGGTTGAATGCTATCACTACAGACCATTTGTTTGGGCAGATTCAGGGAGGTCCCTGACGGACCCTTTGTCCTTTGGAGCACAACATCTGTGTGGGAGGGGTAGGAGGTTGGAGCACAGCCCTCCTATTAAAAAAAATTGTCACTTCAATGGAGATCCTCATAGAGACCCATTCCTGTGATGCCATGAAACAATTTCTTTCTGGGGTAAACCAAATGTTGGCAATAAGGCATAGAATTCCAGGCAAAACTAATGAGAAATAAAAACAGAAGTGATGTGGTATTCAGCCTTCAGAAAGGCAGATCATAGGCAAAATGAAGGGGAAAATCTTAGAATACATGCTGAATAAAAGGAAATACATTATTGGATTTCTTTTTTACTGAACAAAACCCTAGGGTCCCATCACATACTGAATTCTCTACAATTAATTATAATATAAATCTCACCCATTCTCCACACACAGTGCACCTATTCATTGTCAATGAACTATCCTTACATCATTAATTTTTTGTATGTTTGCATCTGGGACTAATGCTGGCATGGAAGACTCTAGACCCCCCAGGATGCAGTAGAAAATTGTACACTGAATCATGATCATTAGAAGTTGCATGAACATAAATTAATGACCTCACATCTCAAATAGTTTGATCTAGGATGGTCTTTTTAAGTAAGAAAGTCTGCAAGATTTTTTGCGTGCATGTAAACCAGTAGATTACATGGAAATGAACTGCATATAACAATAATTTGTATAGAATTTTTGCTCTGTGTATGCAAGTAACAGTTTGAGAGGAACAAAGCTTTCACCAAAGTTGAAATGAGTCCCTTCTTTTTTGGAAATGAACATAGCTGTCGCTGCCCTGTTCCCCGTCCCCCATACCATGCAAAGGACAGATGTAATTTACATTTTTCCTTTCCTGGATGACACCAGATGGTTAACAGAGTGCTTCAGGAGCTGAATTCAGAGGAAAAGAGATGGATCCTATTTCCAAGAACTATGTAAAGTAATAATTTCTGTTTGAAGGTTTTTACAGCACTTTGTTCCCAACTGTTTATTGTATCCTGACTAAAGCAATTTTGGCATACAATCCCAGTAGGATATCTGTGTCCTCGTATATGTTAAAACAACTTCAAACCTTTGCCATCTGACTGAAAATGCTAACTTCTTAGGTGTTATCTTTAGCTTTGCTAGCAAAAGAATAAAAGAGAGCACATATTTGGCAGCACCCAGAAGAGTGACATCAAAATACTCCCCCAAAGTAATTCAATCTCCTCTTACTTCACAATAAGGCACATTCGACTCTTTAAGGGATTGTATCTAAAGAAAAAATGTTCTAAAGCAGCAGAGTAGCTTGACAGACCAGGTGCAAATTTCAAGAATGTGTTTGCATATTACCTGAAAATTGTATCTACAACTTGAAGCATGTCAGTAACTCAACAGTTTGAGTCCCCATGAATGATAACTCTGAGCCTCATAGGAGTTGAAACACACTCTTGATTTTGCAGGGAACCATTCCTGAGGGATTTGGAGATGTCTGCTTGACTTATGAATTGATTAATGCACTCAGTAGATAAAAGGAGATGCTTGTACTGCATGAATGAGCCCTCCTTCTGACCAGAAAATGGCTGGGATCCAGCCAGCAGAAGACAATATTGACCTGTTCCTTCTCCAGAACTCAGGCAGGTAACCCAGGATCTGGGGAGAGGATTTTGCTAGTTACATAGGTTTCAGGCTCTTGCATCCCGTTTGAGATTAGGCACTCACAAAAGCAGAGCTTGCTTTTCTAATTACAGTCTGCCCTCTGCATATCAGTTTTATGGTTTAAACATTCATGAAGGATGCAGGAAGTTTAGATGCCTGAGCGTTTCTAGCTTGAGCTGTGTCCTAATCTCCATGCTGTAGAGCAGCTACTCACTCTACTTTCTTCCTGTTAAGGCTTTGTTTATTTAAGCAAGATTCAGATTTAAGACAGATCATTCCCTTACTGCAGGGAGGAGAACAACAAATAATTCAGGAACCTCTTGGGTAGGTCTCTCAGCTGGGAGGAGGGGAGACCTGGTTCAGGTCTTGATCCCAGTCTCGACTTTTTTCCTAAATCTCCTGCATCCAAACTGTATAAACATATCTGGGAGGGGAACCAGGCATCTCCCTGCTCCCTGCAGAGAGCACTAACTGTGAGGCCTCAGAAACCTGGGCTAGTTATTGCCCAGCACGTGGGAAACTGAATCATCCTCTCAAGACGCCTAACTTTCTAACTTGTCTGATTAGGCTGCCTAAACACCTGATTTAGATGTTTTGACATAGCTCCCTGAGCACTGGGCATAAACTTTGAATGCTTTGGGCAAGCACTGCAAAGATAAAGTTCAAAACAGGCATTATCAAACTAGCTCTAAATCACTTTTCAAAGGTCTTGCAGAAGTCCTAAGTCCACTAAATGTGCATGAAAAACAAAATCACCCAGAGTAGTTTCTATTTTTACATATTTGTTTTGCCTCAGTTGCTCTGGCATTTGTTTGAGTGGTGGAAAACTTTGCACTAGTGCATACACTTCCTAACTGTATTTTCTCTATCCAACTGCAGACACTTGGGGTGGCCAGGCAGCTAAAACGAGACATCATCATCATCATCATCATCATCATCATCATCATCATCATTGCCATGAAGGTGCACAGAAAACAGGGCAAAGTTGATGATCTGTATGGCAGTGTGCCTGGCAGGATGTGATAATTCCCTACCACAAAGACTGCCCTCAGATTCTTATCCTGAGGAGAAAACAAGAGAAATCAGACCACTCACAGGGACACAATGTCAAAGAGGACAAAGAGCAAGCCTAAAGAGAATAGCAGAGTATAGTATTCTGCAAAGAATACAGTATTCATCCTCTGCTCTTGCCTCCCAGTAATTTTGCTGCCTTGCCCTCGGTACTTTTTAGTCTTTAGCTATTAAAGGAATTTAAAATCTAATAATGCACATTAAAAACTGCAGCTTTAATCTGAAGGAATGGAAATAACTGTTGAGGCTGTCTAAACGTTCTCAGAGAAAGCACATAAAACCATTTACAAACCTGCAATTCATCAAACCCAGCAAATTATTTCTTATATATCTTTATTCTATGCATCTTCAAGGCTTGTGTTAGTTTTATGCAGAAGGTCAAATTAATTCCACATGTAATTCAATGCAGCAAGTGAAGCTGTAGTGCAGCTTCACATATATGGATTATCTAGACTATTCTTTAAAAAACAACAAATTACCGGAGTCTAAAAGTATTTAGAATAAAACAAATAAGTGTTTCATCATGTTCCTTCCTGTGGCACATGGAAGCTGTGGCTGTTAGTCTTTTACTATTATATTTTAAATCCATGACAGAGTATTGGAACTGGTTTTTGGCCTGTGGTTTGAGGGGGTGTTTGGAGTAGATGCTTTGTGAATCCTTCAGGACTATCCTGTCTTTTGCATGCAATTGGAAACGATGGGTCTTGATAATCTAGGTGGTCCCTTCTGTCCTGTGTTCTTATCCTTTCCAAAGGCTTTTCAAAGTCTTCACTATATACTTCACAGAATACATCTTTCATACTCTTGGACTGGAATTCTACTCTCAAACTGCTGATGGAGAAAATTTAACTATTTGTTACAGAAAAAAAATGTTTGAAGGGTCAAGGACTTGGACAGTATTCCCTTCCAACAGTGGGATATTAATCAGAAAAAATACATCTCACCATAGGTTAAAGAAACATCTTTCTCAGTTGTGCGACTTTAGCTCTATTTTGTTTCTACTGAAACAAAGGTATTTTTCCATGTAAGGCAAGTAGCTACTACTGTATCTGGCTTCTACTTGAAACTCTATCAGGTCATCCTGATTTATTCCTGTCAACTAGTAAGCCCTTTGGCTAGAGACTTATTTTCCCCACAGGTGTTAAAAATGCAAAACTGTAATTTATAAAACAGAAGATGACAGAATCCCATTTGTACAATACATCTAGGTGCCAAAAGGTAATCTTATTACAAATAACACAACCTTCTCACAGCGCTTGCTATATTATTTTCCGGGTGGTCTACAAAGTTGATTCAGAGAATAATGCCACAACAGCAACTCGTAGTTCCTAAGGCCAAATAGCCAGATGTGTCAATAAACAGTGCAAACTGGAAACAGATGTAAGTCCTTGTTGAATAACAAATATAATGAAAATACTTCCTTAGCTCTCTCATGCTTTCACACACACAAAAATTTATGTCTTCCATATTTTTTTAAATTGAATTATTTGCTGCTTCATTTTTATGTCAGCAAGATCTCTTTCAAAATCTTAGTCACCCCACAATGAACTAATAAAGATTAGTGTATCTACAGCAATTGCCTAATATCTGGTCAAATTGCTTCTACCTAATCATTTTATCCTGGAAATTCCTTATCACTGAGATAAGATGAAAACTGTTAAAGGCATATGTGAAGGCCAAGTCTGGGTAGTCTCGTGCACCTGCATAGTTTCTGCCTGTGTATGAGAGTAGACAGTCTATAGGATTGATAATACATCTCAGACCACTCTGGCAAAATCCCTGACTTGACTAAATAGACTTCAGTATTGAGTGAAAGTCAAAACAACATTTCAGGAGTATTTCACACCATCAGGATCTCTGTGAGACCTTGTATAAAGCCACATGTTCAAACTTGATCTGTACCTTCAGTCCTTGTCTGCAAGTGATGACAGCTCAGTTATGTGAAAAGCTACTTTTAAATGGAATACCAGCTTAAAAACAAAAAATAAATATTTTGTGAGCTAAGAATTCTGGTATTATTTGCTTATATTGTCATGTTCAGTACCAATCACAAAATGCCACCCCTAATTCTTAAGAACAGAGAAGTCACATTTTTCTTAACTAAAGTAGTTTTAAGATTTTTGATCGCTATTGTATTCCAGCAAAAAAGACAACTTCTTTCACTATGCAGAAAATACTAGATGTTATATCTTTGAGATTAACTGGAACTATCACCTTATGAAATTAAACAGGAAGCTGGGAGAAAAAAGTTATCTGTCTTGTTCCCAGATGCCAGCATGCACATTGATCCTCATCAAATCTTTACCAGAGAAGTCATGTCTGCGTATGAAAAGGGCAAAGAGCAAGGAGGAAGAGCTCGAAGGCGTGAGTCATCCCCACAAACTGAACCAGGGAAAATATTTCACATGCAAAACACCTGAAAGGTGTTAGAGCATTCATTACTTCTCCTAAAAATGAGGACAGGAGAATAACCAACATTTCAGAAATAGGATTACAAACTTATTGTCCTACTGTTTTTTAAGGTGCTTTCATCCTTCAGGCTCTGGCTGTGGTCTGTCAGCAGACACACTCAGTGGCAGGGCTAGTTTTGGAAATTCCCATCCCACCCAGCTCCAGCTATTAATTCTTCTTCCTGCTCCTGCTCCAGCTCCAGCTCCTGCTCCTCCTCTTCCTGCTCTTCCTTTCTTCTCCTCCTCTTCCTCCACATCCTTCTTTTTCTTCACAGTGCAGCAGTGCCAGGTGCTCTGCGCTTTATCAGCACAACTGTTTGGCAGATGAGGCTTTGAACCCCATTTAATCAGAGCTTTTCTTTGGCCCAGACCATTTCAGAAGCTCGGTGCACGCTGTAGCTCTGGGATCAGTCAGTCAGCACAAATGACACGGCCTCTGCTCTGGGATGAGAGCTGGGCAGGAGGGCAGGCAGCAGAAGAGACAAGCATTTTAGCTGTGGTATTGCCCCATAGCTACTGTGTCCTGAAACTGCAGCTTCAGTAACTTTTTTTTTTTTCCCCTTGGGATTTTATCAACAATATGCTCAGAAGAACAAAACAAATTGCAAGAAGGGTATACTAATATTTATACATACACAAGATTATTACCTAGCTGTAGGAATGTGACTTACAAGCAATAGCTGTACATCAGCTCCCATGTGTCTCCTTGCATGCTGATAACATGATAGAGGAAAAGAAGGTGGACAGATGTAGGCAAATGGAAACAAAGCTGCACTCTGATCCTTGTATTCTATTTGTAGTCATTAAATAACCAAAAGCATGGCAAAGTTAAAATACACCCCTTACCCTAAAATCAAGTACAAGAGAGGGCTAGATTTGATCTAGCAACACTAATTGTCAAACAGCCATAGATAGGAAAGATTAAAAAAAAAGGTTAGTCACATTTTCCAGATTACTTCTATTCGGAAGGGACACTAAAATGAACTCAGAGGTCAATGTCCAGAAACCACCTGATCATGATTCCCAAGGCATGTTGTTGCAAAAGCAAACTAAGACATTTTTCACTTAGACAAGTAGATTTTTTTTAAGCTAGAGTTGGCCAGTGATGTTATTGGTGTTTGTGACATTGAAAAGTCGTGTTTCATGTATCTAGTTCTGCTGCCCTAACTGAAGTGGATGTTGTAAACCTAGTGAGGACACACACAACAGGGATCTGTGATTTAGAAAATATGCCTTGTGAAATCAGATGGAAGTCATGCCCACAATCTCATAGAACTGCTCAGTCTTTGCTGCACAGCCTTTGGGGCTGCTCTATCAAGCAGCAATATCCATCTGCCTATCACAGGCTTCCATTAGGTCACTAATTAAAAAGCCAGAGCTCATTATGGGGTATTGAAGAATCAGCTGATTTTAAAATACAAGTTCCTTGCAGCAGCAATCAAGAATTGCTTAGGACTTGTGGTGGGTAGCTTCCAGCTCCTCTTTCAGTCTCCAAGATCATGTCTCAGGAGTGACTGGAAGCTTCAGTTCTCTTACAGCAAGGAAGAGACATCAACTTCACTCTCCCACAAGCTAGGTGCATGCCATATTTGGGGGATGCTTTGTGAGAAAGCTCTGCATCTCATTAAACCTGTTAACTTGGCCAAGAGGCCCTGCTGTTGCCTCACTCTGGAGCCACTCTGGACATGCCACTGGTCAGGGGAACACTGTGATGCTGAATCTGAGTAAATGCTAAAAATATCTCATAGGGTGCAATACCTGTTTCAGAGGTTTTTAATGAGGATTAAGATCTCAGAAGTTGCCAGTCATAAATACAGGACCAGATAGTGCCTTGCAGAAGCAGGTAGGTAATAACAGTCACGAGAAAGAGAAATTAAGATAAGGTAGATATTGAAGCTGAAAGAGGCCATGGCTGATAGTGTGACCCTCTTCAATTCATAGGCCCCAAGGCACAGTGACAATTTTGTATAACGTTACTAAAGTGGAGATATCCTTTGGAAAGATTTCCCACCTTGCTTTGTACTTGGGGGTCTGGAGAACTTGTCATGTGTATAGTCTAACAAGGGTTAATTAGCCTTGTAAAAAACTTCATCTTATTTTATGCTTAAGCTGTGTTGACTTAACTTAGAGCTATTAGTTCATGTAACAGCTTTGATAGATTGCAGAATCATTGCAACACTGACTGGAGCAATGCCTAAATACCTTTGAAAAACAGGCTTAAGCTGTGTGCCCAAGGAAGCCTGCTGAAAGAGTAATCTTGACTTCTCAGCTCTTGGACTGGCACTGAAATAATGTGTGCATTTTTTCACAGAACACTCAACTACCAATTGGTATGTAAAAAAAAGTGTTCAAAATAATATAGAACAATAAAAAGTAGTATATCTATGAACAAACAAGAACTAAAATTGTTTTTATCAAACTCTCAGTAATATAAAAGCCCTTTGAACTCAGAATTTTCCTTCACTTGTGATAAGTGATGAAGAAGAGGAAGTCTTTTCCAAGAGAAGGTTATTTACTTTCTTAGAAACTCACAAAATTCAATACAGCTAGCAATGAATTAAAAAGCCATTTTTATTATTATTTTATTTTAGATCTTCCTTGTTCTAATAGTCACAAAGCACATCACACTAGGCAGTTATTTCCACAGCGCATGTTAAATAATTATTTCCATCAGGCAATTCTGATTAGCAAGTTCATATTTTTAATGCTAACTATCAAAAGGCTAATTTCATAGGATAAATTAATTTCCACTGTATTCCATTTTACCTTAATTACAAATGTCTGGCATTTGAGATAGCTGAGAAATACATTGCAATGTAGAGGCATCAGATAGGATTGATATGAGTGAACTTGTGACATTTCTGTTTAAGTCAATCATTGTCATCCCTTAATAAAAGATAAGAAACATAAGGCAATATAAGTAAAAGGTTAATTTCATACTTCTGTAGATACAGAAGAAGGAATATGAAGTAAGTTCCTGTTTGTCACCACTGTTCCTGTTTGTCACCACAAAGTGGTGACTGGCTTGGATATTGCTGTAACCTTCATTGCCTAAAGGGCAAAGTTGAAGCAAAGTTTGTAGGTAGCGGTAAAATCTTCTGTTTGAACAACCATTAGAGTTGGTAAAAGTAGCAAAAACTTCTGGGCTTTTCAGTCTTCTGATTTGGAAAAGGGCTTGTAGGTTTGAAGCATTGTTTTCCTTTCCAAGTTATAACAATTGACCTAATAAAATTTCAACCCCTACCAGTAAGTCTGTCCTTAGCTCAGGTGGAAACCTAACTCAAAAATGTCTCTCTTTGGTCAAATCCACCTTGACACTGATGAATGTGTCAGTCAAGATCAAACTTTCTTCAGTATCCAGATGAGCAATAATTACTGTTTCAGGAGCAGAATAGAATTCTGAATTAAATACAGCCCACTGGAAACAGTCTTTTTCAAAGTTCTTGTTTACACTGCTCTTACAGTCCTGTACCTTGCTCACCTAGTTTAACTACCTAATAAATGTCTTACTCCCATAAAAGTTAGATATTCAGCACTGACATAGCACTTGTGGATAGGGAAGCATTATCAAAACAAAACAAAACAGAAAAAAAGAAAAGAAGAAAAAGGAATAAAAAGGGAAAATAAAAGGACAACTGTGCTGGGAAGGCAGATTGACTCATGGCTTCTGAAGGTATTGATTTCAGAGTGAAATTATTCAATGCAGAGAGACATGGCATTGCCCAGTGTGTATTCTGGGCAAGCTATTAAAATGCAGCCTTTACTCATATAGGAAATTATTCCTAAATCAGTAAGTATAACAATATCTCAGCATAGTTTTCATCTGCATTTTTCACTCTTAGTACATAATGTTCTCAAATTGGTATCTTCCCTTACTTGAACTTGGAAGTTGTTAACTGCTATGTCTTAATCAAATATCAGGCCTTTCACTTTATCTAGGATAATGGAACTTT
Source organism: Zonotrichia albicollis (assembly GCF_047830755.1). Lineage (NCBI taxonomy): Eukaryota > Metazoa > Chordata > Aves > Passeriformes > Passerellidae > Zonotrichia > Zonotrichia albicollis. The sequence goes on along the minus strand of NC_133820.1, from coordinate 79,201,688 downwards.
TAGTGAAATAGTTTTACTCTGAAAAACTTGAAACACTGTCAGTCATTGCCATGGCCCTGATTAATTAATGGACTGCAAGATGTACATTCCTCACTGGTATCTCCTGCTGTACTTTCACTAGCCATGTTAAGGAAAATCTTGCAGAGGGCATGGGTGTTGCTATCTCTGATGGGAAGAAAAATAGAGATAAATAACAAAGCATGGTCTTCCTGTCTTAATTTTTCAAACTTTCCAGAATGAAAAGATGTGACTTTTTTTAATTTAGGATCTAAGTGAAGAAGCCATTAATCTCTGTGATACCACCTCAGTCTCCTGTCAAAACAGGGCCAGATGAGCTCTTTCTGCAGAGCATGCATTGTGTGATACTGGCACAGAGGCTGAAGCAGGATCCTCAGCCACGTGGTGCAGAATGATTGCATCTGCCCTGCTCAGGTGGAGCCTCTTTCAGAGAAAGCTAAACACTTGTGATCTGATGCAGCACAGAGCATCTCATGGCACTGCCACAGCTTTTAAATACAGATTGCATTTTATATCTATCCATCTACCCATCTGTAGTCAATATTACAATACAATCTGAGATCTCTTAGAATAATAGTTTAGCAGTGATTGACTATTTATGCAACATGTATTGTGAGGGAACAGAGACCCAGGAATGAACTGGGAACCTAAGTTGTTTGATAGTGTGAATGTAGCCAGAGAGATATCAAACATGGTTGATGCAGGTTTGACAAATAAGAGTATATACCTTACACAGAAAGCATCTGCTTTTTCTACCTACGACCTTGAAAATATTTGCCTAAAGTGATGTGCAGTGATGTGCAGTGTAGGACTCCAAACCTAGATTTAAAATATTGCTTCAATCTCATTCTTCATCTGAGCCAAAGTGAGTTTTTGCAATGGACAATGCTATTTAGTCTATCATTTATGCATGTGGAGAAATGGATTTGAATAGAACTATGAATGCAATGTTTTCAAGATATAAATTTCATGCACTCCTTTCAAATGCTGTGAGTCTCAAGTACTGCACCAACTCTATTATGCTGAGCTGATGCAAAGATTGGAGTTGGCACCTACATAATTTTATGGCCTTGTTGTCCTAGTTGAGAAAATATCAGACATAATTTTCCTCATTTCAAAATTTCCTACTTGGTTTCTCCAGAGTCAACATTACATCTGGTCAAAAGGTTAAAGCACTTCTCTTTGCATTTTTACATTCCAAAATAGGGGACTAGATTCAAAAAACTTGCTGAATATAACAGAGATGTCTTTTTAAAAGACAGTAGTTCTGAATTCCCCTGGATTTCTCAGGGTTTTTATCACACAGGGAGAAGTCTGCAAGCCTGATTTTAAAGCTTGTAAGCGGACTTCTGCAAAAACAAAAATTAACACTTCTTTTCCTTATACCATGGAGATATCTGTTAAGCAGTAGGTTTTGAAAATTCTCTGGGAAATGTCAAATGCCTATTTCTAGAAGTGATATCAAGTGCAGTTTGCATGAAATTAGCCCACATTATAAAAGTGTTGGCAAAATAACTCCTCCATGTTGTTGTAACAAACAAAGGGCTGTGTAGCTGATCTCATGTCCTACAGATAATTGTGCTGTCTCCATAACACTGGAATTGATTTTCAGTGGACATACAAATTGAATATTGTACCAAATCCAAATCTTTGCATGGTTGTATTGTGCAGCACATAACTGCACACTGGGATAGGTTAGAGAACTGCCAAATAATGTAACTCAACTTCATCTCCTCTTCTTTGCAGACCAGACTGCAAATTATGCTAATTGCAATAAGTCAAGAGGTTATATGTAAGAGGCAGTGAAGTCAACTCAGTGAACAGTAAGTTGATCATGTATCTGTACATTTCATACTCTACAGAGTTCTAATTTAAAATTCAGCTCAACACAATTGCCTATCTCTATGCCCATCCACAATACAGTCAAATCTTATCAGTGTATATGATCATTCCTAACTCAGAGGTTTGGTTCTAGGAGTCAAACCAACATGGAAGTTATTTTTTATTATTTTCATTCATTTTCAATTCCACAGGACTTTGTTTCTCCTTGTCTATTTTTATTTTATCTTTTTTGTTTGCTTGTTTTTTTGTGTTGCCTCCTAATTTCACAGGTGATCACAATCTTCATCCAAATTCAGGCTTGTTGGCAAAACATTTCCTGCATTTTGGAACAGTTAACACTTATCATTTCTTTAGTAGGTTTTGATTGAACTTCTATCACTCAAGACAGTACCTCATTTCAGTTTAATGAGATATACCCTAAATCTGTTTTGATGCATTTCCATAAAGACTAGGAATTCTACAAGAGCAGATCATTTCCCAGTAATCACTTTCCCAGTTATTCTGCTGGGGCATTTCAGCCAATGTTTAGTCACAACAGGGAGACCTTCTTTATTCTGTAATGCAATGAGGAGACTGGAAGGTCTATCCATCACAATTTCACTTAGCAGCTAAATGTTGAGACTCATTAACAACCTGGAAGGCAAGAGCTGACAGATTCAAGTTATCAACGCTTCTCTCCTCTGGTGACAGCAAATATTCTGTTGGGGGTGGCTTGCAGGGTTGGGAAGGGACAAATAGTTTGGTTTCATTTTTTTCCCCAAATATTTCATTTTTTTTCTTTTTTTTTAAGCTCAATGAGCTCTGTCTCATTTTAGTGTGCCTAACTCAGCACAAAGGAAATCACAGCTGACATTATCATGGAACATGAACTTACCTTTATTCTGTTCCTAAAGGCCTGGGCCAAAGGGGAGTTCTTCATAAACTTTGTACATTGACATTTTCTTCCCACTTACAAAAAAAATCTCACTAGGGATGAGGAGAAAGATCTCAAATTTCATCATATTTTTGAAAGAAAACAAAAGAACACAGAGCTCATATACTTTGATTCAGTTTGATAATAAGGAAATATTTGCTTTAAAATCCTATGTGAACCACATAATTGTTATGGCAGTCAATATTTCTAAATAACAAATGAAGAGAAGAGGAAAAACAGCTTTTTTTTTTTTACATTTCAATCCAAATGATTTTCAAGACTCTGAATATATCAAAAAATAGCTATTACTTATGAAAATGAGAAGTTTTGGCTTTGAAGAACTACCTTTTTTTTTCTAGTTAAAACCATTTCATAATAATTTAATTCTATTTCAAAATCCATTGAAGTCATTACAAACTTCCTTTGATTTCAGTAAATTTTGGATAAGGTCCATAGGTGGGATTTATGTGGGCAGGGTAGAAGAAAAAACCCAACCATTCCACTCTTTCAGACCTACAGACATAGTTTCTCTTGACTTCAGAGAAAAATACAGGTAAGAGCAGCATTTGGCCCTGAGATGTATTTCCAGTAGTAAATTAAATAGAATGCAAGAGCTGCAGCTGAGAAAAGAGCTAATTTACTTTTCAAATTAGTAATATTTATGACTTGCACATTAAGAATTACCCACATTATTACATGAAAAGAAGTTAAGTGATTACAGTGCAGATAACATTTGTTTTATTAAAACACAGATCTCTGCAACTCATTGATTTCTTGTTCTTGACATCAGCTCATTAGTCACAACACAGTGAGTGTCTGCATAAAATAAACATTATAGCAAGGAATGTTTTAAATCTACAAAATTTAGGCACATACTCCAAATAAATTATTTTATGGCTAGGGCACACTTACTTTACTTCTCTTTTTCTTTTGCTTCTCATTGGTGAGGCCTATCCCCAGCTGTGCTTAGTTTGTTTGAAGTGACATTGAAGTGACTGTGGCAGTCCTGGGATGGGATGGTTGCACTGCTGAGCACCTGGACTGGCTTTAAGCTCACATCTCTGTGGGGATGGTGGCATGTTCTTTGGCAGGGTAATGGAGCAGCCACACCACCCCTCCTGCCCTCTTGTGAACACCATCAACAAAGTGAACAGAAAGGGGTTTAGAGCTCCTTACAGTGCCTTTCACCATCTTAGGGCCAGTGACGTCTTCAAGGCTGTTTTCCAACTGCAAAGCATCCTGATGGAGTGCTGAAGTGTGGAGCAAGCCCTACAGGTTTGACATACCAGTGCTGACATTGCAGGTAGGTGTGTGGACAATCAGCCACAGCCACACACAGGTGTACATCTCCCTGTTTGTCTCTGCTATGTCAGGGAGCTAATATGCCAAACTAAACTTGACTCAGAGCTACAGTTACATATACTAGAGAATATGTAAGTACATCTATGCAATCGGGGTTTTTTCAAGGGTTTTTTGAAGGGACTGCATGTAATGTTATGGCATGTCATTAAAGAACGCAAAGTTTGTACTTGGACTTTAGATGTTTTTATGTATATATATATATATGTACAAAAAACCTAGAAGTTTTTGTGTGCCTGGATTTTTTTCAGCTAAAACTGGTAGTTTCACAACACACCTTAATTTTTTTGTGTAGGTGAACATATACACATAATATAACAGGTGCACATAAAAACCTTCTTTTCCTTTTTTGCTAGCAGGGTATATTGCACACATATGACAAGAGAACTCAACAGAAAAGCCATTTTAGTGCGTACCTGGATTTTATTTCTTCTAGTAACTCTTGTTCCACTTTGTGATCTGTAATCAAATAGCTCACAAGTAAGCACCTAGGCATGGATTAATCTCATTTAACATTATACCTCTAAAAGTTCAGAATTTAGCTGATCAGGCACTATCACAGTGGCAAATCACCCCAGTGTGGGACAGGAATCTAGAATAGGCAGTTGAGTCACCAGCTGAACATGCCTGTTTCTCTCCACTAAAGCGCGAAGCAAGTAGATTACCTTTAGACAAGCAAACACTAGACACCTAAAGTCAGCAGCTCTGAGTCACATACCATGAGGCCACCAGGAAGTATGCATGGAGAGGCAGAGCAGCTCAGTACCTCAGCCTGAATGGCACTAACATGTTGGTCTCCTTGTAGGCACCTGCAGCTGGGCACAGGCTGCTCTTCCACTCATGGAGTGGTGCAGCAGTGATATCCGCCGAGTTTAGAGTGTGGCAAGTGTATTTAGTCAGGCACCCTAAACACTCATTAACCCTGCCCTTTCAAAACAATGGGGTACGTGCAGGCCATCATGCTACAGGCAGCAGCCAAGGGCTGCTTCTAGGGCTCAGCTGTGGTTTGCCACGGGCTCCCTGCATGGAGCAGCCTCAGGCACATGCCACAGAGCTGCTTGGTGGTGGGAAGACCCACAAGACCAAACATGCATCTCTTCACTACCCTTATTGTGGATGATGATGATGATGATGAACCTTGCTGTGACCCTGCACCCAATGTAATGCATGTTTCCTGGTTAGAGGCTCTCTCTCATTTTCTTTCCTACTCACTCCTTACCCAGAGGAAGTCAGAGAGGAAGCAGTGTTTCTATGTGTTTTTCTATCACACTTTTAATACTCTCAGATTCCACCATTGAAGATCACATGGAATAACAACATTTGCAGGCATGGCAGATTTTCTTATTTCTGAAAAGAGTTCCAGATAATATAGAGGTGAACAAAGTGCATATGAACTGACTGGAACTGTGGCACAAGGAATATGAAGCCATTCACTTCTTGTGTACTGTGTACTATATAATGATACTGCTGCCTGGGAACCCAGTTTCATTCTTTCCTGTTATGCAAACTAATTTCTCTGAAATGTGTGAAGCCCAGTTACAAGGTATTGCTTTAGTTCCTGAAATTGTACTTGGAATACAAGAGTACAAAAGCTTCTCACTTATATGATTTGCACCATCTTTCTTTGTACAAGAGAAAGCTGTAATTCACTCTTTAAGATTCAGGAATGCCGTAAACCTCCAGAGCTGAGTTAATGTAATTAATCACCAGAACCACAAAATTAATTTCTTTTTATTGTCATGATCTTTGTCCATTGTTTTATCGTACACATTTAAAATATTTTTACCTTGAGATGCTCTCTAAGACATGTTATCTTAATGATAACTGAGTTTATTTAATGTCAGTCATAGATTACACTTTCTCCCCAAACTAAACGGCCATTACAGGGCTGGAGTAAAAGTTTTTGTGACCATGTAAACTATGGGTGAAATGGTGCACCTAAATATTTAGGAGCCAAGCACCTGACCCCACATTTCCAGGCTACCACATCAGATACCCTTCTCTGTTTCTACTCCTACCTGTCTAGAGTAATGTAGCTCAGCTTCAAAGGTAAGTGCAGGTGCAGTAGAATATTGTTTCCCAACTGGTAAACAACATTACATACTAAATTACATGTGTCTTGATCTCATCTAATTTTAGTAAATAAAACATGCAAGTTAATAATGTTTTCTCCTCTACAACTCAATGGAAAGAGAGAAAATATTTTTCTTTGGGATAATTAATCCATGTAATTGCTTTTAACAAAAGACTCTCATTTCTGATATCCAATCCCTTGCAAATCAAGACCCTCAACTAAACATTCCAACAGTTCTGCCACTCTTTCAGGTAGAGATTGTATCATTCAGACATTTTGGCAAAAGGCTGGGGAAAAACCAGCTCAGGTGAGCAGGTGGGAGGTTGATGCTGTGCCTCTTGGTCTCCAAAAGGGCCCGTTGCCTGATTTTCTCTGTGTAGGGAGTAGGGCATCTTGGCTTGCTCCATTTATCCAAAATACTGTGTTTGCTTGTTCCCAGCTGTAGGCAAATGGGATAGCTGTGCTGGCAGTGAGCCGCCTCTATTCCAGGCTGTGCCGGGAGGCAAAGGAGAGCAGGCTGCCTTTGCCCTCAACCCCCACTTCCCTCATGTAGGGCTAGGCATCATCTGGCCAGGGTGAAGACTTCATAGTGAACTTCTCTTTGGAGAGAGAACTTGAGTCACACAGTGTGTGGAATCCTCATTTTTCATCATTATGAGAATGCTTCCAAGTGCCAGCGTATCCCAGTGTTTATCCACTCTTCTGGCACAGCCGTGTAGGGGGAGGATGCCAACACAAAGCAGTCTGTGAGAGGCAGACAAACACTGTGGGTGAGACTGGTTGGGAGATACAGACTAGACACCTCCCTCAGGAAGACCAGTCTGCTGCCAGTATGACTGGGAGCCCTTGGAGGCTTCGGAAATGTGCCCTTCGGGGTCTTGGCTCGTGAGTCAGTTGCATGGGGAAAACAATACATGGTTTTACTGTGCCCAGCAGCACATCTCTTGCCTTGAGCAGAGCTATCTGGGCTTGCTTTTGGAAAATAATGGGGGAAAGCTCTTTGAACTGAGAGACTGATTCATGCATTTGCAGCTATAGAAAATGTATGATTTTCTGGAGCATCTCATTATGCAGCCACCATTTTGGCGTGCCAGTGTGATGAGCATGTCAGCTAACCACATAATTACAAAGGAGATGCAAACAGGACTGTCTCTTGTACCTTGGCCTTTCCTTAGAGGAGCAAGTAATATCCCACCTCCATGTTAGTAAATGTAACTTTTGGAATTAAATCAGGATTTCATGCATAGCTTCTTGCAGCTACTGTCAGTTACATCTGTTAATAAACTATGTCCCTGGCTGGCAATAAATCATTGTATATGTCAGTTATTACTAATTGTCTGCCTGAAATTAGGATTTCAGTAACTTTTTAATGCAAATACCTCCATCAAGCTATTATATTGTCAAAATCTTACACTGAAATAAATTCTTTCTTTCTCTCTCTGTGTCAGAACTACACAAGGCTGTTGAAACATTGAATGACATATTTTAATGGTGGTGAAAATTCCCTTTTACCTAGATCAGCCACATTTGAGTTACATAGTGTTCACATTTTCAAGCATTTCTTCAATCTTACTTTATTTGAAACAAAAGCTGAGACTGCTTTGTAAGTACAATACTTCAAGGACCAGAAGTTTGAAGAAAGATACGGATTATCAGAAAGGTTAATAATAAAATCTTGAGATATAGCAACAAATAGTCATTTTCAGAATACAGGCAGGCAAATATTCTTTAATTTAAGAGAATACTGGCCTCAATTTCTGCTTAGTTGCACTATTTTTAGATGATAAAATGCTCAAGTTACTCCAAATTTTAATTTATGACCAATACTAAAAGTCTAGCTACATGATGTAAGGGAGTATTATACAAAAAGTCCCTCATCCCCTCCGAGAAAACTTTAGAATTGGGAAATATCTATGATTATAATAATGCAAAGCCACTTTGCACATATGCTAACAATATCTGTTTGGGGGTAAACCGAATAAGTATGAGTGCCTGTTCCTATTCTGACTGCTAGTTCACTGGGGTAGCTATTAGGTCTGGAGGGTACATGTTCACAGGATTTAAAGGCATGACGTTTACTGGGAACTGCAACTCAGAAATGCAGCCATTGAGCTTTAGAGATATGCCTGAAAAGTAACTAGAATATTGGACAATATACTTTTTTTTAATGTATATTGTTCAAGAATATAAATAAATAGAAAGAAATAGAAAGAAAGAAAGAAATATGTAAACACATAATGATTTGAGGGCTAGAAACATATAAATTGTGTGATTTTAAAAATAAGATTTAGAAAATACTATCATTAAGGACTACGTTGTGTTCTGTTGTATGTTGCTACAGAAATAATCATAGCTATATTAATATAGCAAAATTTCCACAGTGATGATCTTTCTTAAAGCTTTTGAACTGAGAAAATGCCAAAAATAAGAATTAAGTACATTAGATATTAGTATCATCAGGTTTTAAAGTATAAGTAAATTTTATACTTTTTTGGGAAAAAAAAACAGATTTACTTGAAGTAACGTTCTTGTCTTCTGGAGGTTCAAAAGCAGTTCAGGTACGGGCTCCATTGGTGTCCTGTGAGCATACTTATTGTTCTATGCTGTAGGATACACCCTGGGTTGGTTTTGGTGCAGGCTGGTCACCTGTCAGAAGGAGCATGGACACAGTTTAGAGGATAACATGGGCCAAGGAATGTTCCCTTAAGGAAATTATGGATGCAATTACTTTGTTTTGAGGATGGAGGACCTTTGAGGTGCTTGTGAGCCACATATTGACATAAGCCCTCAGGTGCAGAGTGCAGTCCTGTCTCACCTACCTGTACACAGGCAGAGTCACTAGGCCACTAACCATACCAGATGCCCTGGGAGTTCGAGATATCTGCACATGATCCCCACCTGTGAGCAGCCAGACTGAGCCACCTTGGCTTAACCACCAGGCTTCCACATAAATACCATGAGAAGACACCTGCCTTCAGTGATCTGAGCCTGTGAGGGCAATCCCGTCCCTGGGACTCACGTTAGCTGCCTAAACATTGCTGTTTAGCACCATTTGAACAGAGAATGCTATCCTGCCTGGTCAGCAGGGTACTGCAGGGGTATCTGCTAGTGCCATGCAGATGCTTGGATATCCTTGGATGCATTGCACATCTGAGTCTGCCTCAGGGAGCATAAGGCAGCTATGTTTGGGCAGCTGAATCCTTTGCACAGTAATAAAATTCTGAGTCAATTTCTGTAAGGAATTAACTTTATATGATTGTTGGCTCAAAGTGCAAGAGTAAAACATTTTAGCTGCAGATCCACAGAGAGTTTGCTCATGATGCAAAGAATATGCAAACTTCTGAGATAGCAGAGTTGTGTACGGTAAATGACACTGCTATATCCCCCCAGAATGATGGTTGCACTGAGGTTAAAGAAGGACCTTTCATTGTTTCTCTTTAGTGATAAAACCCGTATTGACTGTGGTTTAAGAGAACTAAAAGGCCCAGTCAAGGCTTACCATCTGTGTGGCTCAAACTGTTTAAATATGATGGCAATATTGATATTGCTCTAACCTCTGTTATGCCTCTCTCTGCCATCTGCAGAGCTGGGAGAACAGGTTTTCTTTATACTCACCATGAGGAACTGTGTGATAGATTGAAGGAAATCATGTTTATATAAATACATAGTGTGTATACAATACATATAAAATAACTTGAACAACTTGTCTGAACACCAAGTATCCAGGAAAGGACAGTAAGTCACCTCTGCTATCAAAATGCAAACAGAATTTTGTCCAGCCGTAACCTTTCTGAAACAGGTGGCACGCAATTGTATATTTGAAGGTTACGTGTTTTGTTAAGTTTACCAACAATAACTGGTAAGAATGGAAAAGTCAATGTAATCTATGCTACCCAGAAGTCCAAGTAACAATGTTGAACTTCGTTTTGATGCAGTAAGAAATCGTCAAGGAAAGGAGAGGTAGCAATTTTATACTGATGCTGAAACTGAGAAGTAATATTGTCTGTGTTGCCATAAAATGTGCCTTTATGAGTGGAATGGTAATGAAGAAGTTCATGCATTCACTTCAGTAACTGTCAAGCATATAAACACATAGGCAGATATAAATAAATGAGAGAATCTCACTGGCTTTGGAAAGTGTGTCACAGTGAGAGATGCTGAGAGAAGCTAATCAGTGTCTGAACACAAACCTTTGTCAGCAGGGCTGTATGGAGCATCAGGGGCAGCCTTTTGCCTAGGTAGCATGATTTTGGAGTTAAAGTGTTATTTTAAGGTACTTGCTGCTGGTCTTTGTCTCAAAGATGGCACTGTAGGGTGAAGAAGGAATCTGAGAACTAAAGTGTTTTCTTTTGTCACTTGGCAAAATTTTTCAGACCCATGCCACAAGCTGCTGAGGTCATTACAGACTTTTGATTGACTCCAGAAGTCTCTGAATCATAGATGTCATTTAAGAACAGTGAGAAAGAGGGCAATTAGTGCTAGGCATGGAATGGCATGACATGATAAAAGAGGAGAGGAATTGAGATGATGTTGACAATGTTCATTTTAAACAGCAGGAGAATTTTAAGGAGGAAAAGCTAAATGTACTCCTCAGACTGGGAGTTCACAGAAACCACTAGGACATGAGCTATTCACCCAAAATGTGGAAACTCAACAGAAAATGCACCAAGATGAGCTTGCCAAGCACCAGCCTGGTTCTGACTCAGAACAAAAGGTACAACCTAGTGATTAATCAGCATCACTTCCTTCTGCACAGTCTATATCCTGAAGAGTTTCCCATCTACTCCTGCTTTCCCTTAAGACCTAGCAATGGCGTGGCGGAAGATCCACGTATGAAATTTCACACTGGCAGAATAGAAAGAGGAAGAATAGCTCGTCTCAGAAGATGTAACACACATTCTATTTACCTGTATTTTATGGGAGTGGCAGCAGAAAAGCCAACTCAATTTATAAATTAGGCCTGGTTTCACGGTGTTGTTTTCCAAGTGAATCATCACACTGAGTTGATCACATTTTCTAATTTAAAAAGTTTAAACATGCAGAAAAATGTACTTTTTCGCTCTTTATCTTATCAGGTACATCATCAGCACACTACCACCCTCTTCCACTAAAAATATTATCCACTGTGCCAACTATGAACATGCCTCAGGCTTATTTATTAAGAAACATTAAGCATTACCTCATCCAGTGCATGAAAATATGTCCAATAACAACACAACATCTAAGAAAAATGCAGAAACCATTATTTGCTGTCAGTAGAGTTAGCAACTAATTTTCATCTTAGTCTGGGAAAGAAAAAAGGGGACAGTTTTCACTTTGCTATTTGATTTCCTGATGCTGATTGCATAATCATGTTCCTTTCAGCAGGTTTACAAGTGAGACCAGACTGGTCAAGTCAGTTGATTTTATTGTATGTCATTGTCAACACCTAGGTTTCAAATTCCTATGGCAAATAACAGATAATAAAATCAAGGGTTCTCCATGCAATTATTATTCCTTAGAGCAGCTGGCACAGCTCTCACCAAGTCATGAAATTATGAAGACTATGGAAAATTGCAGTGAGTAGGATTTCCCTTTGGCAAGTGGGACTAACTACTTACCCTGTACCAGCCATGGCTGTTTCAGATGCACTGTCCATCTACACTTCTCTCTTGGCATGCCTGAATTTCTCACATCTGTGCTTGCCCAGCTCATACACCAAGCCTGTACCTGCACACTAAAGCTCCCCCACTTACTTCACCAAGACTGAATTTTCTTATGCTGCTACGGAATTCAGGCATTATAAAACTCCCCAGCAGTAAGGAGAGCTGGTTGGGCAACATCTCAGAGAATCTTCATGGTTACTGCAAACACTCTATTATGCCAAAGGGAAACCCTAGTAATGGAAATTTCCATAGCTGACATCCTTCCTTGACATCCTTATGCTTTCTGCTGCCATGACTCACAAGCAATGATCTGATGTGAAGGAGGTGGGACTACTGGAGACTACCTTAAATAATGGCTATGGGACAGCTCAGTGAACACAAATTTCAGATTTTAATTTTTTGACCAAAGGAAAATGATGTGTAAATCTATGGCCTGATCCTCAATCTTCTCCAGATTTCAGAGATAGGCACACTTCTCAGGGAAACCACAAAAGCTGCCAGTACTCTGGTGGTGGCATGATCTTTAGCCTGAATTGGCAGATCTAATCTGGTTAGCTCACAACAAACTTAATGCAATTAGACACCCACTTAAAATAGCCTCTGGCTAATTGTCTGACTTTCTGTCCTATCTGTGAAACTGGCAAAAAACACTGGGGTATCTGAAAACTTTGGTCTATCCTGATTTTAAAAACCCCTCTGTGTATATCCAGAGTATACAATCTGGCTTCACTGTGTTAGAGTCAGGTTTTGAAAAAGAATAATCAAGTAAGTAATCTGGTGCAAAAGTAAGGATGAGACCATGGTATGTAGAAGCTCTTACATGAGACATAAACATGACTCTGTCTTTGTGGAATTTAGTGTTACCGTGATGTTACCATGCCAGCGTTTCCTTGTTTCATGGACAAAGCAAAAGATAAAAACTCAAGAGTTTCATAATGGTTTCTTAACAGTATCTGGTTTAGAGGTTATTATTACATTCGTCAGCATCCAATACACATTCTTCACCAGCTTCCTTTGCTAACCAATGAACTATCTGTAGTATGGGAGAATATCCAAGGGTATGTGAGACGCGGTTCTCTCTGTGTTGTCTCTAGGAATTTCTTAGTATGTCTGTCTGAAGAAAGGAGTCTTGAGATATTTGCTACTTGTCAAAACGAGAGGTTTAGGAATTTACTACTTTTGAGGCTAACAAAAGCATGAGTTAGGGGTTCGTGGAACACATCTGCCAATGCCATTCTCTCAAAAGAGAGATCTGTGGCCCACCAGTCCAAGTGCTGCAGGGTGACTTATGGCCATGTTGGCTTGGATCTCTTTTGCATGAAGTGGGAGCACCACAGCTCCCTTGAAGCTCTGAGGCATAATGTCATGATTTAACCTCCAGGTGTCAACTCAGCCCCACATAGTTGCTCACTCACTTTTCCCCACTGGGATGAAGGAAAGTATTGGAAGAGTAAAAGTGATGAAATTCGTGGGTTGAGATAAAAACAGTTCAGTAGGTAAAGGAAAAGCCATACATGAAAACGAGTCTAACCAAGGAATTAGTTCACATTAGGCAGGCAGGTGTTCAGCCATCTCAAGAAAAGCAGGGCTCCATCATGCCTAATGGTGACTTGGGATAACAAATGACATCACTTGGAATATCCTCCCCTTCTTTCTTCTTTCCCCAGCTATGCATGCTGAGAATGATGCCATATTGTGTGGGCTATCCCATTAGTTACTTAGGGTCAGCTGTCCCAGCTGTGTCCTCTCCCAGCTGTTTGTGCAGCCCCAGCCTCCTCTTTGCTGGGGTGGGATAAGGAGCAGAAAAGGCCTTGGCTGTGTAAGCAGTGCTCAGCAGTAACTAAAATACCCCTGTGTTATCAGCAGTGTTTATAGCACATAGCCCTAGTTTTCAGTGTGGCCCCTACTACCTACTTTGAAGAAAATTAACTGTGTCCCAGCCAAAACCAGTGCACATACTGATCATTTTTGTGTATATTTTTTAAGTTCAATGTGTCTGATAGGAAGATTGCCCTACAGCCAGTGGAACAGTGCTTTCTGAGGGTACATGTAATGTGTCTTGCAAGGTGACACTTGGGGGAGATTGGGACATATTTTTAGAGAGCTGAGGAGGACAGAAGGAAACAAATTTGATGAGGATGTGTCCATATTGACATCAATGAACTACCTCCTGAGGTGAATATAATCTCAGAGAATAAGTTTGTTCAGTCCACAAGATTTCAGCAGGATGAATGAGGTGCTTCTTTCAGCACTTAGAAAGGATTTATTATTTTAGTTGCATCTCAGAGGCTGCAGGCGATAGAAGAGGCAAGTTTGGCTCTGCCAGGGCAGCTTTATGACCTAGCACTGCAGGGGATGCAAGTGTGAAAGTCCAGTCAGGGTCAAACTCCTCTGTTAGCTGTCCAAAGTGATGCGTTATCAATGGTCCTCTACCAAAAACCTGTTCCAGGGAAAAGCTGCTACTGCTGCTGCCACTGTTTTTACCTACATCTGTTCTTCCAAGCGTGAGCCATGAGCTACTTTTTGAGAATTACATGAAGCCTTTCCCTTCCACAGGCCAAGGAATGCAATCTACCCTTTCAATACCTTGAGGAAAAATGTTTTTTCCAACCACAGTCAGGACATTGTGTGAAGGAGGACTTGGCTGCTTTTCTGGTGCCCTGAAACCTTCTTAGTAGAAGGCACACAGGAGCCTTGTCTGAGCCAAATATCACATCAGGACTCCTAAAAAGGGCTGGGTCTCTAACAAATTTTGAGTGGAACAAGGATTTCAGCACTCCTAAACTGAAAGGAAATGTTTGCAGCAAGTCTTCAGCTTCTTGTGATCTTTGGGGGAAGGAATGGGAAACAACATCCCTCTGGAATATGCCTCTTCTGAAGGCCAGAAATAGCTTCTGTGGACCATTGTTTTAGCAACACTAAAGGTGAAAGAGGTAGTTCTAGAAATGAAATACTCAGTTCAGTTATAGAACAGGCATCAATACTGGAAAAAACATTTCCCTGACCTAACATTAAAAAACTGCTTTTGCTGTTCTTGAAGTGATTAACAGAATGCTACACACTATCTCTAGCTAAAGAAACACATAACTAAGTATTTACTGGAAGAGAAGAAAATTTCCTGCTCTAGAGTGGAGGATGCTGCCAAGGGATTTTATCTGGCAAGCGCAGAGTCACAGGCAAGACTCTAGGGAAATTTGCTCCTGCTCCATCTCTTGTAAGTGTCAGTGAGGTATAAGGACAGCCACAGTGCAGATGGAGTTCCAAAGGCCAATACTGAAAACGGGGGCCAAGCTCCCTGTCTTTGGGGACAGGCCCACCACAATTAGACCAAATAAATCAGTGGAGATCTTCCCCATTAACACTGAGGCTGCTAGCATGTTTGTAAGGCATGTTTACTTTTTTTAAGAAAGTATATAATGTAGTTTTGTCATTGGTGAAGAAATAGCTTGCCATGACTGCAAATACAGTTAAATAAGCAAATTTAGCTTTACAATGGGTTGAGTCCTGATGGATCTATTGGCACACGCTTCGTACAGAGTACTAATGCTTTCTTGGAAATAAAATTACATGGAAACAAAATGAAAAAATACTTGATATTTAAGTGATCTAAATAATTCATTGTTTCTGATTCTTGGAGCAGAAGTTACACATTTCTATGTGTCTTACATGATGTGTGCGGAAGTTAGGCACTGATAATTGCACATGCAGAGGCCACTAATATGACAAACAATAACATAAATATTAAAAAAAGCATGGAGACATGACTAACGTAACCCAAGCTGGATGTCCCTTTGAAATTCTGCTTCATAGCCACTGACTCCATAGGCATCTGATTGTGAAAGAAACTGAAGTCCTTACTTTGGATTAAGGTCCAGTGTTCAGGTTTAGGTGGACAAGACCACAAGAAAGAAACCTTGTAGAATCCTCTCTGAATCTAGTTTTCCTCTTAAAAAATAGGACCAAGGCATCAAATGTATCTGTTTGGGACTTAAGAGTTGGCTGGTTTTAATTTTAATGAATGACTAATAGTAGCAATGTGCATAACACTTGGAGCATTCATCATACTTCCAGTTCCTACATCTGTATTTGTTATATATTCTTCTTTGTGTTCCTTGCCCCTTACTGCAACTACAGAACAAAGGATTCTTCCCTTTAAAAAACAGTGAGTGAAGAACAGAATATATACAGATCTCCATAACTGTTAGAGAAGGACAATTCCCACAGAATTAATAAAATGGAGATTGCTTAATGAAGGGACTAGTAGAGAGGTCACAGAATTTTTTCATACAATGACTACATATTCCATGTATATAACGCAAAGGGCCAAAAATATGAATGGGTTCAAAGTGGAAATCAGTCAAGCATGGCAGAAGAGTTTATCAGTGACTGTTACATGCAATGACTTGGATACAACTCCAAACTCTTTTGATCATGAAAGTCCAGAAAATTATTTTAAAGATAGACATCCTACTCATTTCTAGAAATGCATTCTAAGCAACTTTTCCTGAGTGGTATCAAAGACAGAGCTGTGGGGATATTTGTCATATTTAGCCCTGTATTTCTTATGCTCTTATTCCCCTGAAACCACTGACAAAGGTGGATGTGGAAGTTTATATCATAATTATATTACCACATAAACAAATTATTTAAAAAGGTTCACTGTGTTACATCTCTGTGCTCTTTTTGCACCCTACATTTCTCCTTGATGACCTACAGAACTTCAAACTGTTGAAGACTTTTGATTGGGATTCAGTGATTTTTTGGCAATTGTCTCTCATTCTGTCACTTTGCCACAGCTATGGAGATGAATTTGCCTTGTCAGTACCTATTCCTGGGCCACTATCATGCCTGGGGTGTGTGTGTGCTACCACAAAGCCCTTCCCATAGAGCTGCTCCCTGATGTCCCCATTCTGGTTGTTACTACAGCGGTGTTTCTACCAGCTGGAGTTCCTGGTTGCTGTTTCTATTCTTCTCCAGCAAGTTTTCTACCAAGGAGCTCACTGCTAAATGAAAGAATTATGCTATCCTCTTAGGAAAGGGAAAAGTCTTCAAAGGGTAGAGGCATAAACAAGACCCTTCTTAGAAGAACTCCAGGTTCTAGCTCTATGTTCTTTCTATTGGTATAATCAATGGCTTCCTTTTTTCACAGAAAGAGTGATAAAGTACTGGACTGGTCTGCCCAGGGAGGTGGTGGAGTCACCCTCCCTGGATGTGTTTTAAAAAAGACTGGATGTGGCACTCAGTGCCGTGGTTTAGTTGAGGTGTTAGGGCATGGGTTGAACTTGGTGATCTTGAAGTTCTCTTCCAACCCAGTGATTCTGTGATTCTGTGGTTGTATGGGGCTCCTTCAGAGACAGGCAAACACAAACTTTTCACTCACTACTCATCTGCTTGCTGATCCTGTCTTTCAGTGGTATAGGCAATACCAAGCTCTGAGAAATTGTGAGAGCTATTTGGGAAGGATTGCTTTGTAATAAAAGTGTAAAACCTTATTTACTGCCAAATGTAGTTCAAACATGGAAGAGAAAATACAGTATGAAATCTCTGACATGGAGAATTAAATGATCAGAAAATCCTGTGGGAATTTCCTGAGGGAATGTAGAGACATTACTTCTGTGGAGGACGTGTTTCTCACAGTGAGTGTTGAAAGAAGCAGTTGATTATAGTACTATATTGGGGGTACAGTAATATTTACTGTTTAGCTAACTACAGAAAATAGGCTCTACCTATTCATACACTTTATTGTTTTCAGTTTTCTCTCTTGTATTGACTGAATGCAGCTATCAAAAAATATTGTTTGTCAGAAATATCATGATTAATTATTTTCTCTAGCTCTTAGTTCTTATACATTTGCTTTTTAACATTATTTGAATATATATATTTGAAATGTGTTTCATTTTGTTATAAAAATTGTTGAGAAGAAGCACATTTTTCCTGGCCTCATGTGAAGTGAAAAAAATAGAGATAAAAGGGTCTATATATTCTATATATATCTTATCTTGAACATATACAATATATATATTATATTGAACATGTATATAAGCTCTGCAAAGTTTAAAACTTTCATTTATAGTGAACACCACCAGCCATGTGTTTTGAAGTTGTTTCATGTTTATGGAATTGTACAACCAATAATAATAACCAATAGTAAAAAAAGTTAAAATATTTATGTGGAGGCATAGGCACAAAAGCCTCAGAGCAGGATATGTTGTATTTTGGTTATGGAGACAAGGATGGAGTTCAAGGGTTTCTTCTTCAGTGTCCCCTGCCCCTACACAATTATTTGTTAGTGGTAGCATGGAGATATCATGCAGAATTATTTCCCTGATGTTAATAAAAATCTCAATGATACCTTAAATGATGAGGTAAATGATAGCTTATCTGTGTTGCTAATTGAGGGCCAAATTGAGACCTGAGAGAAAGTGAATGGATTGGGAAATAAGGGACTGTTTGATGACAGCAAGAGTGGCAGAATTTGGACCTTGGAGCAAGCTTCCTCAAGTGAAGACCTGGAGGCCAAATGCAGATCATAATGCCCAGCCAAAGCTCCTGACAAATTTGCCTGCCTGGGGAGTGGCCTCAAATCCAGATGGGGTGAGCGATAAGAGCCCCGTGATTTTACTCACACGTATGCATGAGGCAGGGAGACGTAGCTGCAAGCAGCATCCACAAGGCAGAAGCACATCCCACTCTCCCACTCCTCCCATTCTCATGTGCTTCTGAGCATATTCCCACTTGGGTGTTGATTTGTCTACTCTTCATGATGTTTTGATCCTTTCAAAAAGGAGTATACTTTTTTGTTTGTTGTTCCAAACTATTCTTTTCTTCGTGAAAACTTAAAAGCAAATTACTTGAAGTTTCAATAGTACTTCGCCTAATTTTTTTAAAAGACGTCAAAATTGGATGTCCCATGAAGATTGTTCTCCATGCATCTGGTATTTCTGCTTCCTTATTTCTTTAGCTGGTCCATCCAAAGAAGAGCTTTGGCTTTAATTTAAAAAATACCATAACATTTTTTATATAAATGCTTCAAGCATAGTTCCATGTTTGTCAGTTGGTGAACATGTTTAAATGATTTTTATATAAGGAGAAGCACAGGACTTGAACAGTCAATGGAGTATGTGCATATGATACATTTACATAATTTTAATATCTAGAATAGGATTACCTGCAATGACTGTTTTCCTGTGAAAAACCACAATGGGTACATTTAAGAGACAATCTGCTGGAGATCTTCTTCACTAGATTCTTGATGGTCACACTGCTTGAATCTTAGCTCACTTCTTGGCCTTGTCCCAAAGATTGTCCCTCTGTGCAGTCTCTGGGATGAGTCATGTGTGGAAAGGACTGATGCAAGGCAGCCAGTGTCACTTGGCCTCCAGGTCAGGGCAGGGTCCCTGCCCTCCAGCCAGCACCATTTCATACACACACGGTGATGCTCACGCATGGGATTAGCACACTCTTATTTTTACCTGGCATTACACATGTCTTTATTTCAAACTGGTAATTATGGCATTAGCTTGATAGGAAGACAGATGGAGTGTCAGCATAGCAATCAAATTTTGCATGCCTTTCCCTGAAGTCATCCTGTAAGTGTTGAGACACCAGAGGCATAAAGGCTAAAGAAACCTGCCTGCCTGCCATCCTCTGCTGCGCTAACCTGTGGGGTATTATTTTCAGAAGATACTGAAATAAATGAAGTTATATCCCACTATATGCCCCTTAATACTGGAAGTTATAGGGCATGGGATATCCTGTGCCTCTTGAGTTTCCATAGAGAATGTCTTGGATGATGGGACTTCTCAGTTCAGAGCTCAAAGTTGTGAATGAAGGCCAAAACCTACTGCTCTCCTTATAATCAAAGTCTGTCCTGCATAACATACTCTCCAATATTATTTCAGCAACCTGTTTATGCTGCATACACTTGTAAGGCCCACAGTTTTATTATTCTAGCTGTCATCTTTTTTTTTTTTTCTTTTTAAAAAAAATAGATCAAGTATGTTTTTTATGCTACAGTTTCATGATTCATTCCAGCTTGGCTTCAGCACAACATTTTTCCACCCACATAGAAAAGCATGCCAAGCCTCCAAGGTTTTGCAATATTCTTCTGTAGTATTACTTTTATCAGGCAATCAAGTAAATATTAATATAACTCCTTTTTTTTAAGGAAAATCATGTTTTGCTGCCAACTGCACAACTTTCCATATGATAATTTGAAGTATCAACATGTATCTTCTTAGAAAAATTCAACTCATATATTCCTAAATATATATAGTATTAAACTGCTCATGGGTATCAACTTAATATCAGAGGTATTTTTACCTTTTTTTTTAATATAGATTGTTTTTGTTGATCAGGCCTCAAAGTCTGTTCATTTTATTCACCTGAAAATTCCCATTTGAGTAGGTAAAATCTAGCAGTTTTACAAGCACAGGTATATGCTGTCTTGCAAACACAGTCATGTTGGGATGTAAGTTTTAATGCCATTATAATTTATTTTAGATTCTGAGTGAGCATAACCTGCAGCAGTTTCAGTAATTCCAAAACTGTAATAGCATCATTTAAACTGACATATTTTACCAGTTTAACAATATAATTAAACCAGAAAAACTTTCAGGTCTAAATCTGATGTCAGAGCACAAGAATCTGGCTCATATATCCCCCAAATGATGGGTTTTGCATGATTATTTTAGAGATGGGTGAAAACATAGGATAATACATAAGATATACTACCTGGTTTCACAATCTTTTTGTGTGATGAGTCACTTTTGCTCACTTACATAGATGAATAAGTATTGTGGCACTTCCAATGAACACAATCCAAAGCAAAAGTTGCAGAGCAGAACCCATAAAATACGTAATATGGCAGATAAGCTTCCAGTCATGTTGTAAAAAAAGATTATTTATTCTTTCCTGTCATATCACTGGGTGGCAATTTACAGTTCATGAGCCAGTAGTTCTTACCTAGCATCCTTTCCAATCCACTGCCACAGGCTACCATGCCTAACCTAGTCAGTGCTGCAGCTACATAGAAGCTTAGTTCTATTAACAAAGCTGATGAGACACATTTGTTATATGAGTTAAAAACACAAACAGAGAGGCAAAAAGAAAATCTTTTTCAGGTTAACTAAAAGGAATTTACTGTATAACTTTCAGTCCAACCACCAAACCCAAAAATCCATTATTTGCACAGGTCTATTCCCAGCACACATAAATATGCCACTTGTGTTCATTAATAGTACCACAACCTACCTCTGCCTGTTCTTCCCTGTGAACAGGGCTATTCTTCCCACTCCCAGTACTCCTTCACCACTTCCATTGCATTCATTATGAAATACTGAGGAGAATTTATCTTGCCTGAATTTAAGCTATGTATCACAGGTGTCTGTATCAGGGCTTGAACAAGTTCCCTTCAGAGTTAAGGGAAAGCTGATATCCAAGCCAGTTTCCTAGACACAGAAGTCTTATTGAAGTGTTAGATGCTATGTGTTGTCACCCTTAGGCTGCTCCAAAAGAGCATGGGTCACCTCTAGGTCTTGGGTGTTATCTTTAGGCTTTATGCAGATACCTTTTATTCTTGATGGCATCTCAAATGACACCAGAAGGCTATGCTTAGGCAACCTTCAAACTCTCCATTAATTTTAATAGGAGCTTAACACCTAATTGAGGTGCAGATATCAACACTGCAGACACCATAAATTAGGCTGAGCTGAATCCTGCACACTCAGACCTGAGGAAAACAGACACTCATCTGTTTAGGGGCTTGTGAAGATTTCTCTGACCTATCTTGTCTAACTTGGAACTTTTCTGAATTCAGACATCCTTCTCATGAAGTGCTTTTTCCTTTGCAATTATACCTAAAATTCTTACACATAGACTGAAAAATTCCATACTACTTGTAGACAGAAAGTGGAAGTAATTTATATCTTTAATGCAGCCATTTACATCAATGTAATCCATGACTACGTCAATGTAATCCATTGCTATCTGGCATAATAAAACAACCAACAAAGTCAAGAGGATAATCTGCACACAGAGTGTGAACCCTGCCCCAAGAAAATCAACCAATACTCAACTATCCATAAGAACTTCCTCTAAAAAGAAACTAAATTTTTCAGACCACAATCAGCCCCATCTGTAACCTAGTTACATTCAACAGCACACAGGAGAATACTCCAAAGTGACCAAAAAAAAATAAAGGTCATTTCTAAAGGCTCTGAGGAATCCGAGAATAAAGGATCTATGACAGCAGACAAAATTTTAAATGGCACTCATATTGCAGACAAATGGAATATCTGCAAATTGCAGTGAGGTGGTCTGGATCATTTATTGACTCGCCTCAGAGCTCTGCAGTGAGTGTCTCAAAACCTGAGCTATCTAAGCCTGCAGCTGCAAATCCAGACTAGTGGGAAGAGGAATGCTGGGTACTCTGCACACATTTCTGGGCTTTGACATCAGACTAGTTCTAGGTTGGTTCTGTTGACTGAATTTCCATTAGAAATGGAAGAGTGTGAGGTATTGTTTTGGAGCTCATTATTTAGTCAGTGTCATCCTAAAGGAATCTAGCTTCCATGTTTTAAGAGGCTCCATGATGCAAACCAAAGCTTCATTGACCAGCAGGTCGAGGGAGGTGATTCTGCTCCTTCACTTTGTCCTGGTGAGACTTCACCCGGGGTGCTGCATCCAGCACTGGGGTCCTCAGTATGGGAAGAGCATGGATTCATGTTGGAATAGATCCAGAGGATGGCTATAAAAATGATCGGAGGTCTGGAGCACTTCTCCTGTGAAGAAAAGCTAAGAGGATTGGGATCATCCAGTCTGGAGAAGAGAAGGCTCCATGGAAACCTTATTGTGATCTTTCACTACTTAAAGGGGGGATTATAAGAAAGACAAAGACACTCTTTTTGGTAGGGCCTTTTGTGATAAGACAAGGGATAGGGGTTTTAAACTAAAAGAGCAGATACGAGGAAGAAATGTTTTATGAAAAGAGGGATGAAACAGTGGAACAAGTTGCCCAGAGGGGTGGTGGACACTCCAACCCTGGAAAAAATCAAGGCCATGTTGGATGAGTCCTGAGCAACCGGATCTAGTTGATGATGTCCCTGCTTGCTGCAGGTGTTTGGACTGGATGACTTTGAAAAGTCCCTTCCAACACAAACCAGTCTATGATTCTATGATTCTACACTAGCTAGGGGCGGTCAGGAGATTCCCCTCAAAGCAGCACTCCCAACCTAAACTAAAACACTAATAAGGGCTTGTCCTTAAACATCTCCTTCTCCTGTGTTCTGATTTTGGTAGTATGTTCTGCTTGTGGTTCACTGTGTATATTCATTAATCTCCAGAGAGATTTCTGTCCTCTGACAGGAGTATTCATTGGGATAGAAAAAAATTAGAGGTCTGAGCAGATGTGGGTATCAGTGTACTTTGTAAGATACGTTTGTGGTTGCCCAAGTCCATTACCCAAATTAGAGATTTACATCAAAGAAGTTATTGTAAGCAACAGTCTTCAGGCAAAGTTCAGCCCAATCTCCAGAAAATGAGTTGTCAGCACTCAATGACTGTACGAATGGCTCCTCTTGCCACATTGAGTGCCTGCCACCTTTTGCCATTTCTCTGCATCAAGGAGTGAGTGTGCGCTTTACCAATTTCACAAGTCACTGTGTTCCCAACACGCTTCATTCACAGCGTCTTTGTTTTACGTGTGGTGGTGATAAAGGGAGGATGAAGGGTTAAGCAGTTTCCAAAGCCTGCTGTTTAACAATGGTTGTCCTTCTGAATCATGGATTAGCAAATAATCATTTGTTCTGATGATGTAATATTTGTAACTTACAGTAATGTAACTGAAGGGAGGAGTTCTGTGGAAATTCGTTTGAACTGGTCTCTCTGGTTTATGATCCTTCC
Source organism: Zonotrichia albicollis (assembly GCF_047830755.1). Taxonomy (NCBI): domain Eukaryota; kingdom Metazoa; phylum Chordata; class Aves; order Passeriformes; family Passerellidae; genus Zonotrichia; species Zonotrichia albicollis. The sequence goes on along the minus strand of NC_133820.1, from coordinate 79,177,936 downwards.
TGTTCCCCTGCTCATGCACTGGCTTAATCTTACTCAGTAAACACGTTTGTTTCTTAATTCTCTTTCAGACTTCAATTTGCAAGCATCTTGGAGAAATCCTGCTTTCAAACCCAAAATCATAAAAATAAGAAAAAAAGAGCTGCTTTAGCACTAGAAAGCAAAAAAAATCACCGGTTTACTTTGTCATTGTGTTCTAACCAGCATAAAATTGATTCCATGGAGATTGCTGATAAATACATTCATCTTTCTAAGCTCTCATTTGGCTAGGAATCTCTGGTATACCAAGGATTTCTTTTTAAGGCAGTTCCTGAAAGGCTGCACTAAATGCTACATATTGTTACTAGAGATAAAAAAATGCCAAAAAATAGATTATATTAATATATTTTTTACTGAGAACATATAGTATTTAAAACACTTTTAGACAGCAGGTGAAATTTTTCTGATGTAAGTTACAAAAGAAAGTTACTATTCATTACTGCTGCAGACTTTCTCAGGAATACCGTGAATATTTACTGAGAAATCCTGAAATGGAATTCTACATTTTTTCCTGATTTTTCATGCCTTACCTACCACAGAGAAGTGAGTAGGAGTAAGGATAATCTCATCACCCTGTACTTATTCACCCTATTGGTGACTATTGTTGAAAAATCAACCATTGTCATCTGTTGTCATACCATAACACGTAAAACAGATGGTTACTTTCAAGTGTCATATACCAATACGGAGAGCATTTCTGCTAATGAAGATTAATAAATATTTACTTTCTAAGGATAGCATAGTGTGCCTCTGATTGTGTGCAATAAAATAAAGCATATGTGAAAGACTGGTTGCGTTCAAGATGAATAATCACATTTAGACCGTGGAGTGGACAGGAAGGAGGAAACCATTATTCTGCATGATGGATTGTGTTTGTGGATTTGACAGTTGCAGGATGGATATTCCTGGCAAATGCCAAGCCACCTCCTCTGCATCCGGCTGGAACATGTCTCAACTTACAAACCACCTTGATTACATAGTCCTGACCACAGTCCACTGCTGACTCGAATATGTTATCTCTAATAGCACCATGACATCTCTTCCTACCATCACATGAGACATTTCTTGCTAGGCAGATAAAGTGGACTTTAAAAGAAATTCAGTGAAATCAGTACCAGTCCCATGCCACCAACAAGAAGCATCAAAGCTGCTTTTTTTACTATCATAGTTTATAAATTGTTTTCCTATCTGAACCTTGAAGATTATGTGTACTACTCAAAAGAAGGGTGAGTTAACTCCAAAAACAAGTGCAGTGAGCATATATGTAGGATTATGTGAGAGTGTTTCCAAACTGTGAAACAACTCAAATAGATTGGCATGCAATGATGCATAGGTCAATCAAGTCACAGCATGCTTCTCCTTAGTTTAATGGTAGATTCTCTAACATTTTTAGTTGCACAGTGCATAGTCAAACAGTATCGCAAATGGATTTTGTGTGTGTATGTTCTTCAGCTCACATTCTATTCAAAGAAATCTAAAGGGATTTTTTGTTTTTATTTTTGCTGGGGTTTTTTTGGTTTGTTTTTTGGTTTTTTGGTGGGGTTTTTTTTTTGTTTTTTTTTTTTTTTTTGTTAGTTGGGTATTTTTTAAGGTTGTATGTCTCTGATTACTTTCTTACTATTGTTAGAAAACACTTTGGTAAGGAGCTATACTTAATATCCATTTAGATTTTGTGGACCTTGAACTTTTTTGAAAAGTATTCATCATATCCTTAAACACTTAGCTTATTTTTGCATCTTAAAGCCAAATTATTTGAGTAGTATTCAGCAGTTAGTGGTAATGCACTACCCCACTGACCCACTACCAACAAAGATCACTGGAATTTCTCATTGTTTTCCAACTGTTCACTCAGTCTTTAAGATGAGAACTAGTATCCCAATGCCCTCTTGTTGCTGAAACAGAAAAGCTGGTTAAAGTTAGGAACATGGTTCATGTTAAATATAATTTCAGAATTTGTTTTGGTGCTGAGTCACAACTGAACCAAATATTAGAGAAACTGCCACAGAGAAAAAAGTATTAAATTTTTTTAAGAAGTTGACTTGGAGGGGAATTTGCATTTCAACCCAAAATTTCTCATTTTTAGTAACAGTTAGAGATATATGTTTATTTTTATGGCTTCACTGTGGAAGTCCATAATAAACCACATGCCATAATATATTATTTGAACCAGAATTGCAGGATAATGGAAAGATACAGTAAACAGCTGGCTTCTCTAATTTGTATGTTGAATGTTTATGTGGTCTTCTTGTTAAGTACCAAACTGTTTCATCAGAACAAAAACACGAGATACTTTGATCTGGAAAATAAGGTAAGATGTTTCAATGATACACTGCAGTCACAGTTCATCCTACCTAACGTTAATCACCCATGTAAGGCACGTAAATTAAGGGCTTAGTCATCTCATACTCCCTCTAATGTCGCAGGAGGAAGATGGGCACTTTCTCAGGGTGGCAGGGAGACTTGGTGGCTCCATAAGAGTGGAGAGAGTCAGGGTGGCTGGGATGTAACTCTGGTACCTCAGCAGTGGAGCCAAGTTTAGGTTCAGGTGCTGCCTCACACCTCCTGCTTTCCAAAACAAAGCAATGAAATAGTATAATGATGCCTACTTCATAATTTATTCTGGGGAGGGGTTTTCTTTGTTAGGAAAAATAAGTAAAATCTTTCTGATTCCACAAAATCTTCTCCATCATTAGAAAGCAAAGTGAATTTGCTCCAAATCCTCCCATCAGCTTTAGCTGTGAGCAACACAAAAGAGCTGTATTACCAATTCATGGAGGAAAAGGTGTGTTTTCATTCTTCAGCAAACTATTTATGGCTTCAGAAATAGGCTTTAAGAGAATCTGGAAAGATCCAAGTCAATTAGCTCTTTGGCCCACAGACAGGTCAAGCAGAATTTGTGATTTTGAGGGCCAAAATAGGGAGATTAGATAGACACCTGAACTGCAAGATGAATTTAGCAAGAGGCACATAAATTCCTCAGATGGTCTTCTTTATTTTTTCTGAATTAGGTTGTTTTTTGTTACAGAAATGAGAACTCGGAATATAGTATTGCAAGCCTATTAGCACACCAACATTATGAGATATTGCAGATACAAGTCTGTCATCTTGAGCAAAAATTAAGGGCAATGGAACAAGGATATAATGTAAGGTATCAAAGATAAGGAAATCTCTATGCCTAAAAGTTTTCTAGATTCTTAGAACCATGGGCCATGGGAAAACCTGTAGGAAAATAACTCTGGGTCTAGGTCATCTACAGCAACTACCAGGTCAAAATGGAACTATTGCAAATATGGAAGTATTTCAGCTGGACCTTCTCCAGCTGAGAGAGTGTTGGAGTCCTCCAGGGATGGAGAACCCACAGCTGCTGTAGTTTTTCTAGAGTAAATCACCCAGAGGCATTAAAGGTTATCATATCAAACATATCTGTCATTTCAAAATCAAAGATTGATGCAGGATGGAGAAAGAGGTTGTTGTTGCATCACTGCTTCCATGAAAGAATTTTGAGGACCCTGGAGGTAGAAGGAGGAAGGTGGGAAAGATGAGAGACTGCCCCATTCCCTTAATTTCACTCAGTTTGATCTCAGAATCTCTTATCCTCCAGACCTGTTGGATGTACGTAGTTGTATTTCCTCAGAGGACTCCACCAACTGCCAGTTAATCTGATGTGTCTTTTTCCTGAGGGAAAATTTCCTCCCCTGGTAAAATTCCCAGATCTTACACTTGTCTCTTCTAAATGTTGCTTATGTCTGGACTTCTCCTAACCCTCCCCCGTTCTAAAATGGGCTGGTGTTGGAAATGTTTCTGTCTATTTAGTTGATTTAGATGATTTAGCAGAAGTAAAATCATGAAGGACAAAGTGGGACACTAGAATTTAATTGCCTCTAGTCTTTTAAATATCGAATGTCCTACCTGTCTGAGTTGAATTGAAAGGATGTTGACCATAAAGTGTATAATCGAGTTTCTGCCCAAAAGTACTTTGTGCAGTCTGCAGAATGAGGTACCTCTGTGGAGGTGCCTGTCTATTGACTTTTGAGGTTTTTGCTATACATTAATATAACTTGAAGAGAAAAAGTAGGCTGTGAATGAAACAGTGTAGTGCCTGAGAAGCGGACATTTTCCTTGGAAAAATGTTGGTTTCAACCCCTTCAGACAGACCAAAGTGTTGAATCTGAGCCTAACTTCCTAAGCAAATGACTTAACCAAAGAATTTTGTATGAAAGGTGGGTGGCAGATCCTCCTCCACTGTCTATTCTAAAAATCACCCACAAATCATTTTCCAAGGAGCTTTCTGGGTGAGTGTTGGGTGTTTTTTTGAGAATGTCTGCAGGTTTGAGCTCCCCAGGAGAATTCAGCAGAGGAATGCCTTGATTCATAGGTGGGAGATATCTATCAAGCTGCTTAAACTGTTCTGGGCATGTGCCAAAGCTGTGCTCTGGACACCCAGAAGAGCTGAAGCTCAGACAGGCAGGTGCCTTCAGCAAGATTCAAATAAAACACCTAAGCACTTATGGTGCAAACAAGGAGAATTTAATCAAAGAAAGAGAATAGTGGTTTTCCCTATAACGTTTGCCCCACTAAGGTGTTCAAAACTTCCATTATAAAATTTACTTTCATGCTTAAAATTACACCACTGACACCTTGCTGAACTAAATACATAGACTACCATTTCTGAGGGTGCATTTGCGATTTACAGAGTAGGTATTTCACTGTTGAAGGCCCCCGAGGTTCCCCCATTTCTGGGCATGCTTAGATCACATCTAATGCATATCAGCAGCATTATGTCCAATGCAGGGCAGAGCTGCCACTGTCACTTTAATTCAAAATTTCTGGTGTAGGAGAAGCAGTGGTGGTGGAATACTAGCCTACAGGATTGACTGCCTACACAACCATGGATGACCCAGGTTTATTGAATTCTGGCATCAGACTGCAAGCACAAGAGCAGATAAATCCTTCCTGGTGAGGCCGTGGTGTTATCTGGCAAAACTTTTATAATGAGGTAATTATTGAGTTTTTTCATGGTTTTACTAATGAAGTATGTTTTGAATAAGTTGTGGACAGTTTTCCTGCCCCAGTTTGGCCTGCAGTTAGTTTAACTGACCTTTTCTGTTCAATAAGCTTCCCTGCTCCATGAAAGAATAACTCAAACCAGCGTGTCATATTCCAAATGGATGGCGACTGCACCACAGCCACCTACCCCCATCTGTGACTAGGATGAATTTAGCCCACTGCCACTGAAAAGGGCAAACAGTGACAGCAGCTGTCTGTGGGACAGGATGATAACAAAGTGTGAATAACAAGCCTCCTTTTCACATAGATATTATGCATATTATTCTTATTTGGTAACACTTGGAGTATACTGAGAAACTTAAACACATGCTGTTTGGTTAAGTAAACTATGAAAGAATATGGGAACCCAAAAGAACTGCAAAAAAAAAAAAAAGTTCAACCTCATTGCCAGATTGGATTCAAAATTCTGCAAAGCTGGTGAAGGTAGGCTGGAGAAAACAAAAGGCAGCAATGCTATCTATGACACAAGAAGAAAAATAGGAAACTCAGCACAGGGTTTAAAGATGTCTGTGGAGGTGGGTGAGTCATTGTTGCTCACACTTTGAAGTGAAGGAGACAAGCCTGTGCATCATATATTATTTCCTCTTAATCTGCAGAGAACAGGCCATCCCAAGCCATTGATGGAAGCCAAACACTTGGAACACAAACGAAACGTGACTGGACATGGGTTTCTCTTAGTCAGGCATCCTGGGAGCCCAGAACCACAAGTCAGACTCTGTCAGCAGTTGAAATACCTTTGGTTCACCGGTTAACAACCTGGCGATAAAATGAACTGTGGCTGAAACTAAGTCTACGTGGGCCTGGTGTAATTAGGAGCCAAGTTTCATATCGCTATAGGGCTGATACTACACCCACTGAAGTCAATGATAATCTTTCCATGAATAACAGAGGCAGATCTTTTCATCTCTTGATGCCTGTACTTATAAAACAGGAATAACGGTACTTTCTTTCTCCTTTATTTCCAGCCTCACAAACATTTTACAGTGAGGACTGCCTCTTTCCAGGCACTCCATGTGGCATTTAACACCTCCAGATTTTTTTACTTATTTGGAATCTGAAGCTAGAAAAACACATTACAACTGGAAGAATGCATCCAACAGATAGCATGTTTGCTGTATGCAGAGTACCACAGACTTGTGGAGATCTGAATATCTAAGTCTATTGCTACCAATAGAAACACTGGCTACTGGCAGGTTTTGAGACCCCTGTTTAAAACTCTAGGTCTTTTATTTCTTCTTCTTTGAACTACTGCTGTAGTACAAAGCTTGTGAAGGCAGCATAGAATTTTATAGGGCTCTGCAAGTGCAAGGCTGGCTCCACTAGGAAAGATAACTACTAAGTTGAGTAAGTTGGATATGTATCTTTTATTCATACAGTGCTGTTTAAATGTGCAGCTCAATGTGCTACACTAAGATCAATCTCTAGCATGGACAGGACAGACAGCAGTAGAAAACCTTGCAAGATCTGTATCAGATTGATTCATGTTGACAATTGAGCTGGACTCTTCGTTTCATCTTTAGGTCACTTGCCTGAATTTATGCTTGGTTTGGGTTTTTTCCCTTCATGGGAAGCAACTCAGACTATTACTCACTGCTTTGGAAGAGATGCTGGCAGACCCTTATTTAACATCCTCTGTAGGGCTTGGGTCTTTTCTTTTCTTTTCTTTTCTTTTCTTTTCTTTTCTTTTCTTTTCTTTTCTTTTCTTTTCTTTTCTTTTCTTTTCTTTTCTTTTCTTTTCTTTTCTTTTCTTTTCTTTTCTTTTCTTTTCTTTTCTTTTCTTTTCTTTTCTTTTCTTTTCTTTTCTTTTCTTTTCTTCTCTTCTCTTCTCTTCTCTTCTCTTCTCTTTTCTTTTCTTTTCTTTCACATATATGTTTACTTGGATATGATATGCTGACAAAGCATTTTGTTACACTTTTGTAGCAAAGCCCCACACCATCAAATACCACACAAATATAAACACTACATGAAAGGATACTAAGTCTTTCATACTAAGTCTTACTAAGTCTTGAATTGACAGTCATGATCTTTCTAGATTCTAAGCACCTTATTAATTAATACAATACAATAAATTTATCTTAACACTTCAGATGAATATTTCCTCAGAGTCCTGAAATGTCCTCACTTAGACCTCTAGACCCTGAGAAACCGTTGTTATGTCACAGCATACTTGAAAGGTCACAGTTTTAGTAGAAAAGCTGGAGGTATCAGCCCTCCAGCTTTTGTAATTTGCTGAGCCATTCCATCTTGAAAACCTGGTGTCTTTCCTAGCAGAACTGCACATTTTAAGGCTAGAAAATTCTCTCAAAATTATAGACTCTTTCCAAACTTTTGTAAGCTAAATACTTTGCTGTTGCTCTTGGAAGAAAACAAATCCTTGGGCAACCGAGCATAGAAAATAGGGCTGAACAACCTGTTCAGAAATCCCAACCTGCCTAAACACAGCAAGTTTCAGCTTGAAGAGGACTGATTGTGCTGAGGATGGCCTGAAGCCCACATAATGCAGCTAACTTCCGTGTCAGTTAGTTAGGAGTTTCAATGAGCTGGGTACACTCCTTCCTCTAAAGAGAAGGCTCCACTGATCTCATTGAGTCTGCTTTAGTTTTGTTAACAAAATATAAACAAGAAAAAGAAAAAAAAAAGTACTGAAATAACCTGGGTGGCATTTTTTTCAGTATTGTAGACATCATAATCTCTTGAGATGTGGATGAGGATTTTGTGGATGCCAATATCTTCTACTCTTTATTCAGAAAGGTCCCAGATGTGGAAAATTTCCTTGAATCCCTCATGGTAGCAGTGGAAAAATGTGGAAAGGAGCAAAGGGTACTGATTCACTAGAGTGTTTTATTCCAAAATGACACATGGATGTAATATTGCTGGGATAGATTAAGTCACATAAACATAAAATTGGGTCAAAGAGGTAGGATGGACTTGGCTCAAAAGATCTATTAATGTTTTGAGGAAGGGGACGCTGCCTCCTACTACTTCAAAATAATATGCAATTTTTTTTACATTAAATAACAGTGTCTGCCAATAAGACAGCAGGCTGGTTGAAAACACTTTCACATGACTGCAGGTAACCATATGTTATAAACTAGCTGAGACCTGGGAAAACACTCTAGGCAGTGGTAGGCAGACAGGTAAACTTAGCCTCATGCTTTGCTTTGAGAAGTTCCAGTACGTACTGCCGCAACCAGTTTTTGTTTTGTTTTTTTTCCCAGAGAGCCAGTCTGTAACCACAGACAAATGTTTTTCTCTGTTGAAACTCATCCTTATGGCATGACAGCCTGGCTAATTCTTGGTTATACTATGTACATAATAAGACTGCTTAAACATAAAAGGGATGAAAGACCAAAGCAGGAGAAATTTCTCTCAATTTTACATTCCAGAAAAGCACAACCTGCCATACCCAGGTCTTTTTGTTGCTTCTAGATGCTGAAACAGGGGATGTGAACAGCAGCCATTGCTGCCGCTTAAGTTTCCGTATTTATTAAAGAAAGCTTCCTCTTAGGATCCCCTTTTGTCTGGTTTCTTTTACATATTCTCTCATACTGTGGATTGAACTCTGTGCCCACAATAGCCCACAATATGCAGACTTTGTCTTCTAGTTTCTGTTGTCTACAATCTGTCATCTAGTTTCTGTCTTGTTCACCTTTTGTGACTAACCTTCCAAATCCTCCTTTGTCTCACTTGTGTAATTGTGCCAATAAAAATTTCAGCAAAATAACATTGTGTTCATGTCCTATGACTGTCTCAAAATACTCAAGTTAGCAGTTTCAGGTGTAAAATAAATTTTTGTTCTTTGTTGCTTGCTCTAAAAATCCATCCTTGACATCTGAAAGTCAAACTGCTCTTTCTCCATACGTTTAAACCGCTATGAAAATTCAGCTTTGGAAATCTGGGGCTCAGTTCAGTAAAGTACAACTATTTTCTTAATAATGGATGAGACAAGGCTGATCCAACTCACTTTTCCATGTATGGGCTGTGCAAGGCCAGCCAGAGCTAGGGAAGTAAGAAAATTTATTTCATAAGCAGCACAGGTGAGCACAACTGTAGGAAAACTTAGTCATTTCATTGTTGTGAGTATTTGTGTTCCCACTTTCCATTTGGTCAAGGATCCTCTGGCTTACGCAGGTGCTTACCGCATTCCAGAGGGGGTTTGGAGCTGCCATTGTGGACTGAGCTGGGTATCGCTGGCAGGATCATGCTTACACAGGGATGTTGTTCAGCTACACAGCCGTGCCAGAGGAGCCAGTGCTCTGTTGTTTTGTCGTATTCCAACTATCTTTACTCATAGTGAGTAATTCTTTTGAAGTCAGTGTGTCTAGCATGTGAGTAATGGCCTCAGGATCCGGCCCTTCAACGCTGTATGACGTGTTGTGTTTCAAATGCTTCTGCATTGTTGTTTTTAAAACTTCATTGCGATTCGCCTACTGGAATTATCTTCTGAATAGCTTCTTTCCATGGATTCCATTATGTATATTCTTTTATTTATTACATTTTCACTTTGATCTGCATGCCAATCTAGATAAACTCAATAAAGATAGAATTTTAATGAACACAAGGAACTATGTGTAGCTGCAACAGCCAGTTTTACTAGTTTTATGGGTGTGTACATTTATTTTTACTTGTGTAATATCCAGCTTGCAATGTTACAGTGTGTGAAACACTTCATATTCATTTGATTGTTGTAAAGAATGAGATATCTCTATAATTTTCATGACTATCGTTGGTACTTCATTTTATCTGTTTGAATATTTTTCTTCAATTGTACAGAATTAAAGAAGACTGTTAAGAAAAACAAATACTGAATAGAATTGTGACAAAGATCAATATTTTTCAGAGACAATACCTAGAAGTCTTTCAGAACAGGGACTTTCAACAGTGAAATGTCTACCATCTGGCTCCAGGTGGGTTGCAGATGGATGTTTCCAAGATCACAATCGAAGAAACTTAGAACTTGATGAAAGGCAGCCTGAAGTAGAAAAGGTTGGAAACAAACAGCAGTTTCTGGGTATCTGTGTCTTCTAGTAGAAGAGAAGGGTGACAAGACTATGGTTTGTGGAAAAAAAATTGTGTGGAAAGCACAAGTACTAAGGCTTAGATGTAGATGGACATACTTTTGGCATCTTTTTTTAGTGTTACTTATCTTTTCATAAGTAGTGCCTGGGTTACTCAAATAAGGCAGTCAACAGAACCTCTTGGAGAGATGTTTCTGTAGATGTGTCATAGACAGGAAAGCAATGATCAGGAGACAGAGGCAGCCATCCCCAGTGTAACACCCAGCCACAGAGCTGTTAGAGGGACAGTCTCTTTCACAACAGACAGAGGACAAGAGAAGGAGCAGGTTCCAAATGTGAGAGATGTTTAAAAGAACAAAGAAAAGGAAAAAGAGAAAGAAGGGAAGTCTAGGGTAGAAGAAGTCTTGCAAGAGGATCTAAAACAAATCATCTCTGGCAACAACAGAAGGTGCTTTAACAGATAATAACCAGAACTGTGTAGGTACATGAAATTATTAATAAGAATTAGACTTTGTTGTCTGTAGTGTAATAACATTAATAAATGGGATCACTGCTTCATAATCAAAATGGCTGTTACTAAAGGGATGATGTCTTAACTACAGTCAAACAGGCAGTTTGTGTTCCTTTTCATTTTTCTGGAAACATTGGATTACCCAACCATTGAAGCCACTTGCTGAAGTTTGGACTACGGCACGTGGATAACAACTACATTGGACCAAAAATCATTTCTCAGGAGGAATTAACTATACTACTAGCATCCATAGTGATTACCACAGAGGCCCTCCCAAATAAAGGAACAACCAGGGCTTGACTTGGTTCAGTTCATTATAGTGAAGTCATAATGTGGTGCAATTCACTAGAGTAGAGCTATAATGTGGATCTACTTCACAGCACATTGATTCTAGAAATGAAGTTGATAGCAGCTGTCTGTCCAGGACCCACTTACCTGTCTGGGGGAAACCTGGCATGAACCAAACGCATTCGCCTTCCAAATTCCAGTGGCAAGCACCACTATTGGAAGATATTTATGCTTTTCTTTACCAGAGACTTGCTACAGTTTAGCAGTTGGCAACAAAGAGGAATCAGCATTATGTGTCTAACCAGCCCTCAGTGAAACACCAGTGGAGTACAGAGAATTGCCTCAGACTCACCGTCATAATTTTTTGTTGTTTACTAAAAGTGTTATGATGCACAAGGTAGATGCAGCTGGCATACAAATTAGGAAGTAAGAGACAAATTCTCTTTCCTGAATTTACCTTCACCTTCCAGTACTATCTCAGAGATATGAAGCATCTCAGTTCAAAGACCACCAGTTTCAAGAGTTAATCTGTCTTCTTGATGACAATGATTGAAATGCTTCTCCAGAAAATGACAGAGGAAGGACTCCAGCAATGTAGGGGTTGTAGCAGCTGAAGCAATTGGTGCACAGAAATAATCATAATGCTGTGTCCATGAGACAGGATAAGCATGGAAAACATGGCTCTGCCAAAAGGATCAGGAAAAGGAGGATGAAGTACACAAATGAAGCAAAGCAAGTTGTTGCAATAGTGGGAAGAATATGTTACATACATCAGCCAAGGAGCAAGAAGGTATGCTTGCCTTTCAATTATGCAGGATGTCTGACTGTTCATGTTTTGTCACTGCGTTGTCCTAGAAATTGTTTATGCTTGATTCTGAATGCATATGTGAGAGGTTTTGGTCCTTATTTTAATATTTTGCTCAATCCCCCCCATTCCTCATGTTAACCTCATTCTCCTTCTTTCAGAGCTGATCTTTTCCTCAACATGTCTCTTTCCTCAACACAATTCAACACTGGAGTTGCGTGGACAACAAGCGCTTGGTCTGTGTTCTGCATTTCTTCTGAGACAGTCCTGTCACTACATATGGGATTTCCAGGTTTTCAAAAATAGGGACACGCCAGTAGGAAGCCTGTCTATACTGGCCATAGGCCTGGAAGTGGATCACTTTTACACCAGTGAGGTATTCCAGAAGGATTTTAGTGTGGTTAGTGTTGGAACGGATCCTAAAGATCACCTGGTTTCAACCCTAGCCTGGACTTGAGCACCTCCAGGAATGGGCATCCACAACCTCTCTGTGCAACCTGCTCCAGTGCTTCACCACCCTCATAGCAAAGAATTTCTATGTCCTATACTAGAGTACATTTCTATACTCTGTGCTTGAAGCTGTGTAGACAGCTGCAAGTACAGATTTACATATCTCTGTATTTTGTTCAGATCTGATCACAGTCTTGTGCCTTGCTTCAGGAAACTATTAGTCTTATTTGAAATTAGTGGAGAATCTCTGCTGAATTTTCAAGCAGAAATGCTTAAGTAAGAATAATTTATTTTGCTTTACTCAATTCCATGGCATGGCAAGGCTTGACTTCAAATCATTAACAGAAATATGTTCCTAAAAATTTGGATTAACAACTGGATAAAAATCCATGCAATAAAAATAAAATAAAATAAAATAAAATAAAATAAAATAAAATAAAATAAAATAAAATAAAATAAAATAAAATAAAATAAATCTTGCTGATTTTAGAATTGAGAGAAGTGAGTTAATGACTATGTTGGTTCTGATGCATCCTTTGACATAACCTAGATGGTTATGGCACAATGCAGGGTAAATATGGGTTGTATCTCAGCCTCTGCACTTCCAAAAGCCAGTCCTGCTTCATTGGCTTCAAGGAAACATGAAGAATGAAACCAGAATATGGTGTCCTACAGGCTGGGTAAATACATAGCAAAGACGTTTAGCTTTGCAGGTTCAATCAAGGGAAGCCAAAAGCAAGAAAAAGATGTTTGCCCATTACCACAAAGAAATATATACCAGGCAAATAATTTCACCTCCCTCAGCCTTGCCTCAAAGGGAAAATAACCACAGAAGGTGCACCCTTGGTGTACACACACCTGCCCAGGTGAACGGGCTGGAATAGCGAGCAGGTCTCCTGAGATCCCTGCAGCTGTGTGGCACTGTCCGTGAACTCTGACCAAGAAAGAGTCAGCTTTGGGCGCTGGAGAGGAAATTTCCATGGAATACATGGTGGTCTTGCTGGGCCTCCAATGGGGGCCTGCTAGTGACGTGAGGCAGCAGAGAATCCATCAGTGGCTGGGACAGCCTTGGGGGAGCTTTGGTGACTTTGTGCCTCAGAGACCTGACAGCTTTCCTGCCAGGCACCTGCCTCACTCATGCCCCAGGGCTGCAAAACTCTCTCCCCTGCCACATCCCCACAGGAAAACATTTTCCTTTTCAGTTGGGCCAGTCATCCATGGCCGATGGGCTGGGCTGGGGCTGGAGCTCTGTTCCAGACAACCTGCAGCCACCCCTGTGGGAGGAAGGAGGACACAGACATCTCGCTACTGCACAGAAGGTGAACACTAATTGCATTGTAGTTTTCCTAGGAGAAACCACTTGTGTGCATTAATGTGCAGCCCACAAAGAATGCACTAAACCCCCAACTAAATCCTAGGTTAAAAAATTCCCATCCTGTGACTACAGAATCTGTGCTGTCCATGAATCTGTGACAGATGATGCATCCCTTGCATTGGCTGCAGCAATGTCTGATTCTTAAGGTGCCTAAAAGCCAATGGTCTGTGACCTCTCTCTCCAAACAGCCCAGCCTGCTTTATTGCTAGCGAGCACAACCTTGTACTCTGTCTAATTGGTTTATGTGCGTCTCTTTGCTAACAAATGGATCTTGTGATGAATGCTATTGACAGGACACAAGTACTTTTGTTGAAAGAAAAGTGGATTTGAGACAAAATATTTTTAAAATTGCTGTCACATTCACAACTTTTCTTCTAAAGGAAAACTGCCTCTCCATTTTCTCTGATGCAAAAATAAATGAAGCATTTTGTCTTTCTTTTAAGCAGAATGCTAAATTCAGCTCTAAATCTGTGCCTCACATTTTCTTCTCAATCAATTCAAGACATTCACGGTAACAAAATTTTACCCAGATTAAAAAAAAAGGCAATCCTTCTCACAAACTTTTCTCATTGAATATACTGAGGGCAACATCCAGAGGTCACTACTTCTTGGTAGGTATATTTCTAAAGGAGAAGTGCTCTGAAACAGAAAACAATGCAAAGTGATGCAAATGAAACAAATGTGATGCAAATGCACATGCCTAGTGCCAGTGAAAAATACTGAGATAGGGCTTGGAAACAAGAATCTAGACAATTACAAAGCAAGTGGAAACATGTATTTTACAACTAAATGCCAGTACGTACATTAAATATAAATGTTACAATTGTTCTGAGGGAGAGATTAAAATTTTACCCTTTGGGATTAACTATTTGGGAAGAAACAGATTAAAGGAATATTTGCCATCTAATAAATTTCCACAACACTACAGCAAAACCCTTTGAAACATAATTCTGATTTAGAAAATTAGAGTTTCAATTTGAATGTTTATGAATATACATGAAAATCATCAAGTAATAGGAAAATCTTGTAATTCTGATGTCTGCAAAAACACTTTCTTTCTGCAGACTGTCTGAATTAATCAGAATTACAAGATTTTCTTTCTGCAGACAAAAATAGTAGGGTGTCATGGTAAAAATATACTAAACCAAGAAGTCTCCTAATAATCAATTTTAAAATAGATGTTTGATTTCAGAAACAGTTTTATGTGGTGGGTCAATGAGTCAAAGGTATAAGACTGGAAATGAACTTAAGAGGTTGCTGTGCTCCCAAATCACCCCTACAGACATTTTTCTAGTGCATCCAAAAAAGGAGATTTTCAATTCCCTCAAGTGAATCTATCTTTTTGTGCTAATCTCCTTACTGTAGCAGACTTTTGCATCCCCTTCAGTCCTTTTAAACCAAGTAATTCTCTTTCTATGGCTCTTCTTTTGTGTCCTGTTTTCTAAAGCTCTCCCTCTGCCTGTTACCCCCTCCTGGAGTTTGCCTATATCCTTGCTCCCCAGTGCAAGCACCCAAAAGCAGGCAGAGTCTTCCAGCTGAGGTTTCATCAATGCCAGACAGAGCTAAGCAGTCAGTTCCTGTCTCTTACAGATGATGTTTTTGATCAAATCATGATGATTTTTTCTTGTTCACAACAGCCTCGGATTGCTGACTTGGCGTGTGCTTTAGAGTAATCCTTTCCTGTTGTGCTGCTGTAACTATCATTATTCTTTACTTCACTTGTGTGCTTGACTTCTCCTTCTAAACTGCACTTCTCTGCATTTCCCCCTGCTTAGTTTCTCTTTGTGAATTTCAGGCCACTCCCCTACTTTGCCCTTTTGATCTGTGAAGATCTCCAAAGTGCTTGGAATATCATCCTATCTGTGCCATCTGCAAATTAACTCTGTGTGTGTCTGTGTGTGTCTGTGTGTGTGTGTGTGTGTGTGTGTGTGTGTATGTGTGTGTGTGTACTCCAGCTGCTGTCCTGACCTTTCAAGAAAAACCAGATTAAGGCTAGGATGGAGATGAAAGTCTGCAAGGACCCTTCTCAAGGACTTCACAATTTTGCAGTGAATGCTTACTCTTTAAGAGAGGTGTTTCAAGCTGTCCTTCTGGCCAATTATTTCCTCTAGGCTGTTTTGCCTTGCTTTGCTCACAATATCATGAAATACAGTGTCAGAAAATTCCCACTAAACATTTATCCACTGTTCACTCACCCTTTAGTAGGTTAGTTATCAACTCCAAAAAGGAAAAGGGCAAATTACTGTAATATTTTCATGCTGAAACATGAAGTTATCCCTATTCTAAACAAAATTCTAAAGTAAAACAATTTTTAAATAAATGCCTTAACTTTTCTATCCATGATTTAACAAATTTTGCATGTTAAGAAAAGAAAAGTACACTAAACACACTCATGCTACAGGCATTTATAAATACTTCTGATCAGACAGCAAATGAGTAAAAATCAAGCTTCACTTAGAAGCTGTTTGCTTTGGCATCTGCCCTATAATGTGTCTGTACAAAGAAAAGGTTAGTCATGCAACATAATTATTTTCCCACCTGTTCTTGTCACAAAGTATTCTGAAAGTGCAGTTTCTTTCTTCACTCCCTCTATGTAACTTCAGAATAGAATCTCATGGCCACAAAACTATTATGTTGTGTAAATATCTGTTAGGGCATTTGATCTTTTCTCTCTTCTTTCCTCCTCTTCCATTAGCAGTTTTTATTGCAGTAGCTTGAATACAAGATAGTGAAAGCTCATGTTTCTGTTTACACTAGGTCCATATTGGTACACAGAACAAGGAGGAAACAAAAATCTTGGGCATCGTTATAGAGGTTGTCATCAAACAGCCACTATTTTGCAATTTTTACTTTAATCAGTGTCAGGAATGACATTTCAGGGCCTGGCAATTCATGCATTAAAAGGATTTTTTCGGGGATTCTTTGAAAATAGTCTTTTATTTCTGTGTGCAGTGAAAGGCAGCACATTTTAACCTGATAATTTAAATTTGATAAAAACTGATGCTTGTGTATGGTGCATGACTAGTTAGGGATTTGTGATCACATAATGATTTCTATTCTTCAGACAGGGTATGCAGCTCCCCTCAGTGTTACATGGGGACAGGAGGTGAATCAGACTGTCACTTGCATATCCTGGGGTCCTGCGGGCTTTTGCAGGAGAGCAGTGGGAAGTCTCCAACAGTGGCAATGGTGCTGCTGTGTCACAGGAGGGACAAGGATGATACAAAAGCCAGGTGGAGTGCATTCTTCTGGCAGCTGAGAAGAGCTGCATGTTTCTCCATTGCTGTAGTAGCACACATGACAAGGAAGAAAATGACCAGGAAAAAAAATTCTCCCACAAGCCTTCAATTTCCTGATGAATTTTCTCTGCACAGCGACACAGGAGGTACTAAAACTCCAGTGGCTCTTTGGTCCTCTGGCCCTGTGAGGTCTGCAGGCAGCTTTACAGCAGAGAAAAGGAGACATAGTGAATTGCAGTTTCAGCTGTCACAAACCTGAAGGATCAAATGGACTATCAATGATATTGATACACAAACAGATCAATGACAGAACATGTACAACAAAAATTTTAGTTGAGACAATTCTCATAATATGCATTAAGAATTGGATGTGGCAGGTTTAACATGAATAGATAGATACATAAATGGATACATATAGATAGATAGACAGACTGAGGGACAGTTCTGGAATGAGGAACTGTCTACCCTGTACAAAGATAAGTGGTTGGGGAAATGTTCTCTTTGTATTCGATCAGTACATAAATATTACAGTTTCCATGGTGTTGGTATTTGTCAAACTACTTTCTAAGGAGAAGCTCAAATACTGAATAGTTAAATGACTAAGAATGTCTTTTGAATGCTAGTTACTTCAAAAACTTAGTATGTAACAATATCCACCCAAAGCATTTACAAATTCCAAACCACCACAATTATTTTTGAAATTATCACCCCTCCCATGAAATATGTATAAACAGAACTCTCCCTAGTGAGTACTTGAAAATCTGTCCCTTTGGCCCCAGTCTTTGGTTCCTTGGTTAGTTAATTAATAGACTTTTCCCAGAAAATAAATTTCATACAAATCCAAACAATGGACAAATTCATGGAAAACGTGAACAGCTCATAGGCAAATCATGAAGAGGAGAAACAGTTGGAGTTCTTCAAACAATATGATAGATTATAAGAGTCCTTATTTTTCTTAGTACCAGAAAGAGTGGGAGCCTCAGTACATCAGAGAGGTGGTGTGGTAATAAACCTGTAGATAGATGGTTAATATAACTCCAGAGAGGAAATTACATTCATGTATTGCAACCATTTTCTCTCTCTTTATTTCTTGCATTCCTGTTAAATTTAACCTGTTTTTCCTAATTCTCCATAATACAGAAACTGCAATTTGTTGAAATACATTACTGTACAAGTGAGTTCTGCAATTGTTATTCTCTAATCACTACATGGAGTACTAAAGAAATCATTACAGAGCAAGTGATGAACATGTTTAAGCACCCATAAAACCCCATTGCCCCGTATCTTATATTTTTAGTCACTATTTTCAAGTCCATTGATAGTTAATTGCCTTCGAAGGTGTGCACCATTTACACACTTTAAGTTATAAATGTTCCTGAGTGCTTTGCAAAATAAGGGTCTACTTAATCTACCAAGTGGAAATACAGACAGCTGGAAACTCTTTATTAAGCAGCCGGAAGGGAGTGAAATAAAATGAGAATTTAATAAAACATAAAAATGTTCCAGTGACTGGCTTTGCACGAAAAATTCAAGCAAACACCAAACACTTTAGAATGGAAGTCTCAAAGGCACATCAATGTATTTTGAGCAACAAAAACCCAACCTTGTGCTCACACATTTCATTACCCATTTGCTGGCTTCATCAGGCACTTTTGAATAAGACAAACTCTCATTAAAACTAATGGTAGTTTTGCCTAAACATGCACCTGCAGGATCAGGCTTCACTTGCTGAAACTCACATTTACTCCCTGAAACTAGCATCAGATCAGCATGTTGATAAGCACTGAATACATTACCGCAGGAGAACATACAAAGCTGCATTTGAACAGGTGACATTTCCTTTTCAAGGCAGACCTGTTCAAAAGTTTAGCATTAATCATTTCTAAACAGGCATAAAAGAATTATCTACTATATCTGTCAACTTTCTGCTTCTTATAAAGGTAAACTTCTTCCACCTGTAGAAAGTGATGTCAAAAACAATAAAGTAGGGCCACTGATTAATGACTCAGCGCAATTTAACTGAAGCAGCAGAACTTGCTCTATCAGCAGTTGCTACAAGTCAGCAATATCTCTGTATATATGTATATACTGCTTGAAGCAAAAGACAATATTTGGTTTGGTTACCTCAGGCTCAGTTTTGCAGAACGCTATGGTCACAACTGACTTTTCACAGATGAGTGAGCACACTGAACACAGCAGACTGGGCTAGCAGTCAATATCCATGTAAACTACAAGAGGGTGCCACAGATGCACCTGTGTCCTTTTTTGAAGGGCCTCCGTGGGTGTTGTTTCAAGTGTCTGAACCTCTATAGTCCATTGTTTGCAACAAACAAAAAAGAAAAGTGCTTGCATGCAACTAGGGCAGCTGTAGCACTCCAGAAGCACCTACCAAAACCCACAGGGATGCCCATGTGTCTGGGGAAGAGGGTTGTCCTTGATGCCCCAGGTTCCTGCTTGTACTGGTGTGCCTGGCAGAGCTGCCTTTGGGATGGGGGCCTGGGGGGTGCACCACAGGACTGTGAACTGAGTATGAGTCTGTGGAACTCTGCAAAGATTGATTTCAGCCACAGTTGGGACTGTGCTGGCAGATTTTGCTCTTTGTGTAGCCCAGCTGCGCTTACAGTAATGAATGACACTTGCATGGGACCATTCTCCAGCATCAAAACTGGCCAGCTCACAGTGTACCATGTCATTAGTATTAAATTCTCTTACTTCCCAAACCAGGGTGGTCAGACTTGTGTGACCACCAGGGAACAGTCTCTGGCCTCTGCTGAGTCCCCAGTCATGCCAGGGAATTGTTTTGGGAAGTTCTTGGTGGCCCAGGCCAAAATCATGTCAGCAACTGCTCTGATGACTTAAGTTCCAGTGCCCTGGCACCATTTAATTTACTGGTGGAGAGTAAGACTCAGTGCATGTGGTCTTGGGACCAGCCTCAGGGAGCATCTCAGACTGAATGTAGAAATTTCCCCTGAGGCTACTGATGGGACAAGCAACTCCTTGAGCTGAGCAAGATTATCAACATCTGGCCTATAATTAACAGCACTGTCCAAGCTGACAATACTCTGATAGAGCAATACTGAGCACTGTTGGAGCTTGCTCTGCTTTGATTAATGAGTGTACATTTAACTAAACAGTATACATTAACTATTATTAACAGCACATTTGTTGTTAACAACACATTACCTAAATGCTTTATTAGATTATTGCCGTTCCATTAATACATTAATCAATATGCCTGTAGATGAAATTGTATGAAAAAAAATAGCTCATCTTTATCTCAGAAATAAATGTACTAATTTATTATTCCATGAGGATGCTGATTAAAGAATTGTGAGCATTTAAATTCCTTCCCTACTGGAATATTTTAACTAATCTGGCTGTGGAAATACCACTCCACTTGTAGGATCACTAAAGAGCCTAGCACATTCCTATAACCTCAGATCTTATCATCACCTCTACAACCTTTGCAGAACCAATTATCAAAGTTTACTCATCAAGAAGCTCCCATCCCACAATAAAAAAATTGCTGGTGCCAGAGTAATACCTGAATAATTCCTGCTGATAACCCTCAATCTAAGAGCTTTTATTTGGAGGTTTCCATCTGTATTTGTCTTCAACAGAAGGATAAGCAAAAGTATGTACCCAGATGTGACTGGCAAAGGCACTAACTTGAAAGACCTAGATAGACAAAAGAGTGTCTCATACCACATTTTGTAAAACCTAGACAATGGAAGAACTGACAACAACTGCTTTGTATACAACAACTTAGCAGTTAGGGCATTCTTGAAGAACATGGTAGATATGGAGCCTATGGTTCTTTCCCATCTGGAGAGGTTCAGCTTCCAAGTCCCCAGGGAGTGCTCCAGCCACCACCATGTTGAAGTTGCCAGACTGCAGCAAAAACAAACCCTGAGACCCTGAGAGAAAGAAAGCAAGAAAGGATTTGACTCTGCATCCGTCACAAAGGAGAAGAATCCTAGGTGCTGGTCCTTGTTCCAAGAGTTGTTTGTATATCTTAGCTAATGATTATTCCATGTAAACAGTCATCATATGAGGCATGAGAATTTCTGGGACTTTTCCAAAGTCCACTGAAGTCAATGGAAATCTAAGTTAACTGAAGTCAATAGAAAGTTTTTCACAGATTTCAGTAGGCTTTGGATCACTTCGGGAATACTTCTTGGGTGGTAAGGGCTCCATGCCAACGCACTGGAGGCATGCACCGATTTCATACTAACACACACGTTGTTGTGGCTTATTGCTATATTGGAACCAGCCTTTGAAAAGTATCATAATATCCTGAGGCAAACTAGAGAGTCAATTATTCAAAATGTTGGTCTTGAATGTTTAAAGGCCCAGTCATGGGCTCCTTGGGCTAAGTTCCCACTGCCTGCAATAAGAACTTGCTCTGAGGAGGATGGGAGAGCCAAGCTCAGAGAATCACATTTGCAGGGATTTTGATGTGCTTGGCACTGCCAAGCTGCATTTGAATGTAGAGATAGCCAACCTGACCTGAAATCTGTGTAACAAACACAGTTTAGCTGTATTAGCATAGCACTTCATATGGGCTAACCAGCCCTGCCAAGAAGCAGAGTTCACTAGCCTGAGGAGAGAACTGCACAAAGATGGACTATTTCTGACTCATTTAGAGGCTTTGCAGAGCAGTGCCTTGTGCCACGTAGACATTCTAGCTGTCCTCCTATCCCAAACAATGCACACCCTCCAACTCTGCAGCAGCTGTGGCAATTGTGCACTTACAGTGCATCTCTCTGCCCTCCCCATGGAAGGGTCTGTCATGCAGTTTGATATTTCCATTATCTGAGGGCACGTACTGTGGCTCCCCTCTGACCACGCAAATCAGTCACAGGTTGAAGTTTGGCGTACAAAATTTTAGAAAAGAGATTTTAATTACCTTTTTTTTTTTTTTTGGGGAGAAAACCCATCTAAACAAACCAAAAACTAAGATCAGTTGTCTTAGTGATTTCAGAAGTACAAAGCTTAGATGCTTAGACACAATGGCCAGATGGCCAGCACCAGCCAGCACAGTCTCATCATCAAGCCTTGACCATGGGCCTCATTCCTGCTTGCAGTTTGATGAGCTGGTGTTTCACATCCAAGGATTCCAGTTCAGATTCCTTTTTCTAAGTACACACCTTCCATTAAAATTGTTTTCCTGGCAACTAACCAAGTCTAATTTGCTCATTGCAATTTAAACTTTCTTTAATAATTTGCACAGTGTTTCAGTTAACATACAAGTCACTACAGTATCCTGATTGTAATAGCACCTAACAGTCTAGTCCAGGAATAAATTCAGATACACTACATGATTCTGTAATCCACTTTATGCATTATTTATACTTTGGTGTTTTGGTGAATATGGTGCTGGATGTGCCCATGTTTTTGACTTGGGATCTCCTCATGGCAAGTGTCAACATCTCAGTCCAGTAAAATGTGTAATTTGTGAGATAACTCAATGAGAACTGAAGTTGCTCAACTGAGAAGCCCACAGCATTTTCTCCATAGAGGGAGACAAGATCTTTGCCCCACAGAGTTAAAGAGATAAATTAAACACTGGCAGACAGGTAGACCAGCCACATGCTGTATTTCTCAAGTGAGTTACCACATTGTAGGCATTCACATTGCCAGCTGGTGAGGTGCAAGAAAAAGGAGGAGCAGTGTTTGATTTGATGTGAACCATCTTGGTTCCACGAGCATCTGTAACCAGTAGTCAATGAAATGCAAAGTATCCTTCTGCACAGCCCCTGCAGACCGTCTGGAGGCTGCTGGAATAATCCTGCTGCAGGACACAGGGAAGACATGCTTTCCCCCTTTTGCAGGTACCCTGCACCCACAGTGCCAGCAGCAAAAGTAAACAGACCTATGGAGTAAAACAAGCACCTCCTTTTGCAGGCTGTCATGGGCTACCAAGGAGAAAACTGCAAGGACACAAAGCCCCTTGCAGCTTCTGTCTGTACATTTGATTTTGTGTCTGGTAAGGAAAAAATCATCCTTTGCTATGGCAAGATACCAATGCAAAGGCAGTTCTTGATTATTTTGGCTGAAAGTTATGTTTCAAAATCCTCTCGGTCAGTTGCATTTAGAAAAATAGCTTCTCAAAGCAACAAAGAACTGAAGTCTGAACTCGGAGAGGGGATAAAGAATGGAGCTGTCACCATAACACAGATGCAGCTCTGTACTCAGGAGGGAACTGTTCACTAGTTTTTTCTGAAAAATCTGAATGTTTAGAACCCTGAAAGCAAACAAGGGTTTCAACCATCATTTACAGCACTTGGAATTTTCATAATTTAAAACTTTCCAAGAGTCCTCAATGGGCAAGCATCCTGTGTGCTTGTTGCACTTTCAGATGCCCAATAGGCTGTAAAACTTCAAAGAAATTAATTTTGCCGCTTGCTAAAAAACCTTTTTAACATTATACACCTTCAAAAATGTTATGGTACCTGGTGCCAAGAGTCTGTATTTTTAAAATTCCCTACTTCAGTCTGAACCCATTAAACTCAGTAAGAGTTTTGACGTTGACTTAAAAGAGTGGAAGATCAAACAATTATCTGACAGACTATAACAAGACTCAGGAATAATTAGGGAGTTTTGAAGCCTATCCATACAGGGGCTTTTTCTTTGCTTTAAATAAGAAATATATTCAGAAATGTATTTTGGAAATATTTATTTAAATTTAGAAGTGGAGAGGTTTAGCATAAAAGCAGATTTTTTTTTTTTACTCTAATGTTTGCTCTTGTTTCATACATTTTGCACATTTTTCACATCTCTCTTTATCTAAATAAGACTGGGGGAAGCCAAGATAACAGTTAGGTTGGTTATAATGCAGTTCTTTTCACTGAACTGTGTGGGCTGCTGTAAGATTTTTGGTACATCTGCAGTTAAAGCCTGAGAGCAAATTGTTTCCAAAATTGATCTTATCAAAAGAAAGATGTGTGAATTCATACGCAGATCCCAAGTCATTGATTTCTGCTGGGACATTTTGTCAAAACACAGGGTTCATTAATAGAGAACCTGCAGCTACTGACCACAAAGCAACAGAAAAAATTGAGAATAGCAGCTATAACCTGTCCTAAGCCATTACTCCAGAAAAGCCAATCTGTCATTAGATGCCACTGCTGGTGTGCCACCCATACTCATCAGTCTCCTGGAGCAGAGGAGTAGCTGGCCCCAGTTGTGGATATGCCACAGCCTCCTGAGCAGTCAGCTGCCTAAACAAGGTCTTCTGCAGCTCATGCAGATGTGGGGGTGATTCTGTTGCTTGGGACCAATATGACCAGAATGTGCGGAAACATTTGTGCTATTGAGAGAATTTAGTGTCTTTGCAGGAATACACACATGCACACTTTATTCTTAAAGCACAGGATGTCAGCACTTCTTTAAAAAGTCAGGAAACCCTTGGGTCCTCCTTGAGCATCCCCGTATTCTTCATGTAAGCTAAAATTATTAGTATCCTCTTCTGGCAACACAGAGTGCCAGAGTTTTTCTAGAATATGCTGTTATTCCTGTCAAATCTACATATAAAATTTTACATATAATGTTTTTTACATTGAATTTGTTTAGTATCTACATAACAGCACAAGCCCTTTTTCTACCTCTGTGTGCAACCACAAACCTAGAAAAAGTAATAAGATAGTAGGAAAATGTTAGTTTGCGTTTCATGGTTTGTAAAAGACAAACTGCCATCTCCTTAATGTAATCGGACAATCAGTTTCCTATTTTATAAATATTTTAAGGAGTCTGTCACCACAGTAACACAATGCTCTATAAGACTATAAACTCCTAGTCCTTAAAATGAAACTAAAATATGAAATTGGTCAAGGTGTTGCATTTCTTGTGCTTACTCCTGAAAATGGTTTAGACACATCTTCATCAAGCACAGAGATGTAAAAAACTAGACATCAGTTTTCTGGTATTTGAAATCATAGGAAAACTTGGCTTTCCACATGCCCTGGATGGCTGCACCCTGCAGATTCACTGTTTATTAATTAAGTAATAACATGGTTTGAAAGCTTGCCTTTTGTCTTTTTTTTCCAAGGATAAAGATAAATTTTGTTTAAATTTATTTTTTACCAAAATAAAAATTGTATTAACTGCATTGACTCCTGCATAGGAAGACTGACTTTCAACAAGGGAAAAAGTATCAATAAGGCCCAAGATTCTGAAGACAGAAATTAAAGGCTTTTTGTTTTTCCATTTGATTTCAACTCTCAGACCAATCCATTACCTGGCAAATCCAACTATTTCCTTTTATATAAGGAAAGGGACCAGCAAAAAGATGTGTCTTTCTGTTCCACAGAGATTTTGGGCAACCAGCAGAGAAACAGAAGACCAGGACTCGGACAATTCTTTCCCTCCCCAGTAAATCAGTGCTACTGTCCAGCAGTGAGAACTTGAGCTGGAGTCACACCATAGTGAGTCCTGTGGAGGAAAACAAGGGGATAGGACTCCCAGCTGCTGTGCAGGACTTGCATGCTGAATGGGTCCTTACTGTGAGATTTTAGTTAAAAAGAAAAAAAAAGGAGATACTTTCTTCAGGGGCCATCTACATTTCACAAAAACATGAAATTAGTAGTTTAGTTTCAGCTCATTAAAAAACAGAGATTGCCTCAGATTTGCTCAGTTCCCTGCACAGATAATTGTAGGTAAGTCTTGGCTTTTTACATTTTTTTTCCTTATGTTCAGTGTCATCCCAGGCAGTTCATTCAAAACTGTATAACCACTCATCTATAAAAACTGGAGTGTACAATCTGTTGGCTGGGGTTTAGAAAGCCATTCAGCTCAAAGCAAGAATGACCTATCTGTCATGTTGGAAGACCTAGCACAAAGCTCTGGACCCCACTTACTGTGTTGGCTAAAACCCCACTGACCCTGCTGGTTTCTCAGGCACTTGGTTCCCACATTGTGCCTGCAATGAGACCTAAGCTTTGGTGTCCACAACGTGGAGATGAATCCCACCCCTACAGACTGTCCTGTAGGCCTCAGTTCAGTTGCCTGGATTCTGGTCTTTGCACTTCACACAAGATACTTCCAGAGGATCCCACATGGCCTCCAAAACATCTGCCCTACCCCTGGTCCAGCGGCCAGGCCTGTCTGTCCCAAGAGATCTAATGCCACCAAACATGAAATGCTCATCAAACACCTAAGCTCACACACCTGACTTGAGCCCCCAGGTTCCATAGACACAGCCTACAACAGTGAGGCACTCTCTTAGCTGGAGGAGATGTTTGAAGGGGGAAATAACCAGCCAGACTCCATAATTTCATTCATTAACTGATGCTGTCTCAGTCTTGTGGCCTTTGCTCAGAAAACGACTTCAAAACCACCCACTGTTTCACCTTCAAAATAATTTTTAAAATTAGTTTAACTGTAGTTTGATTTCCTAAATTGTCCCCCCATGTTTTCAGCCAGTGTGCAGAAGGTGTCCATGCCCCAGCCGTGTGCCTCCCCAGCAGCACAGCACCACTCCCCAGGCAGCCACACTCTCTTCTCTGGTGGGGAACTCACTCCCCAGGGTGGGAATGATAGGAAAGGAATTTCTCCCTCCTATTCCATGTCTTCTTTGACTGAATCACAGACTTGTAAAGGCAATGGGATGAGAGAGCGAGGAATGAGCAAAAGCAGGAGGAACCCAACATGCAGTGCAGGCACTGAAGGATCTTGTTTTAAGTCACAGGGGTTCATTTCAACAGAGTTGTCAGTGGCCCTTTAAGTAACCCAACCTTTTCTAGCTGATGTTGAGATGGCTGCTTTAAAACAAAAGGCTTTCTCGGGTATAATCCTTACAGTTTAAAATAGATACAAGTTCAACGAGTTCTATATTTTATTTCTGTAATCCATTTCCTTATGACCAGGATTTATGAGAAAGCTTTAAACTTTTAAACTTGCAATTGATACTATTGCAAACATCACAGATGCTTGTCTGTTACACTAAAATAAGAACTGTTGCTCTGCAGTCATTGCTGGCACCACAAATAAGCCCTTACTGCAGTCTCAGAAACAAATAAAAATAATTTTTTATCAAGTCAGAACAATGCAGGATTTCTCAGTAGGCCATTTACTTGTGGGAAGACATTTTTTAGAATTCTGTTACCGGGGACCTGAGTGACTTACATAAATTTGCTCAGCATGGTTTCCAAAGGTGTCATTATTTAAAGCCAATGACTCATAGATATAGATGTCCTCAGTACATTATTCATTATTTCCCACTCAATTTACTTATAGGTCTAATTAAATGTATGAAATAAACCCAAAGTGTACAGTGCTAGACTTGGGCTTAAATCAAACACACATCCACAGACTCCCACAATAACTTCAAAAATTCATCTAAATATCTGGTTTGGACCCTTTGAAGGAACACATTTGCTCTAACCCCTGGATTCAGAGAATAGACACATCAGTGGAACAATCTACAAAGGGAGGGTCAAAAGAATTCTCCACCCGAGACCCCTAAATAAAAATTGGATATTTCTTTGAAAAGACACATCCCAGCTAAACTCTCTGCAATGCTGGAGATTTGCTCATCTCTTTGTTATAGTCTTTTTTCTTTAATCAAGCCCTGAAGAGGCTGCTATTGCTGTATTCTTATGTTGTGTTCAAATTAAAAATGATGACTCAAAAAAGATCAAAGTAGCTGAAGGAGAAGCAGTCACAGCATCTCATTTAGAACATCTTTTTTCCTCAAACAAAACCGATTCAGATCTTATATGCTAAATTGAGTTCCACACCATCAGGTGTTCCAGAAAGGTGTTTTTTTTCAGAATAACTCCATGGTATTTGAAGCTTCTTCTTCCTAGACATCAGTGAATCTCATCCTTTCCGTGGTCTTTAAACAAATTTTCCTTTAGAATGCTCCTTTGTAGTTTCTTCCCTCCTGACTGGTTTTTCCTTTTGAATACCAAAATAACCAAATTGCCAACACCCTTGCTGTATTTAACAGAGAGCTGGCTGCTGGGAGGTGTTAGACATACAGAAGTTTTGAGTGCTCATTGCCTTTCAAAATAAGGCCAAACTTTGTGTTCTAGAAAAGGCTGACATGAATTTACTGTGTAAGATCCCAGAAAGCGTGCTGTCTGTCACTCCTTTCATGATTGAATGAATGAGGTTAGCAGTAACACACTGATAGAGCAGATATGCTGTGGTTTCTTGACAACACAGGTATTTTCATCCATAATTTAATGCCACTTGGAGCACTTGTATGGTGAGGAGAGGGTGAGGGAGGGGGGCTGCTCAGCCTGGAGAAGAGGCAGCTGCTCAGACACCCAAGAGCAGCCCCCAGAACCCACAGGGAGGTCAGCAAGGAGATGGAGCCACGTCCTTCACAGAGCAACGTGTCAGGAAAACAAGAGGTGGTGACCTTAAATTGAAAAGGGGGAAGGTTCAGAGGGGCTATAAATGAAAAAAAAAACACTATGAAGATAACAGCTCCTTGGACATTTTCAAGACGTAACCAGATTAAAGCCCTAACAACCTGGTTTGAGTTTTTGTCATACCCTGCCTTGAGCAGGAGGTAGGATGAGAGGCCCCTCGAGGTCTCTTCCTGTCTGAGCGATTCTGTGATTTGTATCTTCTCAGAGGACACATTTCCACCTTGTCTGCACACACCAGTAAAGTCTATGAGCTGCAGAGTTATCTACCTTTGTCTGAACTCACTGCAATGATTACCCCAGGGTAGAGAGGAAGGTTGTATTTTTGTACAGGCAACGTGAGGACAGAAGAAAGCTATATCCACATCTTCTACATTTACATTTTAGGTATATATCACAGGTGCAATTTAAAATAAAGAGAGGGGCTTGTGATCTTTGAATAATTTTGACAAAGATAGGTGCCTCCAGAAGGTGATCAGAACATCTATTTTGGATTCATATAACTGTGATCAGTGTCCCGTCAGTCCCCAGGTTGTGAATGGCATTGATTTGGATGTGCATACAGATACAGACACAGCTCTTTGACTCCTTTCACACAACTAGTAGCTATATATGGATACTGTTATTTTGATCAGCAACTGGAACTGAGATGCAATATGTTCCTGTTGGCTGCTATATTTTCAGCTGTGTTGGAGAGATGTGAGTAATATGTTTATTTTGTATGTCAGTAATTTATAGTTTGCATTCCATGGTACTTTCTGCGTGCTACTAGGTTTCCGTTTTTTATCCAAGATGCTTTGTACAGTGGCCAGTTGAGAATTTAACTTTAGGACAAAGATACTTTTTAAAATAAAAAAGAAAAAAAAACTTCACATGAACAAATAGCTTTAGAAAACAACTGGTATGTGCATACATTTGTTTAACCCCCTAATGTAAATACATACACTCTGAAATGTATTTTAGTCCTCTAAAGAGCTAAGAGCAGCTCTCAAGATCACATGACAAGCAAAACATTTGTTAATCAGAAAAATTACAGCCTATTCATACTTACTGTTTGATTATTTCCACTCTGACCTCAAAGATCCCATTGTTGATTGAACTAGTTATAGTAACTTCTGTTTATTTTTACAACTAGCTATTATGAGTGCAAACTATCCTTATCTCCAAATGATTGATAGGCACATTAAGAAGCTGTTCAACAGGTTGCTAGGTTTGAAGAAATGCTTAAATCATGATTAGTTATTCCTTATCAGCCAAGAATGGGAACTAAGCTCTGATAAATACATGGTGACGAAAATTAGATTTTCAACATCAAGTGCTCTCTCACTGTTTTCTGTTTGCTATTGTTAAGCAGGGGTGCCACAGCTTCCTTTCAGTTTTATTTAAGGAGCATTTGGGCTTTCTTAGCAAATGCGGTTGTCATGTTAGTGTGCTTAGGAGAGCTAAAAATCTTGTTCATTGATAACTTGCATCAGGGTAGATTTAGAAAGTGGAGAACTGTGTGTTATACTAAAGCATATTCTTACTTTCATCTATCAAAAAACTTAAAATTACTCTAAATGGGTGAATATTTTTGAGTGTGTAAATATCAGGCTCAAATTCTCATGTGGGGATTTGGGAATTTCTAGCTTTGTTTGTGCTATTGAGAAGAGGGTTTCTATCAGCGAAGGCCAGCTGTGCAGCCTAAGGACCTCAAAAAAAAATAAAGGAAAGGCAGGTGTTGGAGGTATAGCTTCCTGTAGTTTTACCAACATCATGAGGTCTCCTGTATTAATAGTCTAAAGAAAACTCACATGCTTTGAGTACCTTAGAAATGTCACAATGTTATTCTTCACCCGTTATTACTCCAGGTTATGGGCAGTGTGATCTGGTATGATTTGTGAAGTCAGTACATGGGAAGAAGTACAACTTACCCAGAAAATAAAAAGAACTGAGCTCATAAGTTCTTGGTTTTGGAAAAAGGCTCTGGAAAATTCCAAATCAGCTCTCTCAAAGGGGGTTGGGTTAATGTATTTGTCAAACTGTGCACTACTCAGTTTCTACTCCTTGAGCTGTATTTGCAAATAAAGTCACAAAACATAATCTGACAACCAAGTTGCAGGAGACTTTCTGCTGCAAGGTTTGCCAAAGCAGACTATTTCCTTCTCCAGTAGTAAACCACAATTACTCCAAACAAACCTTTGTCACAACTAAAAGGCAGATGAGAGCAGAGACAGAGAACTAAAGTGAAAATACCAATCTGAAAGCTAAAATTTTTCTGCTTTTTCTATCAACATCCTACAAAGAGTGAAAGGGCTGAGCTTCCACTCCAGTTTACACTCAGAGTTCCTGAAAGGGAGAAGGAAAAGATGGGTTTTCAGATGGTTTGGAAGGTATGAGATGCTCACAGAACCTGTAAGTGATGTGTTTGCACCCCAGGTGGTGATGGCCTCAGGCAGGACTGTGTGAAGCAGCTTGGCAGTAAAGGCCTTGCAGGATGTACACACGCCATCCATGGTTTACCTGCAGTGCTCTGGGCACACAAAGAAGGTAAGACCATGAACACCTGACTTGCTGAGAAAGGACACAGCAGCAAATCCTTCCATACCCAGCACCTCACATTTAAAACCCTTGCTCAAGATCGAAGAGGCTGCTTCCGTCCCTTTCTGAGACAGAGGAAGAGGAGGGAAGATACACCTCTTACACCTTCTCCTTGGCATCCCTGCCATCAGCCAGGGATACCCATGGTATGCAGATGGGCTCTCTGATCCTTCCCTCAGAAATGGCCCCATGCTGAATAGAATAAATAAATATTCCTTAACCCAGGGACAGAGAGACAAACAGACACAAAACACAGATCTATGGCAAGCAAGGGCTGCCAAGGAGGAGAGAGAGATGGATGCCCCAAAATTTCCTGTATCAGCAAATCTGTCATAAAAGAGCACTGACAAACTCATCAGAGGCTATGACCACCTCCAGTTATCACAGAACCATAGTTTCCAGGTTTCCCAGATTTTCCTATGGAGACATAGAGTAACAGTACGCTGGAAGTTCTTCTTGCATCAGGCGCCGTTCACTACATCACAACAGAGATGCTGCACCACACTTACAGTGATATTAGAGATGTCTCTGTGTGTGGCTGGCCTGTGAGGTTTATACAATGCAGCTATTTTGGAAGTCAGCCTCCATCTCTGAGCTTCCAGCCCAAATGGCAGGGTCTCCATACACAGCAAGATGCCGCTCCGCCATTTAACTGTAAAGAAAAACCAAATGATGTTAACAAATTTCCAAATTATAATCTCCTCACTGTTTTGTGTTTATCTTATGCTTCTCCTTGTTTACAAATGCCAAGCATATGTGGGACTGCAAGATCAAGGCAATGCTGGATTCTCCACTGTGTCCTTAGCTTGCAATTGCTTACAGCATTAGCACAAATTAAAGCTGTCTGTCACACAGTCTCTGCACTTTTTATCCCTTGATGTAACAGAAGAAACATATTTGACCCCTGGATTGTAAAAGATTTTTCTACACTGTTGGTCTGCCCACCGTAGAGATGTGCTACCTTAAAGAAAGGAAACTTCATAGAGAAATCACAGATGCAAAATCTGCCTTAAGGAAATAAGTGGGTGGCAGCATATAATTAATAGAAGAAACCCTCCAGAAAATACTTGCTACAAACAGAATCAGTCTTGCAGGAGACAGCCGTGACAAAATCCAAACCATAATCTAATTTTTGTGGTATGCACATTTGAAAATAAATAAACAAAAGCAGTTTTTAGAATACCTCTCCCATTCAAGTCAGACTAGAACCTGACACAGCTGTGGAACAAAGAGGCTGCAAATTGCTTGAGTTTGGTATGACAGGTCTACCTGAAAGTCACAGCTCTTCTTGGCTGTACTAGCTAAAGGAGCACGTGGATTGTTAGGGTTAGGCTGCCTTGGATGTGGTATGTGACCTGGGCTGTTTCATGGTGTTTGGTGTCAGTCAGCTGGGAGACTTCAACACCTCCTTCAACTCCCATGCACGCCCCAAAGGAGGTGAGGAACCATCAAGGGAATATGAAGTGTAAGAAGACGGAATGAAGGACCTAGTGAAGAGGTGGGCTGGGGGAAAGGAAAACACTGAACTGGGAACAATAACACTGCACCAAGGGAATGAGACAGCAGCTGACCCTCAGAAAACATCAGACATTTGGCAGGTCCTTGAGAGGTGTGGATGTGTGGAGGCCTTCTGAGCTCCTAGATCTGGGTATACGTCTAGAAAGGGGTAAAACAGGGATGCACACTGGTTTCTGGCTGCTTGGGCAGCCCCAGCAACGCCCCAGCAGAGCTCAGTGTGAGACATCACAGCCCAAGACAGGCCAAGCAGGCAGGGTTGAGTGTTGTGACTCCAGTGACCTTACTAACGCTCCATCCCTGGAAGTGTTCAAGGCCAGGCTGGAAGCTGCCCTGAGCACCCTGCTCTTGGGGAAGGTGCCCTTGCCCATGGCAAGGGGGTGGTTGGAACTAGATGACTTTTCATACCCTTTCCAACTCCAACCATTCAATCATTTTATGATCTGGCCTCCAGCTGGAGTGCAGGACAGTATAAGTCCCACAGAGCACTCCCTCTTGGGATCTCTGGACTTCACACACTCTGTTCTTTGCCTCCTGTCTTCTTCTCCACCCATCTAAAGCCCTTTAGAGTACAAATGTAGGCACTTCCCAGCTGAGGTAAGATTGCATGTAATCTGTCAAAATGTAACAATATAGCCCAAAATTTTACAGGTATCTATCTCCTGAAGGGTTTTCTTTTTGTTTCCGTGCTATTTCTGAAATAATTTTTGGCATTTTGGCCTGAAAAGCAATTCTTGGGCTTTTCTGTTAAACAGCCCTGGGTTTCTGTGTTTTCTGGTCGGATCTCAGAAGTCCAACAATAATGGCAGATCTAGTTCTGTGTCTTTTCCCACCCCTATGAAAATCTACACAAACTCAGGAAGCTGAAAAATTTTAAAATTTACGGTCTGCACCTGCTCAGCATTCATCTGAACAGGTGTTTTAACCAGCTCATGTTAAATTGCTTCAGCATCACTGAACTCTACATTTCTCACAAGTTCCTACATGTGACCTCACTGCACAAACATGGTCCCAGGCAGGGCATGCAAGTCTGGGCAGGTATCTCTCTCTAAATCTCCCATGCAGGACTCTGGTCTCACTGTGCATGAAGAACCAAGGTCTGCTCACACTGTGGTCAGCACTATGTCCAAGGCACTCAGCATCAAACCCTTAGTGACTACAGGATCCTTTACAGGCCAGAGGGGGAAGCATTGACCCCTGTGGAACAAAGCCCTGAGTGCCCCAACCAAGCAGCTGGGCTGAAGCAAAGCAGCCTTTCCTCATGGCTTAGTGGCTGTTGGCAGTGGTTGGGAGTGGGAAGGGATCATGCTCAAGAACCAAGAGCAAGAAGCAAGGCAGCGGGAGGAGGAAGCAGAGATGTGGTTTGAAGGGTGAGACATCAAAGTCAGACCAGGGGATCAGAGTTGGATCCACTGGGAGGATAAGTTTTGAGAGTTTGTCCCAAAGCAGGGAACAGAAACCTATGCTGGCTGGGTGTGGAGATGGGAGTGATGACTGAGTATGGAAAATTGGACTGAGACCTGGGACTGAAAAGCCAGATAGCTGAGAAACAGTGGCTGCATCTGTACTTACTTGCTCTGCAGCATGTCTTGGGGCCCTCATTTCCTGGTCATCCGAATGGCTCGGCCTGTTGAGACACACTGCAGCTCCCATCCAGCACACATGTCCAGGTTTCCATCTCAACACAGAGCTGGGGCATGACTAACCACACATCCAGACATGGGAATTGGGAAGCACTCTTGGGTCCAACAGTGTAAACACAGACAGCAAGTCCAGATAAGAAACTTGAGAAAGAGGAAGACAACAACTACGTGACCATGGTTTACTAATAGGAAATGAGCATTTTGGGCATGAGGAAAGACTGGTCAGGATACAAAAAGACAAGATGGAGTGTTGGAACTGGAGGACTCTTCAAGCAAAATCTTGGGAATGGGAGGCAGGGCTGGGGAAGCACAGGAATGGAGTGGACATGGTGTGGTGGCACGAAAAACCAAGTGGACTTGGCCTGACAAAGCCAAGAGGCTACAGTAGTGTGACCAGGCTGGCTTGTAGCAAGTCCTCACAGTGGGCTGGTACCAGCTCTGCAGGGAATGAGACACCAGGAGAGAGGCTGGATGCAACTGGTGCCTACTTCAGACACTATCCACTGCCCATTTTATCCTGTTACTTAGCTCTTGCCTGACTTGTGACACACAATCGGACTATGTTGCACCCTGTCCAGCAAAAAGATACTTGACATGCTTTGTCTGCATTTGCACTTGCAAGTAGAACTTTTTTGCTAAATAAAAATGAATTCTTTGTCACCTATCAAAAACACAGGTCAAGCCTTTACAGATTTCTCTATTTGCCTAAAGCCAGTCTCTGGTCTTAGATTGCTTTTGTGCTACTCACATTATTCTTTAAAACACTAATCTTTATTATAACACTTAGAGGGTCTTTGTCCTGACCACTTAAATGAAAATCCTACTAGTCTTAAGAGCTTCTTTTAACACTGATGATAGAAACAGAAAATAGACCTTCCCAGAAACATGCTGAAAGTTTCATCTCCTTTTTTGGGGATTACATCCTTATAGATGACAGTCACACTGCATATTTTGTCTCAGACAGGCTTTTTAATAAAACTCCAACATAAATAATCCACCTCTGGACATAATTCTGTGGCATTTTTTTCTAAGGTGCTCAAATGAGTCTATTTGATTCACAAATCTTGCTCAGGATTGCATTCAGTTTGCAACTCATATTTGTAACTGAAAAAAATTGTTTCCCAGCAAGATGCTTGCCAGGCCTCTTTTAGCAATGGCAATAAGTAGTTTATGATCAGTTTCAACTGGCAAAAATTCCAGCAAAGCTTTTTTACACCTCATGGCCTGGGACCAAGTCTTCCTTCCCTATGTGAGTGCTGTGACATTTCATTTCTATAAGTACCCATGACATATGATCCACTGTATTGCTATTTGGCTGGTCTCCAACCAGTTAGGCCAGTTTTTCTGTGGCTTATAGCTGTGGTGGAACAATTTAATCCCAGGTTTTCCTTATGTGAGGGGACTGGGGTACTGGTGTGGCGGGAGAAAGCAGGGGGAATGCAATGAGCCTGCTGTGGTGAGGAATAAGATAAGTCACTCTCTTGCAATCTTGGAGGAGGAATGATCTTCCTGGTAGCAACATGGTGAGATGACCTCAGCTGGGGTGGACATCCAGCCATGCCATCAGCCAGAGTGACCACAGCTCCAACGGGGAGGATAAAGAAAGGAAGAAAAGAAAGGCCATTAATGGTCATGATAACTGGGTGCTAGGACTGGGAGATAACAAGGGAAGATGAGAGAAAGAGGATGATTCAGAGCAAGGGAGATGAGGTGATGGTTTTTGGGTCACTAAAGAGGAGGTGACGAGACTGAATAAAGACATCTTAAGAGGTTGAAGACTCAGGAGAGCTACAGTTCTCAGTCACTTCAGTGCTGAAGTGTGGATGGCTTGGAGTCTAGTCTTCAGCTAGGGAAACAGGCTTTCATCTCCAGATTGCTGATTTTTCTTTTGGATTGGGTTGGGTTTGTTTTGTTGTCATTTTCCTTTGTTGTTGTAGGTTGTTTTTCTTTTATTTCAAAGATTGCAACCTTATCTGCAAGTTTAATCACGCTGTTGGAAGAGGTCTGAGCCAGCCCTGTCATAGAGCTGTCTGTAGACAATTTTGCATTTAAAAAAAAACTTCTAGATTGTATATGTCTACTTTACTTCTATGTACCATAGCAATCCCTGGCTTAGAAATTGACACAAATCCAGTCTTCCTTTTCAAGGAGTTCCTTACCTTTCCTTGTCTGCCATGACTAGGCTACCAGAGATGCCATGCTAGTGACACCTCAACAGGAGGATAATGTAAAATATCTTGTGGACCTCTCAGTCCTTGGAAAATTCTGTAATAAGCCTTTGATGCAAAAGCTGGCTACCACCATCATTACTCCTAGTAAGCAAAAGGACCACAGTTCTTAAGCTGATCATAGAGATACCTTTAGAAGTATTATCAAGCTTGCCATCTTGCCAGTTGTCCAAGATTAGGCACCTAGAGACCACTGGAATGTCAATTTAAAATCAGTATCTAGGAAACTATTTGCAAATAGTTTCACGGGCCAGTATTTGTTTCAGAATGCGCACCCACAGGTTCTGCTCTCAACTGGCCTCAGCCAAGGTAGCTCATAATGCTTCTATGTCCTCAGACAGGACATTGCAGAAGTTACCTCACTAACTTTGAAATGTACAGATTAACAGTTTTACAGAGGATCCTATGTGTGTACTGTTAAAATGCTGTTACTGTGTTCTCTTAAAACAATATCTCAGTCTAATGCAAATATTAGTAAAACTATTCTGGTCATTTACAAGCACAGCTGCAGGCAAGAACATTCCCACAAGTGCGTGCTAGGGTGCAATGCAAGCAGAGTGGGATGCCAAAGGTCTGTGTGGCAACTGCTCATTTAAAAGGGACATTAAAAGCACCTATTGGGGGTGAAGAGAAGAATTACAGAAAATACTGAAAGGGAAGGTAAGCCTCAGGCAGACCTGTCTCTAGGGGAAGAGTTTCAAAGCATGGAAAAGAGAAGGCTGAAAATGAGGAAGAACCAAGGCAGTAGAAGAGATGAACAACTTGGCAGCACCACCAAGAATGAAAGGAAGGAGTCACCTGTGCCTGTGAGATGACAAGATGTTGAAATGCTCTGGCTCAAGTAAAGCCAGCCAGCAGCACATTTAGGAGGAAGGACCAAGGTTTGAAAAACACATGGGTGTTCCTGGACAAGCGTGGCTTTATCACAGCGTCTTTCACTACCATTTTGATTACTGAATCTGCCCCTCCTTTAAGGTATCCTAATTTCAAGTTTTTTCAGTAAAGGGGCAGTGTCACTGCTTGGCAAGGCTCCTAAAGCAAGCCCTACAATCCCTAACATCCTCCAAGGTACGTGTCCTGTCAAAGCCAGGCAGGTTGGGAGCTAGTCAATGGATAGCTACCACTACAACCACACTCAGATATTAAAAATATGCTCTCATTCCTAAAGGAGCCAGGTTGAGTTTTCTTCACCTCTCACCTGTCCAATAGTTCATGGATTCCCAAGGTTAGGAGCAATAAAATATTAACATCTAATCTGTCATCCCACCAATGAAAACTATAATCTGGCTCATGACCTCACGTGAGTATCAGGTTGTTAACTAAAGAAAGGAATCAAATCTTCCTCTAATAAATACTCCAGACTGTGACAGGTAAAATTCAGGTCATACCTCTCCTTTGAAGTTTTAATGGCCACTCCAATTTTATGATAAAGCCACTTACCTTATGTTTGTAGTAATTTTGCAAAGCCTGAAGCGGCTCTAGTCATCTTTGGTGCACAGTTCCCAAGGACATAGCTCTCATAAAACTGCAAGCTTCAAAGGGATTAGACCTCTTCTTTTCTCTCCTCTCTGTCTCTGTCTCCCTTTTTTTAAAGGAACATTTCTGAATATTTCCTCCCCTTTTGTCTACATAGTGCCCTGCAGAGCCTCTCCATTGAACCCTGCAACTAGACTTCTTCCTCAAGCTCTGTCACCCACCAAACCAAACCAAACCAAACTAACATATAAAATAAAATAAAATAAAATAAAATAAAATAAAATAAAATAAAATAAAATAAAATAAAATAATAATAAACTGCTTTTCCCCCTTTTCATTATACTGAGGCAATTTTCTATGTAATTTCTGCTTTTTGTCTTTATTCTATTGTAAATGCAGAGCAATTTGAAGCAAATCAATAGAGCCTGTGTATTTGCATATTTCTCAGGCTCTAAGAAGGACCACATGCAGCAGAACTGCTCCCCTGAATGCCATGGGGTTTTGTTTGTTTGCTTCCCTCCTTTTAAAGTCGGGGGAAGCCAAGCTGAATCTGCCAAATCTTGAATCCAAAGCTAATGCCCATCGTGGTACATGAAGCAGCTCTGGGGAGCATTTCCAGGCGCTGGAAGGCAATTGTCTGTGCTGCTTAATTGTTAGCGCAGTGCCTGGCACTGCAGAGCCAGGGCCAACTTTCCCAAACAATTCCCAAACTCAGGCCAACAGCTGGCATGGGCTGGGGCCACTCTCAACAGGCAGCTTGTGTGCAGAGCAAGGAGGAGAGAGGAGGTCGGGAATGTGGATGCACTGCTTCCATCTCCCCTGGCCTCAGCGCCAGGGAACGGTCCCAGCCGTGTTTGATTTACGAGCACAGACACAGCTCTGGTTGCTCAAACAAGGCTTGTACAACTGTGCTGTTGCAAGGAGAAAGCTGCTTACCCACCTTGCCGGCATAAACACACACATTTGCTTGTAGACCGACTGTATGCTTTGCCTTGGCTGTAAGACGGATTTGTTTCCATTAATTGCTAAGTGTGGTTTTTTTCAGATCTTCAGGCTTAAATGCAAGGATGAGACACTCAGGGAAAATAAATCCCAAAAATATCTGCTTATTTTGCCAAATCTCCGATGGTGTTAAGGATTAGAGGTCTGAGATGGAGCAGATAGAAACTTTCTGCACTTACACGGAGTGCTGGAAAACAATTCAAATCAGGTGTCTGTCAGCCACGGGCCAAACCATCCCCAACCACGGTTGTGCAAATAGTGTACAGTTCAAAGTAATCTGGTTTTATCTGCAAATGTGGCAGTCCCAGATGTTTCTCCAGGCATGGTAAGGTGCACCAACCATCCACCTTATGGCAGCAGCGGCTGGTGATATTTGCATGGGAAGAATACTTGTTTGGAAACAAGTTGAAAATGGATCAGGTGATCATGTTCTTTTGAGTCACCAGACCCCAGATAAAACCCTGTTCCCCACTTTGGAGACAAAGGGAACAACAGGCAGAGGAAAGAGCAGAAGTAGTCTCTAAGGGACCATCGCAAAACAGCAATCCCAGAAACAAGCAAATGAAGGATCATCTACCACCCTACTATATGCAAGCTACACAACATAAATACACAAAATAATCTCCTGAAGATGATAAAACAGGAATATGTGGGTTCCCTGAGACTAATTTGTCTGCAGATGGTACATGTCAGAAATAGCTGGCATTCAGAGCTATCTTTTCAGGGCACGCTTCTTTAAGGTTACTGAAAAGTTCCTTTATTCAAGAAATTATCTTAAATGTCCTAAGGCACAGAATGTACTCTGAAAATACTCACATT
This sequence comes from Zonotrichia albicollis, assembly GCF_047830755.1. Classification (NCBI taxonomy): domain Eukaryota; kingdom Metazoa; phylum Chordata; class Aves; order Passeriformes; family Passerellidae; genus Zonotrichia; species Zonotrichia albicollis. The sequence continues at coordinate 79,138,506 of NC_133820.1, read as the reverse complement.
TCATTTGATTGCTGTTGTTAATGTTTCAGAAATGAAGTAAGTTTTCCCCCGGGGACATTGAGCCTGGCTTACCCACTTGTCTGAGCTTCTTCAAAGGAGGAATGACTCTTAGTTCTGGCCTGATAACAGCAAGGAGAAAAAGCAAACACAGTATTAGGAAAACAGCGATTTATTAATTTTTTGGGGTGGAGGGGAAGGAAACCACAGGTAAATTTAGTAATAGCGTATAAATATTTGTATAAGAAAACTACTGTTATTTCATTACTTACATGAGAACACAGAGAACAAAAAAACAAGCCAAACCAATTGCAACTTTAAGTGTATCTGAACATGTTTCTATTGCTTTTTCTTACCCATGCTTTATGAATTTGAGTGTTCATTCAAGGGATTCATCACAGATGGGCTAAGGGGAAAGGTTTGGACCATGTAAGTCTCTTACTGACTGATAATAGGCAGCAGAGGAAATGGTGTTGATTCTTGCCATCTTCCACAGCAGAAATCTCACTGTATTCAAATGAAATTGGAAGACAAATATCTTTTAAAGGACCAAATCTGTATCCGGCCCCAGGAGATACAGAAGATTAAAAGACTGGCATCCAGAAATTTGTTGTGAAAACTCCCCAAGAGCAATACACTAAGACTTTAGATCTTCTTTTTCTGTCACACTTAAATACAGCCGATTTTTCAAATGGAACCTATTTCAGCATATTATTTCAATCAGTGGTGGTGGTTGCCCAGTCGAGCCCGAGGTGTGCAAGGTGCCCAGAGTCACCTACAACACCAACTGCACCAACACCACCAAGGAAGAAGGCTGCTCCCACAGACCCAGACCTCAGAGCCGTCGCTGGTGCCAACGCAGCCTGCAGAAACAGATTTCTCAAGCCTGCTCCAGTCATGTGAGTTACTGAAACTGCACATGTCTTCTCACAGAAGCAAAACATCTGATCAACCTAAAAGGGATTTGGTTTAGCCCCTATGGTGGGGTGTAAGGTAAGCACACAATCCAGAAAATGTTCATACTGCTAATGTTTGACCCTACAGCTTAAATACTGATAAATGTATGCGTTTAGAATTCCTTATGGGGTCCTAAAACTCTGCTTTTGTAGATTTGTAGCAGAGCCTCAGGCTTCATGCTGTTAAGGACTAAATGTTCATCCCCATTCAGGATCCAGAACACCTTTCAGCAAGGTGTTGCCCTGCCAAAATCCTCTTGGGATCTTAATGTCAAAGGCACACTTCTGGCTCACTTTCTACATGTCCACAGCATGAAGTTTCTTACAAGCTGCTGCTGCTTTTCTTTGCTAAGCCACTGGCTTGAAGGAATTTCGTGATGGTTCCCTTCTCTGATGGAGTAACCTATGAAGCAGAATAGTGCTCCAGTGGCTGGAGATGCAGTACTGGCTCCTCCTGGCCCTGAGAAAGCCAAAAACACACGTCCACAACTTCCCAGGATATCCAGCAGGCCATGGACTATTCAGGGGCACAGTGAGAGCTCACTGCATTTGCATTCATCCTCCTCAAGCAGCCAGGAGAATTCATGGGACAGGAAAAAGAGAATGATGAGTCTGCCTCCTCTCAGCATGGGTACTGACCTGGGAGACTGGGACTCTGGTCCCTCTGAGGGGTCTATGTCCTTTTTTTGGTCTAGTGATCCACCCCAATGGGTTGAAAATAATGACAAACCACAATAACAATAGCCAGCTAAACAAAACAAGTATAAACAGAAACAACAACTGGGGAGAGAAGCTGGGAAGAGAAATGGCCTTTGGGGATATTATTTTGAAGAGACTTGAGACTTTGATTTCCCAGGCAGAGGAGATGGCAAATCAGCCAGTGTGACTCCTTGTTTCTTGAGAAAGAGACAAACCACATTTTTCAAAATCTTCCTGTAGCCAAAGCTGTTGAACTGACTCTGCTACAGTAAAAAAGAGTGAAATGGGAAAATGGGGAGGTCAGTACAAAAACAAAGGTTGGATATCCCATGACTCCACTCTGAAGCCTTTCTAAGGTGCTGCCTCAAAAGTAGAGAATCTCCTTTGGCACCACATATCTTTGCTTGATCCCATGGGAAGGAGAAGGCTCTAATCAGGTTCCTGAGCCCTGTGTGGGATAAAGATCACACTAAGTGTAAAAGTCCCGTGTATTGGCACAAGCACCACACATACAGGAGGAAGCTTGCCTCTGTTACACAGCACTGGGAGGCTGGCAGAACACAAACAAGGCACATTGTTATTGTTTATGCCATGAACTCAAACCTGAGGCAGGTGAGAAGGGTGCCCCAGCCAGCACCAGTGCAGCACTGGGCCACAGGCAGGCAGAGCAGGGCTGGGGCAGCACTGGCCCAAACCCCTCACCACAGCTGCCCAGCTGGGTGGGAAGGAACAATAGCAGGAGCTGGAGCTATAGGAGCAATTGGAAATAGGAATTAAGCCTGAGACTGATGGGCAGCAGAAACAGAATAGGGCGGAGACTGAGAAGGAAAAGTGGAGAAAGTAAGCCTACTTTAACAAGACATCCTTGAGACCTCACTTCAGAATACTGTCTACTGCCACCCAAACAGGTCCTCCTGCAGAAATAACTCACATTTCTAACCTGCCTGGCTGAAGTTACTTTCTTTTTCAGTGTGAATTCACTTCGTCTCGTAATATAACCACCCTCCCCTCTCCCCATATCTCCCTCCCTCCCCCCTCCCCTCATTTAGGAGACTACAAAATAAAGAAATTATCTACTCTTTGGAAACAGAAATTCATAATTTCTCAGTGCAGTGCACATAATAGGGAACACAGAGTTTTAAATTTCCCCAGCTGCTTGGATATTTGGAGTGGACATGGAGCATTCATTTTCTCCTCAGCTAACCTGTGGAGCTTGCTGCTGTGACAGGTCACCAAGAGCAAGTACTTTCCAGGATTCAGAACTGAAATGAATGTGCAAATGAATGTGCCCACACACACCCCAATATATATTTATATTCATATTTATATATAAACAGCAACTACTTTTAGCAAGGACAATGCCAACATCAAAGGAATCTGGTGAACAAAGGTGCTCTCCATTTGCCATGAACTGGCCTTTGTTGTAGACAGACTGGGCTCTGCCTGGTCTCCATGGGTTTTCCAGCGGCCTGAGTGTGCTCAAATCCCAAATCCCAAACAAGCAGCATTGGTGAGGGTGCTGGATACATTGTAGATGACAACAACAACTTTACGGTTAGCAGTGCAGGGGAAGAGGAATAAGTAAACACAAGCAAAGTACGCCAGTCGCTTTATTAAAAGCATATCCATTGGGCTGCTTCTGCTACTTACAGTGGCCAATAAATTCCCTCTGTCCTAACACACTCAAAGTGCCAGGATACATTATTCAGTACATGAGTAATCAACCACATTCTTTTGGCTAATAGCAAGTTGTTGAGCTGGACTCTTCATGAAGGTCAATAGCAACACCACTATGGTAGCTGCAGAGCGTGACAGAGCCTCATTATCCACCGATTAAAACAAGGATCCGTGCAAGGATCCTGGGTGATGAAGGTAACGAGGTTCCCAAGTGGGCAGAGGCACTTCTGATCAGGCTGTCAGGTCACATTGAAAACCATGGGAAGAGACTCAGCACCCAGCGAGGTGGAGGACGAGTTGCTCATGTGGCCACCAGAAAAACCAGTAGGCCCACTGGATTTTCTCTCTTTGCATGGAATGATAATTCGGGTTCTGAAGGGTAATTGGAGAGTTGAACTCGAGGGTGGCCTCGGTACCTTGGGGGACTCTGTGCCAACTGCTGCAAAGGAACCGAGCAGGGGCTATGGCAACAGTGCTTTTCTTTCCTTGCAGGTTTTCAGACCAGGAAGCTGTTGAACTCCTTTATTAATACTGTGCTCTGCAGCTGTAGTGCTTGCCAGAAAAGAAAGCCCCTCTACTTTAGGTTTTGTAACATTCTTGTTCATGGGTCTGTTCTCTCTCTCTCTGTTTGCATTAGGTTAAATGCTGCTGAAGCAGACAGGCCTAATTATGGCCTTTCATTCAAGATTAATATGAAGCCATTAGGCTGGTTTATGCAACCAGGTAGCTGAGCAATAGAAACATCTAAAAGAACTATGAGGCAATGTTGGAGGCTGAAACCATGCAATCAAGTGGGCTTTCATTGTGAAAAGGCTTGGAAAACAGAGGAGTGAGTGCTGCCATCATCCACTGACTTGAGACAAAACTCAGCAAAGAGGAGACAGGGGCCACCAAACCCACCAGCAGTCCAGCTCAGACCAGGGGCTAAACAGAGGAGCTTGCCAATCCCAATGCCCCCATTGCCGCTGGTACTTAGCAAAATAAGATCTAGAAGCTCTTTCCCAGTGACATGGACAATTGCCCAATTCATCTCCAGCTTCTTCTCCAAGCAGAAATGCCTGAAAGAAACTTGGGTGTTTTTCTAATGGCTGGACTAGGAAAGGGTAATGGCACAGCAATGCTTCTGGGAGCTCTCTCTCCCTATGCTCCAAAACATTGCTCTGCTGACTTTTGTAGTTGCAAAGTTAGGTGAGATGCAGGGAGAATTTCTTAGCAGTTAACTGGGTCTTCACTAACTTGGTTAATGCCATCCTAACTATTTTGTAAAAGGAGGGATTAGATGACATGTGGAAGACAATAATTAAGAGAGAAAAATCAACTGAAGAAAAATCAAAGTTTGATTGCAAGGAAAGAGCATAGAATTTCAAGAAATGATTTAGGAATCAGAGCTTATGAGATAATAATGGTATTTTGAATAAAGGATTGGTTTGAATATTAATGTTTGCTAAAAACCTACATTTAAACTTACTCTTTCATTGGTTTTAAGATAAATTGATTTTAAAAAGCCCAGCATGCCTTTTCCCTTGAAGCCTGGAGGAAACAAGAGAGATGTACCCCCAGAGACGAACAAACACAACCACTTGAATTTTTCATGTGAACTGTACTTCCACTTCCAAGGGAGAAACACCGAAAAGACACTGATATGGCAGGCACAGTGCTGATACTGCATAGTGCTGCTGCGGGATCTTCCTGCCTTTCTAGGGCATTAAAGGACCTTTTGGAGAGAAATTTCTTTTGGGCAACACTGTCAATGAGTGTGAATAGATTTTAACCATTTTGAAAATGTGAAGGAATGTGTATACTTCTATACACCCAACAGGTACCTCTCATTTCCAATCATGCTCCTGTGGATGCACAACTACAACCGTTTTCAGGCAACCAGTCACTTCCTTTTAAGCTCAGATAGCAGAAAAGCACCGACCCTTATCCCTTCGCATGTATAATTTCCATCAGGGCAGGGTGCAGAAGTGCCAGGTACTTTCCAAAGAGGCAGTCTCTATGTAGAATAGACACTCTTCATTTAATACTGTCATGATTTCCAGCTTCTACTGCAGAACTTTCATTGTCAGGAGCTAGAGAAAGCACATGCACGCACACACACATTAGGCACTTTGTTTTATTTTGCAAAAAAAAAAAAAGTCTTTATATATAAACGATTTCATTCTCTCTCAAAACATTCTACAACTATACAGCTGTTTGCTCCATCATTTGCATAGGAAATACCACAATACAAAAATAAGGTAGGGGGGAGGCAAAAGAAGCAAAACAGCAACCAATTTCTGCATGTGTTTCCACGTATAAACATTTGAAGCCTTACAAAATTATTTACATCGTTTGTCAACTATTTACATTGAGAGCAACATTTCTAACTATAACAAACAAAACTATAATTTATCAAGTATACGTAAAATTGTCTTAAAAAAAGAAGAGTCTATCATATACCACAAATAAATAAAGACAAACAACAGTTTTAACAAAGCTAGGTTTTCCTGCAAGACCCTTTTTTTTTTGGTATTTTGATTGTCTATTTTAGCCTTTGGTTGACAGCTTAATATTACGGCTTGTGAAGTTCAGACACTTCTTAGGTTTGTTTGGTTTTCTCCTGTTGTCTGGCCAAATCCTACCTGGTCTAACCTCATCTTTGGCCCTCCATCTATGATTTCAAGGCTGAGCACGGTGGATCAAAGTCATTGTTAGCATAAAAGGGCACCATTTCATTGACTTCTGTAGAGTTTCAGCTACTTCTGTAAGCAGTAAATTTTTCCCTGCGTGTGTCAATCTGAACAGTGGATTAACTAAACTGCACTGTAATTTAAAAAAAAATTACTGTATCCTTTACCTTGTAGTAAATTACATCCAATATCCACATGAAACTAGATCATACTGGTGCTGAACCAGCTTAATGTGTCTATGTATGAAAACTGCATCCTAAATCCTTCTTTGTAAAGTGATACTAAGTTTAGCTTATGGTAAGAGGTTTAACATTCTGTGTTCATTTTAACTATCCCCGCTATTTCAGCTTCCAACATTTACTTTACAGTTCATTCTCTGTGTTTTGCCCTTTTACGCAATTTGAAAAACAAACTCCTGCTTTGAATATTCAGTGCACACCATTGAGTTAACAGGTACAAAACATCTGACTAAACTGGTATTATTTTGAGAGGTATTTAAGTAACTTTTTTTATAAATGTGCCAAGTTATCAAATGTAAAACAACTGCTTTTTTCAGATGTTTCTTAGAAAACTTTTGTATTAAACCTAAAAAGCTGATTTGCATATTTACAAAATCTTTGTCATAGCAAACATGCAACACACAGAACAAAATGCTTTGTTCTATGGCTGTTTATGACTTTTCCTATGTATTTTATATCCACAGAACGGCTTAACATTAAAAAAAATACCCCACATGTACTTAAGTATGTCCAGTAAAAACCTGACAGATTACAGTTCATGGCTTTTCCACTGTGTGCATTCATCTGCATCCTCTCGTTAATTTGTTTACTAAACATTGTCACAATAATGACAGTGCTTTGGTCAAAACACTGCAAGAGGAAAAAAAAAGTATAAAGCTGCAATGTGTTGAGATATAATACTTGTAAAGAGATGAAACCTGCTGAATAAAGCCATATACATCATGAAAGCAAACAAACAACTGAACACTCTGGCAATTGTGATACAGTGTCTTCCCTTTTTCAGCATAAATATACAAAATATACATTTCCAGTTCTTTTTGAGATCTCTTTTTTAAGTGGATACACTCAAAAATTCAGCTAATTTCAGCTGTGTGTCGAGAGTCAATAGGGAATTGCATAGATACAGGGGAGCCTCCGCGAGCAGTCCAGCTCCTAGTTCTGATGCCGCTTCATGTGGAGAGCCAGGTGGTCGGAGCGGGAGAAGCTGCGGTTGCAGACAGCGCACTGGAAGGGCTTTGCCCCCGTGTGCTTCCTGTAGTGGCGCGTCAGCTCGTCGGAGCGCGCGAACCGCCAGTCGCAGCCCTCCCACGTGCACTTGTAGGGCTTCTCACCTGGAACACAGCAGGCAGAAATGCAATATCAGCTGCCACCCCTCAGCAGAAAACTGACCTGAGGCCGCACTGAACGGCGCTGCTCTTCCATTACATATCCTCGTTGTCCACAGCTCTGTGCATCAGGCCCCAAACTAACAGCCCCTTCGGTTTTTCAGCTCTTGAAAATGGGATTTAATACCTCACTAAAACGTACAAAACTTTCAAACATGCAAATTGGAGAGAGCTACGGTACAGGAATGCAGAGTCAGAAAGCCTGCATGGGACCAAAACCTGCTCCTTTACACTCACCACAGTATGGGAGGGAGTAGGGGGAAAAAAAAGCAGTCTTGTGTGACGATCAAGACCGGTTTGTAACTTGCACCTTTCAAAAATGGGCAAGTTATACAGTGCCTTTTTAAGAGGTCTGAAATGGCAAAGAAGATTTCTATAAGGATTTTTCGCAGTGTGCAGATCTGTTCAAGAGCTTCTGATGTGTGAAGAAAGGGGCACAGTGTGCTACAAACACAACAGGGATAGTATTTCCTAAAATGTCACAAGCAATAAAAACTTGTGGTATCCTGCCTGGGGCTAGCTATAAATAGGAGAAAGCACCTCCAAGTTCAAAGCACCCATTTTCAGAATAAAATGTTTTTAATCAGGTGCTTAAGTAGCCATATTTTAAGATGGTAAGTTCTTCTTGTCTTCAGCAGTCTATACTGACACAGGAGGAACATGACATCTCAAAACTTGCTGTGTTACAGCAGCAACCAGCCAAGGCACCTGAAATGTTCATGTTCATCCATTTTAGAACTAGAAACACAGTATTTTAAGCATGCCTACAATTTACAGGTGTTTGTTGAAATGGGGGAAATATGGATTCACAAAGCCATGATGACTTCTGTGTGAAATCAGAATTTTACACGGGTATGTACACCTGCCTAGGAGCTTGTGTGGGCATGATGTCACCACACAAGCAAGCTTCATATAAATAAAGAGTTTAATGTTCTTCATATAAATAAAGAGGTTAATGTTTGATGTTGTTTGACAAAAACACCTTGAAGTTGGGAGAGTGAATTGCTATCTATATTATTTTGTATTAATTTGACTTGTTTGTCAAGAACATAAAGAAAACCGAGCATATCAAAGCACTTGGCAGTAGCTTCATTTAGAACAGAAACTGACCAAAGCTGAGCTTTTCAAACATTTCTTTCTAATCCATCTCACAGATCTACATCCCCACTGGTCCCAAACCTTTGCACTGACAGCTCAATCCTACTGCAGAGTGAAGTGCCTCCTACTTTTCCCTGTTCCACTACCACACACACACATGGAACAAAGAGAGGGACCGGTATCCTGCAATCAGAGTGCTTATTCTGCATCAGTTATGCAGGTAACACCACCTGAGAAGCTCCAAACCATTACTTCAAAGGCACTTGTTTATCATGCAGATGAAATTATGAAACTTCTTTTGTCTGGGAGTTTCTACTGCTTTGTCTGATCAGCTAGAAAGATTTCATCTACTACTGAATGCAGAACGAACCCTCTGCCCATAATGGGGATGCGACTTTGTACTGCCAGGTGTTGTCACAACCAGAACTAGAACTTCTCAGGAAAAACTAACTACCCACCCACCCAACAATCTCTTTGCATCAACAGCAACTGGGATTTATTGAAGTCATGGTGGAAACATAACATTTCTTAGGGAAGACAAGAGCCTGGCATCACCTCTCACAGAATTTGTAATTATTTGGTGCATCACAAATCAGAACAGAAATCATCACAGATTTCTATCACAGCTGAATTAACTGTGAGTAAACTCTGAATTTACTCAGAGTAAATTCTGATGCTGATTGAAGATGGGAATGATCTATCGTATAGGGTCCTCTTTTGCTCCGTGCAACACATAGTGTAGGCTAAAAAACAAATTTCATTCAAACATGGTGTGTAAGCTTTTCTAACACAAATGAATCCAGCTGAGAACAAATTTGATCTTCACAGTAGAACAACAGGAAAGGTCCCTATTCAGTGAGGGATCTTTTGCACTATATAGATGATCCTCAGTGTATTTTAATTTGGTTAACAATGGAGGCTGCAAAAACCTGTGTTGCTGATCCAAAGGCACAGGGAGATGATCTTTGAACACTTTGTGTTAAGGCACATGTGCACACACAGAGGTTACACAGAAGTATTACTCCTATATTTGAAATGTCTTAATTTAGGGACAGTGTATTTATTTATTTTCCTCCATTCTTTCTTCTTTTCTCCCTGTTTCCTTTAAATTCTTCTTTAAAATTTTTCACTCAGAGCCTGACACCCTCACTGGCCAGGGAAAGCATATACAGTCAGGCCTCCATCTAATCCAAATGCTTCTTCTTGTGTTTTGCAGAATTACACAAGGAATGACAGGGAAGGTAAAGAGAGCAGGAAAACAGCACTAGTTAACAAATGCCCAGGAATATCCAGACCAGACTGGAATGGGAACCCGGAGATTAAGATCTGTTTCCAAGTCTGGCACTGAGGAGGTATGAAATACAACTTTCACTGAGTGTTGGGCTATGCTGCACTGTAAAAGCAGCCTCAAAGCTGTCCTGTGTAGGTGACACCTGACCCTGTCAGAGTCCAAACAGCAACAAAAAAAGCTGTCCCCTGTTAAAACCTTTCCCAACACGCGAGCAGCGTCAGCAGGTGTTGTGAGGGCTCCTGACAGAGGAAGTGCCAGCCTGCCAGCAGTCTGAGCAGCAGTGAGCCCTGTGCCCTGTTGGGTGCCACAGCTTCCCTGGCAATCCCAGTGCCCCGCCGGGTGCCACAGCCTCCCAGGCAATCCCTGTGCCCTGCCGGGTGCCACAGTCCCCCAGGCAATCCCTGTGTCCCGCCGGGTGCCACAGCCCCCCAGGCAATCCCTGTGCCCTGCCGGGTGCCACAGCCCCGCAGGCAATGCTGAGCCCCATGCCAGGACCCCCATGAAACCCTAGGGCACCCAACTTTGCAGAGACGCTGTTTAGCAGCTCACCACACTGTCATGGGCACACCACTGCCTGCCACAGCCACAAATCATCCTGGACACCAGCATTGCTCCGGGAAAAGCTCAGGCAGTGCCATGCAGAACAGCACCACTCCTCCTTGCTGGCAGACTGCTGCAGACCTGAGCTAAACCAAGCAGTGCTCAGGGGATGAGCACAGGAACAAGCTGGTGCCTTACTCAGATTGTTTTAATAGTGTTACTTTTATGTACTGGAAATTAAAGCCAGAACGCTGCTTTTAACCCCTGCTTTGGCCAACAGTGAGAACTGGAAAATATATTTTTAGTGCCAGTGTAGAGGCCCGGATTATTTTGAATAAATCCTAGGGGTAAAATACTGAATATCTATGTTTGCAATGCTAGTTTCCGTTGGAAAGTTTTATTTAAGAACTGAATCAATTTCAAATGTTTTCCTTTTGGGCAAGGAGGAAGGGGGGGGGGTGGTAAAAAAAGTAGGTGGAGATTAATTTTCACTCCTTTAGAGCAAGCAGAAGAACAACTAGCTGGTAGTGTTTTCTCTCTCTCAACCTATACACATGCTTTTTGTCATTTAGCAGAAATAAGAATTTGGTTTTAAGTTCCTGCAAGCAAGCGGAAAAGTCTCTCACATTTTTCTGAAGTGATCCAACTTCTTTTCTGTGCTGACTTTGAAGGTCAGAGAAATATGCGTTGAAGACTTATTTTTAAAAAAACACAGGTATACAAAACAAGGGACACTGAACTCTTTATCCACTGTTTTCGTTGGCTACATAGTAATGTAAGATTTGTTTACTTTAATGATTGTGCGAAATACAGTAGCTGTAAAGTTTCAGAAGTATTTGGTTTTCCTCCAGCAATTTAGGGCTTCTATAGGGTGTTAAACCAAGAATGCCACTGGTCATCAAACATGAGAGCTGTACAGCTCAGTTACTGGAACACGACCATGGTATCAAACAGATATTTCACTGTAAAAGGAAGAAAACAGCTAACTCCTCCACTTCAGGGGAGCTTCCACGGGATTTGTTAGAATGTCAACACTGTTCAACTAAAACACCATGGAGGAAGCTGGTACCGATTTCCAGCCAAATAGCACACTCCAACCCTTTCTTCCCAAGCCAGAAATATTATACACAGCACTTCTGGGAAACAGAACTGCTTTCCTTTACATTATACTTCAACAGGATAGGGATTTCATAAGTTTAATTGGATTTCTGCACAACCTCCTTCCAGTATCAATGGTTTAAAATATTTTGCTAGGCTTATACATCACAAAATATATTTTTAAGTTCTTGAGCTCTTAATATGCATCCATTCTCCAGTTTAAAAAACATACATTTGTAGAGCATAAGAATGAGACTTGTATTTGAGCACAGAAATTTTAAGCCCTAATATTTAGATTGGAAAGTCTTTTAAAGAAAGCACGCAGCAAGAGATAAGGGAGTTTAACCTGAAAGGAGACCATTTTGCTTCCAAAGTGTCTATTTGTTATAAAAAAATTATTCATAATGCTGTGAGATTACCAGGATGTCAGAAAGACGTTTAGATGTCCACATATAACATGCTACCCCAGCCAGCCACTTCAACAGATAAAATCTCCCCCAGCAGATCTCGGGTTTCTTATCAATACCACAGGAGAGTGGTCTGGACCAGTAAAGTACACATACTGTGTTGCCTCTTCTCCCTTTAATTTATCTTCTGATTCAGTTGTGTCAAAACGCACCAATGGCTTTCCTAACGTTTAACTCTAGTCGCTGGCAGTGACCCTCGTGGCCACGCTCATTTGGGTAAGGCACAGTGCCACCAGTGTGGGGGGGAGACATGGTCATTTTGAAGACACCCTCTATCTTCAACACGCAGCCTCTGCTCAAGAACATGTTTCTGTTTAAAATTGCTTGGAAAAAACAAGTCACTGACAGACTCCGTTATTGATGAATCTCCCCATTAACAAGAAAATAAGCTTCCTTATTTCATCAGAGTCGTATGACTTTACTTCTTTTATTTCTGCAATTCACTGCCAGGACGGCTTTCTTTAAAAAAAATGTTGTGAACAGCAAGGGCTGGATTTTCAAACCTAAAGTTAGGTAACTCTATTGGTATGCAAATCCAAATACAGATATT